>NW_006921737.1:600971-631838 GCF_000298275.1 Orycteropus afer afer | reverse complement strand
TATTAGGGCCCTTAAGTTTGAGCCTAAATTTTCCTTGAGAAACTGTATAGTTCTAGGTTTCACATTTAAGTCTTTGATCCATCTGGAGTTTGTTTTTGATGCACATACTGTTTTAAGGATATCAAGTCAGAGAGGCAGTCAAATTTCTGCTAATGGTCCTACCCTCATCCAGTCTTTAAATGACAACAAAGTTAGGAATTATAAATTGAAAGATTCAGTGAAATCTCTATTGGAGTTTAGGCCCTTTAAGGAGACTGAGCTGCCATAAATCTTAAGAGTTTTATTAGATGCTGCTGAATCGATTCTAACTCATAGCAACCTTATGTGACATAGAACTGCCCCATAGGGTTTCCTAGTATGTAACTGCTTAACTTATTCCACCAAGTTCCTTAAATCTTAGATTACCAGTATATAAATAAAATTGCATTTGCTGAGGGGATAGTTTTCTCCCTAAATCATAAGCAGTAACAATTAAGTTACTCTGCTAATGACAACTTGGAGTAGTCTTCAAAGCCCGTTGAGCACTGAAATTTACATTCTTTTTCTCCTCTTTTATCCTGTAGGCAAAAGTTCTTCGGGAAACCAAGCCAATCCCTAACCTCATCTTTGCTATTGAACAGTATGAAAAATTTCTCATCCACCTTTCTAAAAGGTCCAAGGTAAACGAATGCTGTTTTGCTTTTTTAAAAAAAAAAAAAAACCTTTCCTGTATACCTTGAGATAACCTGACACACTAAAGCAGAACTGCAGTGAAGGGAAAAAAGTCAAACTGTGAGCCTTTTCTATTCCTCTGCTGTTAGTGATTTGATTGTCTGAACCCAAACATTATGTGGGAAACTGATGGAAAAACAGGTCAAGTGAGCGTTTGCTTACTTTAAGTAGGAACTGACAGGTTTGTCAGAGGTACAGAGTATGGTTTGCATAGACTGGGGCATGAATAAGGTGGAACCATCAACGGGAAAGTGTTCCCACGCTTACAATCATGTCACAGGTGAACCTGATGCAGCACATGAAGCTCAGCACCTCACGGGACTTCAAGATTAAAGGAAACATCCTGGACATGGTTCTTCAAGAGGAGGAGGAGGAGGAGGATGAAAATGAAGAGGTCAGTCCCTGCTTCTGTCTGGAGAGCAGCAAGCCTCAGCTGCCCTTCCCAGCCAGTGGTTCAGTCTATCTGGGAACAGCCACATGAGTGAAGGAGCAAGAACCAACAGGGCATGGGCTTAAAAGGTGGCTACTCGAACACAAAACCAAGAACTCTTTTAGAGAAGGGTTATAAACTTCTGAGTCCACATCCCACCAAGTTGCCCAGATTTAATATGCGTTTCTGGTAGACATTTACAGGGAAGGCCACTAACAGAGAAAGGTCTTGCTGGGTCTTCTTCCTGTGACCTTCTGAAGCACTAGAAATATGACTAGCTATAGCATTAGACTGGGAGCTCTGGTTGCATAGTGCCTAAGGCACTTGACTGCTAACCAGAAGGCTGGCGGTTCAAACCCATCAGCCACTCTTCATAAGGAAGGTTGGGCAATCCTACTTCCGTAGTGATACTGCCTTGGAAATCCAAGGAGGGGTCGCTATGAGTCGGGGGCGACTTGACGGCAAATAAGAACAACAACAACATAGCATTAGACTTGGAAAGCAATCTACTTCCTCTTCAAAGTCGGGTCACTCTTGATAAGTTCAGGAAGGCACCTTTCAATATGCAAAATGCAACTTCTTAATCTCCTTTCCTCTCTGGTTTTTCCTCTCCCTTTATTTAGTTCTACCAGCAACCATATCACACAATCCCTATAGGATTTTTGGAACACAGCCCAATGTTTCCTTACCTCTAGTACCTAAAATAGTTTTTAGGTTTGTCTGAATAGAAGTAGCAAGTTTGTGGCCCCTGCTTATTTCAAAACTAGCAGTTTACATAAAATCCTAGATTTCTGACTTATCAAAACATCTAAGCCTACATACTTGAGATTGTGATGCTCCAGGCCACAATGCACCTGGCCTCATCCACTCTCTTTACCTAATCTCCTGGGCCTGAGAGTTTAGGAGGGTTGTGTAGCATTCTGACAGCTGAGGCTCTTGCTCAGGCTCCATCTCTGTCATCTGGTGGCCCCTGAATCGCCACGGGTATAAAAGTCCAAAGGAATAGTAGTATGAGTACTGCTCTGCTCTACTGTGGAGGCCTTTTCCTCCTTCAGCAATTTCTTCCTGTGAATGGGAAAGGGGAAGAACATGACTGACACAGGCTCAGATGAGAAGATGATAGAGTTTTTTGTTTTGTTTTTTATTTCCACTGCCTCATAGCAGGTTTCTCATGTTAGAACATCACTTCCCTCCCCTTCTAGGGCACTGCATCAGAGCACAGGGGACAGAACAAAGAACCAGCCAAGAAGAAAAGGAAAAAAGAAATGAAATGCCTGAGTTAATGAGCTTTGGGGCTTCTGCTTTCTTTTTACCCAATGAGCAACAGTGCCCCCTTGTCCTACAGCCTGCACCAATGCTGGCATTTTGGTTCTAAACTGATGGAACTCAACTGTGCCATCAGTTAATCATTCTTGGCAGGTCCTGATACTGAAGATGGCTGGCCTTAGGCAAGCCCTTTTGCCAAAAGCACAGCTGAAAGCCTGAGTTTGGGAGCCTGCACCGCCCCAATGAAGCTCCACAGGAGCAAATACAGAGCCTCCAGGCAGAGCTATGGTCCAGGCTGGCTTCGTTTTTCCAAGGAGCCTTTGGTGAGTTCAATTATCTGGTAAATATCCAGTGCTTCACCTGAAAGATAGATAGTGCAACACGGTTAGGACGTCTCAAGAACTAGCTGAGAAGTGAAAAAGGAACTTAATGTTTAGGTCAAAAAGGAGTGTGGGAGGGCTGACAGGATTGCCAAGAATAGTAATTTGCATTTAGAAGGGTCTCTTTTCCTTTGCACAAAATAAAAATAAGCCTTCTTTACTTGTTTGGCATTCAAAACAGTTTCTTTCCATCTGAGAATGCACTTTGATTTTACACAATAAATTCTCTTTAAACAGCTTTAGTGTGGTTGACAAGGACAGGTACAGATAAAATATTTGAAGCTCTAGCTTCTTCATTGACATAAACTGCTTTCTAGAAACAAACATCCCTTTGTGATTTGAACATCAAGTTCATCTTAGATCCAGGGCACCTTATGAAATGAAATAGCCTAAAGTACAGCATACATCAGGAATGATTTCTCTGAGGACCAAACTTCCTGTTGGACAAGATCACCTTCTAGTCCACTTTACATCCTATACATAATGAAGAACAAATATGTTATGCTTACCCTGGGGAATCCCGTATCTCCTTTCCATCCCAGTTGGATTGGAAGGGGTTTTACAATCCATTGTCACTTCCTTCCTGAGGCACTGGTCAATATCGACTGCACTGAAAAAGGCGACTGACTGGGGCAGGTCATTGAGACCCAGCTTGTAGGCAAACATGCACCTGAAAGAGACCCAATCTCCTCTCACAGGCATGCCCCTGCTGTGAGCAAAGGCTCATCACTACAGGAGAAATGGCAAGTAGCCCTTTTAGCAGGCGCCTCCCTGAGCCCAACCCTCTGAGCGCTTAGCTAAACCTAGAAAGCCTAGAGCCCTGCACTTCTGTCCACCATCTAGAAGCTTTAATATCTCCGACAGATACAGAAATGTTATTACAGATGAAACACTTTTTTTCCCCAGTTTGGTTCACTTTATTGTTGTAAAAAAAAAATCTTTTCAATTATTGGGCCAGTGTTTGAGGGAGATAGGAGGACTTTCTGTCAACTCTGTTAATTCCCAGGACTTAATGAAAAGGGCAATAAACACAGTGCTGAATATTGTAAACATCTGTTATTTAACTATTAACCAGGATCCATCATGGTTCCCAAACTGGTTCTGAGTAGCAGATCAAGATGGAACTATAATATCATTTCATTCAGTCATATGAAATAGAAATTTTATTATTATGAGAAAATACAACTCAAACATATAAAACATTTTTAAATCACATTTGAGCTTTCCCATTCACAATGTTTTCCGTTAGTCAGAATAAACTTTTAGCACTTAAGTAAGTCATTAATGGAAGAAAGAAAAAATACCTCAATTTTCAATGAACTGAGAAAAAGCCTTCTGTCATGTGCTTTCAAAGCAGAAAGTTGTGTTCTTTTGAGAGCACAGTTTAAAAGAATGACCTTTCAGAGTAACTCCCCTGACCTCAGTAATCTAGTCCTGGTATGTCATTTTCAAACCCAGGAAATCTTTTTAAAAAGTTGAGTCCAGTCTTTTTTAGGACTTTATAAATTGTTTCATTTTTAAATTAGACATAAAAGCTGAAACATTCATTTCTGGGGAAATGAAAACTCACAGATAAGGGCTGCTCATGTAGGTCCAACAGTCTCTTCAACAAAAGCCCCACACGTGAGCATGTGGCCAGCCAGAGAGGCAATGGGCCCTGCGTACCTGGTCAAGAGGTTGGTGATCTGCAGGGCCAGGGCAGCACGGTATCGGTCCTCCTCCCGCACCAAGTAGCGGACTTCATCATGGATGCTGATACAGAAGCGCCCATCAATGCCAAACTCCTCAAACAGCCACTTCATAGCCACAAGCATGAGGTGTAAGTAGTCCACAGCAGAGCTCTGCACCACCCAATTCACACGGCTGGTCATAAACTGGAGGAGGGAGTGGACACAAATGAGGGGCTGTGCCATACACACCAGTTAGCTCTGGGGGAGAAGGTGGTACAGGAGTCCCAAGAAAAGCTCTACTCTGGCCCATGTGCACACATTGGTGAGGCCTAGAGGGAGCCTTGCCCTCCCTGAGATCTCTCTCCCCATGCTCCAAGAGTAGCAAGATACCTCTCCCTGGACGGCCGAGGGCTCCAGGGCTCGGCTGATGCGGCAGCCCAGCACTGGGGTACGCGGTGTGTCAGACATGGCAATGCTCTCCAGCTTATTGAACATTTCTGACTCTGTGCCCCCCATCCATGCTCGCTCAGCAACCACCTCCCACTTCTTCCGGCGTGACCTGGAGGACCAGGAACAAAGAAGGCAAGCTTTTGTCTTTTAGCACCTCAGCTAAAAGCATCCCTGCTCTTTTGGGCCAGCCCAGACCCCTGCCCTCCATCCTTAACACCCAGAAGATTCTCACTTCCTTGAAGCTTCTCTCTGGATCTTGCGCAGATCCTGCATGGAAACCCAGCTATCTTCAGTCCTGTCCACAAGGAGGTCCAACTCCCTCACCAGCCACTCGCCCTCATCCGATAGCCGATACCTGGGGGCAATGTCACCACCATCATTCCCATGGAAGAGCCTCCCCCGTGCCAAGCCCAGGCCTGGGAGTGCTCATACACTACTCACTCCAGTTCTGCAACAACCCTGGGACCCTTTCCCTCTTCCTAACAGGCTCTATTTCAGAGGAAGCAAAGGCACAGAGAGGCTGAAGTGATTTGCTAGACTCACACAGCTAGGAAGAGGTGAAGCCTAGACAAGAACCCAGGCCTTTCTGGCCCCAAAGCCCATGCCAATATTGCATCCCAATAAAGGACAGACTCTGTCACTGTTCTGTTGTAATGCCTTAGACATTGAACTGCCTGAGACCAACAGGTATATTAGTTCAGGAGGCAGCAATAGCCATCATTCTAGATTCTGGGGGGAAGAATGGGCTGCTCCTTAAAAGAGACAGGATGAGAAGCAGAGGATGGGGCACATACAGCCAGGTTGTTGTACCCTTCCTCTCCAGTCCCACTCCCCAGACTCGCAGCTTCAGTGAAAACTGCAGGCCATCACCACACTTGTGCCCTAGTACTCCAGACTTGGGTCACTCACCTGCTCAAAGGGTACCAGCATTTCCCTACCTCCTGTGCTGCCAGTCCAAACTCCTCTGTGAGACTTTGAAGGTCTTTACAACTAAGGCTCAACCTCATTTCTAATCATTGGCCTTGGGGCATCCATCAGCCCATGCTGTGAGCCACACCCAAGCCCATCTCATTCCACAAGGAAGCACCTCCCATCTAGGCTCCCTTCTGCATTTATCTAGTCACCAAACCAGCTGCTGTCAAGTAGATCCTGACTCATAGCAACCCCTCCTTGGGTTTCTGAGGCAGTATCACTACAGAAGTAGATTGCCCCATCTTCCTTCTGAGGAGTGGCTGGTGGGTTTGAACCGCCAGCCTTCTGGTTAGCAGTCAAGTACCTTAGGCATTATGCCACCAGAGCTCCCAGCAACCCTATAGGACAGAATAAAACTATTCCATAGGGTTTCCAAGGCTGTAAATCTTTATGGAGGCAGACTGCCACATCTTCTCCTCAGAGAAGCTGATGGGGTTGAACTACTGACCTTTTGGTTAGCAGCCTAGCACTTAACACTGCACCACCAGAGTTTCTTATCTAGTCACCACTACACATTTATCACTTACTTAACTTTTATTCTTTTATGAGGTGAGTTTCTACAATAAATAGTCAACAATTAAATGTGACCTCTTACACCTAAGGAAACTGTATGTACTTCTTCCCTCACACATCTCCCTGCCTAGGTCCTGCTAAGGCCCTGAGCACACAGGCTGTATTACTACCAAGGTCTCTCCCTATCAGAGGAAACAAACTAGAGCTTCGAGGCTAGTAAACTTGAAGGTTAAACACTGCAGTTTTGCATAGCAACATCCCATCAACTGCTACTGTTTTATACCTGACTGCTTCACTCACTTTCATTACCCAGAGGTATTTGAATTTGCATTCTCCACGTTACTGTTTATACCAAGGCTTCAAACCAGTTCGATCATGGCCAATGCATGGAATTTAGAACAGATCCGAATCTGTAAAACCAGTGTACCAGAACAATAACTGAAAGGGGAAAACTTATGCGTCACTCATGGCCCTGGAATAGGAGACTCAGAAAAGGCGTAGTGAGCCCTTTCAGCAGGGTGATGAAGACTGGATTATTTCCAGGACTGTGGAGAGTGACATTCATGGTGATGTGGTCAGCCACCATCTTTTTTTTTTTGGTGGGGCACCAGTTTCCAACTGCTGGTCAAAAGATTTGGTTACTATGCATACACTGCCCTCATTTTCTAAGAGAGAAATTAAGTTTCTAACAGGGCATCAACCTGTAATTTCTCCCACTCTGGTTATCATTTTGATTCACCCATATTTTACAAATTCAGGTTCATTCTGGTTTTGCTTCACCAGCAATGAATGAGCCAAGAAGAAATGGTTTGAAGCCCTGGTTTATATTCCAAGACCAGAGTGCTGACTGGCTCTCTCTCACACTGACAACATACCACAAGTATAGCTTTAGCTACAAACAAAATGTCACAATGGCAAGAACAAGCCATCCTAGAGCTTACATACAGGGGTCTAGAGCAGAGGGGCCAGGTGATAGCTTAGGTAATGGGCAAGACGTAGAAAAGATGGGGAGAGTGATGCAGTAGTAAAGCAGGCCTGAGGCCATAGAGGTTAATGTGGATGGGGGAGGGGCCCTCACCGGCGGAGGCCCTTGGTGACAGCATACATCTGCTGGGCCTTCTCAGTAGCCTCCTGTTGTGTGAGCCGGTGATTGAACTGCATTAGAAGGCGTTCAGCAAAGGGCTGCCCAGCCCCATAGATGCGGCCATAGTTGAAGACCTTGGCATGCTCACGACTGATGCCCACCGTTGCAGCTGTCTTACTGTGCAGATCAGTGCCCCTGCTCTTCCTGCCCTGTAGTGTCATCCACCCAAAGGCTGTGCAGCCTAGGGGACAAGGCAGGACTGAGAAAGGAGGCTCACACATATTCTGCCCACTCAACTGGACCCCTGAGGATCAAGCTGCTTCCACCCTTGCCCCACGAGGTTCCTGCTCACCATGCATGCCAGCAAAATGGGCGTCTCCAAGCACAGCTGCAATCCACAGCTCCTGTGAGTCCACGTCAGCACCCACGAGGACATAGCCAGGTGGGGCCTGCACCATGGCCTTCAACTCACTGCCTACTCGGTCGGGCTGCAGGAAAAGCAAGGTCAGGGCCTACTGAGGTACCCAAATCAGACTCCTCCCACCCAGCTTCTGGAGCCAGAGTTGATTGAGAAAATACTAGGGCCTTTCCTGAGGGAATGGCCTCAGGGAATGCCAGATACCACTGCTCCCAAATTCTACAGTTCCAAGGGGTGACAGGCAAGCAAGCTCTATCCTATGCCTGGCTCCGTACCAGGCCCCTCACCTACACGGTTTCATCTATCTTCATAAGAGCTGTGCTATTGTGCCTGTAAGTGTGGGGCAGGGGCCCACGACACATCTGAAGGAATGAGTAAGAATGTGAATCCAGATTTGAAGTCAAGTCCTACCTAACCCAGCTCTTAGGTTCCTTCTCATGGTCCTCACTAAATCCCTAAGGCCCATGGAGATAACAGTTTCTAAATGGAGATTTGAGGAAGAGCAGGGGCCAGAGATGCAGAGGTCGCATACCCGGGCATTGCTGGCAGTAAGCCATGTAGGTTCCACAGCTCGGCGAGTGATGGTCCCGGCAGTCACCACCTGGGGCAGGATGGCCCCATAGCGGCCTTCCTCGTCGTAGTCAGGGTGCCTGTAGAGGTGGGAAGATGAGTCTCATCATTTGGCCATGGAACCCAGGACTTGTCCTACACAGTGCGTCTATCCCCAGGATCACTCAGCAGGCCATACCTGGTCACAGCACGGGGCAGAGCTGACCTGGGCAGCCATACTACCATCTGGGAGCTGTGGGGACAGACAGGATGAGGCTCAGCACAGCTATGGGGAGCAGACTCCACCCCCCAGCCCACCGTGGCCCTCACCTGCCCAGCTTCAGGGCTGCTGTGCCCCTTCCTTGCCCGGCCTCCACCCTCTTCCTACTGACTTGACTCAGGGTGGGCCCTGGCTCAGCCAAGGCCTGGGGCCCTAGAATACACCAACCAGGAGCATCAGAGATCTGGGAATGGACCAGACCTCCTAGGCAGTTTCTGCCCCATCCCTGGATATCTAAGAGGTATCCAACATCAGCCACTGCCACCACTGCCTCTTCCCAGACCCCCGGCAGACTTTGCCAGCCCATCATAGCACTTTTCCTTCTCAAAACAGTATGCAGGCAGCCACAACCTTGGAACTGGTTTTAGGATGAATCCATTTGCCATTCCCAACCTACAGGACCCACTCCCAGGCCCCAATAGGGCTACAGGCCACCAGCCCTCACAGTCCTCAGCTACATCCCATGGTTCTAGCAGGGGCTCATTTAGAGTTGGGAGGGCCCACAGAGGTCCTACAGTACAACTCTTTTTACATAAACAGAGAAATTGAAGTTACAGAGGAAGAAAGACTTGCCCGAGGTCACGTAGCACCAGGACAAGCAGCCAGGTCTCTAGACCACAGCTAGGCTGTCCTTCTGTTGCTGCCCAAGCCAAGTCAGGGGCCCCTGGATGAGAGGTGGAAGAGGGGAGTCCCAGGGCTGCAGAAACCTGGCCAGGGACATAGGTCTATCTCTACCCTCCTGTGCTAGCCCACCTGATGCGTTTATGGGCGTTCCTCCAGAAAGAAATCATTTTGTTGATTTCCAGGGCACGGGGCCCACTGGCACCTCCTGGGCCAGCCTGCAGGGTGCCATCCTCCATCTTGGGCAGGAAGTCCTTGGCAAAAGGGCTGCCCACGTTGCAGTTGTTACCATCCTAGAAAGGGTAAAGGCAACAAGAGCTGGTGTCAGGTGGTAGGCCCCTAGGCTGAGGAACCATGTCCTTTGTGCCTGGGCTCCTCCCACCACCTGGCCCAGAACCTGGAGCCATCTGGAGCAGATCCCTGATTGCACCCCCCCCCACCCCCAACACACACAGACTAGGTAGGCACTAAGACAGAGATACAACACAGCTGGCTCCCCTCAAAGCAACCGCTACCAGTCAAAAGAATCTATCACATACTGAAATGTGGTGCCACCATGACCCACACCACACAATTTACAGAAGAAAAAGGCTTAGAGAGACTGAGATATTTGCCTAAGATCATTCCCTGTCCCCCTGCTACTACCATTCCTGCAAAAAAGCCCAGACTCCTGGTCTGAGTCACTCTGGAGGCCTACTCTGGGTCTAGAGCACAGTCAGGAAACCAAGAGCATGAAACAGAACACACACCTTGTGAGGCAACTTGAAAAACCAGCAACCAGGGACATCCACATCATTGTAAGGTCCATTGCCATGATGATAGGTAGGATGGCTGGCTTTTGGATCACCAGGGGCAGTCTGTGGGGCCACACAGCTATATCAGGCCCTGATTCAGCACCTGCATTCAGTGAGGGCCATGGGGTAGGGGGTGGGACATACAGGCCTGGAACTGACCAGATGAGCTAGAAATGATAACATGGCCATGAGCTCTCAAGCCCCTTAGCCTCCAATAGGTATGGGACCACTCAGGGGCAGGACAGCCCCTACACCCAAGACCTAAGGAACTCTCCAGTAGGAATAGCAACCTGGGCAAGAGTAGGCCCCTGCTGCCCAGCACCCACCCAAAGAACCCACGCAGGTGCTCTGCTCACCAGAACTGGAGGTTGACCTGGCACTGCTGATCTAAAGTTCTCCATCTTGGCCTCAGCCTCCAGTTCTAAGCAGCCCAGTTCTTCTACCTGGATAAGACCATGGACCAAGGGAATAATGGGGGCTGGGTCGGCTGGAATATACCAGTCCCCTCCCTACAGGACACTCAGCCCAAGCCAACGTGAAGTGAGCAACTCCTCAGCACACCTGGTACCTCATTCCTCACCCAAAGGCCACCCCTTCCATGGAGGACAGACCCCACCCCAGAACTCAGGTGGGAGCCTGCCCTCACCGTCTGCCACATGGTGCTATTGTCGGTGAGCAGAAACTCCTCAGCTAGGCCTGCCTCCTGGGACTCTGGCTGTTGTTTCCCCTGTTCGAAACAGTGCTTCCTGTACAGGGACTCGATGGCTCTGGGCAGAGAATAGCAGCAGCAGCCTCTGATTACTGGGTGCCCGCTCTGAGCCAGGCAGCTCACTGGAGGCCTTCCAGAATCCTTTTGTTTAATCCTCAGAATCAGCTCTGAGGCAGAATTGGGCAGAGCTTGCCCTGCTTTTTAGACAAGGATAGACAAACCCAAAGTGACACATCACACTGGTGGCTGGCAGGGGTCTAAGGCCTGGTCTGATCAAATCAAGCTCCTCAGATCAGTACACCACAGAGCTGCCACCTCCCCAAGCGCAGCTTTGGGAGAACAGCTGCAAGTTAGGGCCCAGTGCTGTCCCAGAGTGGTTCTTGCCTGCTCACCCACCCTTTGGCTCAAAGGAACAAGACCATTTGCAGCCCCTTTTGTCCAAAGACCCCACAGGTGTCTCAGGCTGTCCTGCAAAGCCAAGACTCTCATCATTTCTGGACTTCAGGTATCATGGCTTCCCTCCCCAACACCTGCCTGTCAAAAGCTCAGGGTTTGTGATCTCAGACAAGTCAATTAACTTCCCTAGGCCTTTGTTTTGTCAACTGTAAATGGGGTTAACCATCCTATTTCATAGGGCTGCTAAAGGAACAAACAAGGTAAGCACTGCAAAATGCTTATTAACAGTGCCTAGCACATAATTAATACTCAATAAATTATACTAAAAAAAAAGGAGAGAAAAAAAGAAAGCAAGTTCCATCGTCCCTGTCACTTCCATCAGTCCTCCCTCTATGGGTTCCTGGGAACATAGCTTGCTGCTGGGCCCAAGAGCAGGCTCTAGTCCTCTGACCTCTAAGTGCCATACTTCCAATGCCCACATAGGGCTCTGAGGACTAGAAGAAAGGGCAGCCATGGAAAAGGAAGGAAAGCCCAAACTCCTGGACCCAAACTCTTCCCACTGGCCTGCCCTGGCCTTGGTTACTCCAGCAAGGGGAAGGGGTCCCTAGGCTCCAGCCCCTCACTCCCTGAGCCTGAGCATTACCTGTAGGGGCAGGCCACCCCAGCCAACGCTACAGCGGTGCCCACTGGCACCTTAGACAGGTTGTCCCGCCGCCCCGGCACCAGGTAGCCCCAGCCATGCTTCTCTGAGTAGTGCAGTGGGAAGCCGTCCCAGGTCAGTGCCATGAGTTTGGGTGTGACCCTCATCTGTAGGCTGAGGAGGCTGGGGCCTGGGGTCCACGCAGGGTCATCTAGCCGAGGGCAGAGTTTCCGGTACCACCTATGCCCCACCAGGAAGAAAAGAATGTCACAGTGGTGGAAGAGGGGGGCAGCATGTAACTGCAAGGAAAGTTCTCTCTCCCACAGCATGCCTTACCCATCCTCCAAGGTCCCAAGGCTTTCTGAAGACCCAGCCTATAGCTAGCATCCCCTTCTCTGGGGTGCTTTGGCAGGACTCCCATGGAATCCCCAAAGAATACAAATGATCTCAAAAGGGAAGATCCCTTATCAGCCCCACAGGACTAGTCAGAAGCCAGGACCCACTAGCACACCACAGCATAGGGTCACGCTCCTCTCCCAAGCTCCATTGCAGCCAGAGTAACTCTCATCTGAGAAGGGAGTAGTAGATCTGCCCTCCCTACTATCAGACCTCCTTGCTGCTCTAAAGATACACCAGGGCCTTCAGAGCTGTCTCTCACATGCTGTTCATCAGGGCCGGGACTAGGGTGAGTCAAGTAAGGCAGCCATGGAACAAAATGTAAGGAGGTGCTCACTTTCTGGCTCATGCTAATGGTGAAGTAAGCATCTGTGGTTCACACTCATAGCCCTTATTTCCTCATCTGCCCACTCTATGAGGCTCAAGTGAAAGTCACCTCCTCAAGGAAGCCTGCCCTGGTTTCCCCCAGTGCCTCCACACTGCTCACTTTCGAGTCTCACCATGGATATAAACATCAGCTACACCAACTGGTCTGCAAGCCACTTCTCCTTTGGAGAAGGAGCCACTTGAAAGAAGAAACTATGTTCCTATCTGTGTCCCCAGTGCTGCCACAGGACATGGCACACTCAGTGCTCTGTGCAGTTACTGAGTAGGGGAAGACGTGGACTAGGGTAGACAATGAGTGTGTGCTGGAAGCTGAGGGAATAAGGCAGCAGGTGAGTAAGTGCACACATGCACATCGCCCTCTGAGCTGGAGAGATGCTGCAATGGGAGCCCAGACCGGGGCAGCCGGAGAGCAGGGGCCAAGGGGCTCACCCAGGGTGTCCAGGAAGGTGCTGGGGCCTCTTGGGCAGGAGTTCTGTGGTCTCCTTCAGCTGTTGCAGGCAGGCACGCACTGTGGCATCGCGCTGAAACTCCTCCTCCTCACTGGGGGGGCCAGGGTCTGCCCAGGGTCAGGAACAAAGGAAGGGACTCTCAGAAAGATCTATCCCCAGCCTACTCATCTCCAGAAGGCTGGGATGACCCCTTTTAAGGCCCCCCTGGGTCCTGGGACCTTCCCAGGGATTAACCCTGCCCCAACTCCCCCCCATGCTCCCCACCTTCCTGATCCTTGGGATCCCCAGGGGCCCCAGCTCCCTCGATGGGCAACTTTCTGGCTGTAGGTGGTTCCTTCTTCTTCACCTTCTTTGCCTTCTTCTGCTTAAATTCCTGCAGGTCCCACTCCAGGTCCCAGAGCCAGGGGTCCTCTTTATACCTACAGAGCCAGTCCACCAGGGCAGGGCTCAGGCTGAGCCAAAGGCCAGGCCTCCTGCCTTCGTCTGTCCTCTGTCTACACCCCTTCCTTCTCCTCCAGGTCTGACTACCTCTCTCCTGTGAGCAGCTGGCAGGCGTCATTGGCCAGGTCCATCAGTGACTTCTTCATCTCCCGCTCGAGCTCCTCGTAGGTGCTATGGGCTTCTGCTAAGTAACGCTCCCAGTTCTGGTTGACAGGCAGGTAAGAGACACCCATCTCCAGCATACCGGCCAGAGTCACCGGGTGGGGACACCTGGGAGCAAACCCCAGGGGCTGCCATGAATGATCACAGAGGGCAAGGCTTCGACCCAATTCCTGGTTTGGCAAGCCTCAATCCAACCACCCCATGGCACATCTCTAAAAGCAATCAACCAAGGGTTTAAATCCTAGCTTTACTACTTCCTAGCAGGGACCCTGAGTAAGTTACTTCATCTCTCTGAACCTCAGTTTTTTCATCATACAACAGAAATAACATCCCTCCCCATCCTAGTTTCTTAGTGCTACTATAACAGAAAATACCAGAAGCAGGTGACTTTTTGGACATCTCCACATGATACCTGTCTTTCCCTCATTTATGCTCACTTGCTTCTGTGTCCAATCTATCTCAAAAGTGGTTAGTTTTAAGACTTGCTCTATAATGATATGGCCTCATTAACATAAGAAAGAAAACCTTATTCCCAAAAAGGACGGTATCCGTGGGTATAGTGGTGGTGGTTGTTATGTGCCGTCAAGTCAGACCCGACTCATAGCGACCCCTCCTTGGGTTTCCGAGGCAGTATCACTATGGAAGTAGATTGCCCCATCTTCCTTCTGAGGAGTGGGGCTGGTGGATTTGAACCACCTGCCTTCTGGTTAGCAGTCAAGTGCCTTAGGCACTATGCTACCAGTATAGTGGTAGGGTTTTACAAATGTTATTTTTGGGGGACACAATTCAATCCATGACACTCTGCTAAGGGATAATGTAGGAATTATTTATGCAAAGAGGAAAATGGCTGCCACATGCTCAGTAATGACTTTGGGCCAGGCACTGTGCTAATAACCCCATACACATAAAAGATCACAACTGGGGTAGTAATATTTGCATATATTTCACAGACGAGAACAATGAAGCTCAGAGAAACTTGCCCAAGGTTAAACAAGTAGAATAGGATAGAGTCAAGATTTGAACTAAGCCTGGCTGATGCTTACGTTTCTGACCCCTTGGTGAGACTAACTCACTAATAAACACACTCAGGACGGATGTGACACCCTTGGCTCAGGGTCTGGGTATAGAAAGCATGTTTAATACAGCAGGCCCTTATATGTAAAATGCAGCCATAAGCCCTCGACCCTCTCCTCCAGGGCTTCAATAGAAACCCAGAATTCAGGGCTCTGGTGGATGCCACTGGATAGACCATGGCTCTATTCTTTCAGCTCAGAAAAGCTAAGGTTCCTAGCCTAAGCAAGAACAACTGCAACCTGAGGACATAGGTCCAGGTGCCAGGAACCCACTGATCCTCAGGGATTATCGTATGGGTACCCCTCACCTCTCCAAGAAGAGTGGTAGCTGCTGCTGGAAAACCTCATAGGTAGCCCACACATCCCGGGCACAGTACTGCATCAGGTCCTGGCACAAGGTGACAGAAAGGCGCTGGGTGGGCAGCCATCCCACTACTACCGCCAGGTCCTAGAGTCAGGCCTGGCAGCTGTACCTCCCAAGGTCAGCTAGGTTCTGCCATAGCCCACCTCCCCATAGCCCTGCTCTCCAGCACCATACCTGGAAGTTCTCACGGATATCCTTCATGCTGCCCTTGATAAATAGTTCTCGTGACTCCTTCTCTAGGGGAGGGCCCCCGACATAGAGGCTATGCACATCTGCCAGGTTGTTGACACTGCTGATGTCCAGCCACTCCCAGGATGAGATCTGGGGACCAGAGCAAGTGGCATAGCAGATTAGCTTGGCATCAGGCCAGACAGGCAGGCTGTGATGGAGGTCCCAAGTGCCCGCTCCTACCCATCCACAGTGTGATCTCACCACTGGGCCCCTGGCTTTGTTCTGAGACTTCTGGCCTCTCTGTGTGAGGTGCCGGGCCTTGTTCTTGCCCTGCCTGGCAGCCATCCATAGGCTGCGCTGGAAGCCGCTTAGCCCTGAGATGGCCATGTGCATGCTCATGGTGTCCAGGAAGCGCATTCGGGAGCCCTGAGGAAGAGAAGAGACCCAGCCGCTGAGGGGCAGCCTACCACTGCTTCCATGGTGTCAACCCCAGCCCCAAGCCCCAGCTCAGCTTCTCACACAACTTCCACACCCATTATACAGCCCTCTAACATGAAGTATGGAACGTTTATGCTTGCTCACACTTGTCCCTCGATGTGAGGGGCCTGCACTCTCAAATCCCAGACACCTCTAAAGGTGCAGGCCTGCCTTGATTCTAACATAAAAGTGCTCCCCGATATCCAGCAAATGCTCTGAGGGGTAAGCTGGGTGCAGAGTGGCCAAAACAAGGCCTTCAGAGATATCAGGTCTGGCCTCTAGCCTCATCCCTGACACTCACTGGCCTGTGGCCCAGGGCAAGTCAACAAAGCTATCAGAGCCTCACCAGCTATGGACTAAGCTTACCTGCCCCACCTGTTTCATAGGGCTGTTGTGAAGACACAATGAAAATGCACTTTCATAAAATTAAGAGTTGCTATTACTATATGCCACACACAATTCTGATTGTTGCACATAGATGCATTATTCAAATCCTAACAACCCTAAAGGAACTTATGCTATTTACCTCTTTTTACAAAAAAAAATAAAGCAAACATGTCACTTTGAACTTGAAGTATACCTGACTCAATCCGTGGTATATTCAACTGCTTCACATGCACGCAAAAGTTGGACAATGAATAAGGAAGACTAAAGAAGAATTGATGCATGTGAATTATGGTGTTGGAGAAGAATACTGAACTGCCAGAAAAACAAACAAACCTGTCTTGGACGGAGTACAGCCAGAATGCTTCTTAGAAACAAGGATGGTGAAACTTTGTCTCATGTACTTGGGACATGTTATCAGGAAAAACTAGTCCCTGGAGAAGGGCATCATGCTTGGTAAAGCAGAGCATCAGTGAAAAAGAGGAAGACCCTCAAATGAGATGGATTGACACAGTGGCTGCAACAATAGGCTCAAGTATAGCAATGATTGTGAGGATGTCACAGGACCAGTTAGTGTTTTGTTCTGTTGTACATGGGGTCGCAATAAGTTAGAATTGACTCAATGGCACCTAACAAATAAGGAAAGTGATATTAAGGTGCTCACACTGGTGATGCAGGATGTGTGCCCAGGCTGTGTGGCTCAGAGACGCCAAAAACCCATGTGAAGCTATAAAAATGCCACTCAAAAATGAGGAACATTATTACTCTGTGACAACCCAGATCTCCTATACCAGGCAGGCTCTGGGGACAGATCAGCTGGACACAAGGACCAGAGCAGGCCTGGTCAACAGGAGACCCTACAAGTGCTGTAAAAAGGCGATGAAACACTGGCCAGAAAAAGCAATCCCTTCCCTAACCCCTGACATCAGGGCTGCTAGCCTACCCTATGCCAGACCTGCAGATAGTCCTGGAGCCTTACCTGGATCAGGTACTGCTCCCTGATGTGGGCTCGGTCAAAGCAAACATTGTGCCCCACCACTAACTGCTCCTGCCAATCCCGCTGGCTAGGGCGGCTGGCATTGGCAGGGATCTCCAGGGGGATGAGGTCAGCCGGCGACAGCTGGCTGGTCCAAGAGTAACGCTCTTCCACCAGCCGCCGGCTGCACCAAGAATACCTGAGAGAGACGAAAGGCAGGCAAGTTTACTGTGGAGGCATTATCTTCTGCTCTGCAACACCCAACACATACCCTCACCACATGCCAGGTTCTACACTAGCAGCTGGGGACACAAGTAAGGCAAAGGGGTCCTCTCAACCCTCACAGAGCTAAGGAGTTGTGGGAGAAAAGAGGTTACAAAAGCTTCTTTACTTTCAAGCTTCTACAAATGAAAATGGAACTAAGTGCTACAGTGCTGGGTTTCCCAGGCAGGCCCGTTACCTAGGCCAAAAAGTCTGTCAGGCCCTGTGTTCACCTAGCCTGTTCTCAGTTCTGAGGTATTTGTTTATAAGTATTACCTACCAACCCCTCACGTTTATAAGCACAAAAAACCTAGTGTTCAAAGTGCTGGAAAGGACGTAGACAATCACAACAGAACCAAAAGTGGAGAACTTTTTAAAAATTTATAAAGTGGGGGGAATAAAAATGGCAAATGCTACACACATGTATAGGATGAATCATCTGACACTGAAGATTGTGAAGGACAAAAAACAAGTCACACACCATGCAGAAGGTGCTGTGCCTGAGCAACCACTCCCAATAAGAGACCAGGGAAAGTGCCACAATGGAAACATGCACGAGAATGTGCCAGGGGTGGAAGTGGAAGGGAGCAGCCTGCTGGGGGCCCAACAATGATTCAGGAAAAGGCTGGCAGTTTGCTTAATATCCACAGGCTAAGAGGATTTTAAGGTGATTTTAAGGTGAAATTGCCGCCAAGAAAAGGTCTGTTATAAGCCACAGATTGCTCCAAAGGGTCAAGACCCACTCTGCATCAGAGTGAGTGACGAGGCCACATGTGTGGACACCACAGCTGTAAAGGTATCCCTACAGCCGTTATAGAGGGGATGGGAGGAGGGCAAATGCCTCTACATAGTTTCAACAAACAAACTTGTTTGTGCAGGGGTGGGGAAGAGAACAGTAAAAAGTTCTTGGTTCTAAACCTGGCAAAATCTAATTCACACTCCAACTCATGGGAATACGCCCAGGAACTCAAGCTGAATGCTCTCTCCTACTTTTAATCCAGCATGTAAAAAAGCCCAAAGTCCTTAAAAACAACAAAGGAAAAAAAGGCTGAAGAATACCAAATATTTGAGGATATGATGATGACAGGGACTTTAATTGCAATAAAAAAAAAAAAAAACACTAGTGTCAAGGCACAGGTCTGCAGCTGCACATGAAATCATCTTACCATAAATTTGCTTGTGATAAAAACAATGCCAAAATGCAAATGCCTTTGATAAATCAAGACAAGTTGGAATCAAAGCCATTAATACCTGTGAAACTCAGATAATCCTGATGGCCTGTATAATGTCCATCTAGACTGATGACCAAAAGCACTTACCAATAGCCTATGGGAAGCCACCCTGTGGGAGTCTCTGGGATCTCCAAGGCTTCCCCTAACTACTAGAAAGTGTGGACTGGTCAGGTACCTAGTGTTACACAATGCCATGTGGCAGGACCTGCCCAGGTGAAAATGGACTGCTATCAGAGCACCATCTGGCACCTACCACCCTTATCAGAGACTCCAAGGAGGAAGGTCCCAGTGAGCTTATGCCTCAAAAATGACTGCTACCACCAGGCAAACTAGGCAATGCCCCCAGTATCACTGGCCAGGATGAAATGAGAATGAGTGGAGGATGGGAAGGATGGGGAAAGAAAGAAGAGAGTTAGAAAGTTGAGAGGAAGGAAGTAAAAGGGACTTCAGATAAACTGGCTAAAAATGTCCAAGAAGTCAAAAAACACTTATTTTTTGTGACCAGTTTCCTCATTTTCTTGCAGCCACCACGGCCTATTTTACCTTCTCCAATGATGGCTAGTATCCCCTTTACTTTGACCATCAGTGACATAGTATGATTCTCATCATAACTGGAACTAAATCAGCGAGGAATCATCTAGTTTTGCTCTTTTAGCCATCAATGCCTACCTTATCTATTTAGCCATGTTTTCACCATTTTCAACTGCATATTTAACATTTCGCAGCTTTCTTTACAAAGATGTGGCTTCCAATAGAAATAAAGAAACTGCCAACTTTTTGCTGGCCATGCCTGAAAGCATTAAGGTTGTAAATAGTATTTTAGTCCTGGAATGAAGAATAAAAAAGGGGAGAAACGGTTTAGGACTCTGTTGATACTGGGCTTCATTGCATCTTTCATACAGCAGCTGGACAGTACTGCCACCATTTTTTGAAGAAATTTGGGTAGCATTTAGAAAAGTTATTTAAAAAGAAGAGCAAGAAAATGGATATATGTGTTTGCCACCAAAACATCTGCTTGGGAAGCTGAGGGAAGAAGCAATGTTTCTCCTCCTCTAGGAAGCATCTGGAAATGCTTAAGGGACTGGGTCTGGTATTTAAGGGTAAAGCTGGGGATGCTAAATGTCTTGTGTTGCCTGGGACAGTCTTGCAAAAAGGAGATTTCTCCTTGTCCAAATAACCAACATCATCCCCAAACAGAAATTGTTCACATATCTTTTCAGAGTTAACTTTGCATGAAACTATCAGAGGGGATAAAGGCACCAAATCATGGTGATCTCTAGTGACCCCCCCATCAGTCTCAAGTACAATACTCTACTGTGATTGTGCACAAAGCCCTTATCACTGCTTGACATTTTCTTGGGTGTCTGTTTACTGCCTATTTTCTAGTACCTCCCACTGGAAAGTGAGCCTCCTAAAAGCAAGGACCAAGCCTCCTTAATTCACTACTACACTGTAGTCCCTAGGCAAGCACCTGGCACACAGCAAAAGCATAGTAAACATGCAAAGAACCAAACTATTAAGCTGGGTCCCCCATACATGCTAAAGTCCCTCTCTCCAGCCCTCACTTACCAGGCCGAGGGGGATATGGCCACCGCCAACGTGGGGCAAGTTCCCTCTGCCAAGCAGACCTCCACGTCGAACACCAGGGCCTGCTCCTCGGGGATGGCCACGGGTACGGCCTCCCCCACGGGGCCGTACCGGGTCCAGCCCTCCGCCCAGGCCCAGCTCGGGGGCTGGGGGGGCAGCTGGGCCTGCAACAGCGAGTTGGCCGCCTCCAAGTAAGGCAGGCTCTGCTTCTGGGCCAGGAGGCGGAAGTGCTGGTCCAGGTTGCCCCCGTAGAGGGGCGGCAGGGACAGCTCCACGTCGGGCAAGGGCGTGATCGGCTGCCCCCAGAGCCCGTGCTTCTGCAGGTGCTCGACGCTGCGGCGCACCGCGGCCTCGCCGGGCGTTTCCCCGTCGTGCCCGAAGATCTGCTCGTGTAGCCCTCTCGAGAGCATCTGGATGTGCAGAGGGTTGTACCGCTGCTGCCCGCCCTCCGAAGACGGCACTTGCTGCTGCAGTGGCTGCAGCTGCCCGTCGTTGGGGACGGGGGCGGAGCTGGAGACCCAGCGCCCTGGAGCTGGAACCAGCCCTGGCCCGACGGCGCCGAATACCTTCTTCCAGAGCTGGCGGTTCATGACTGGTGCAGGGAGCCCCCCGCTGGGAGTCAGGACACCTGGCTTTGGGCTCCAGCTTGGCTGCTTCTACTGGCTGAATGACTTGGCAAGAGACACGTCCTGTCTCTGTTTTCCTGCCAGTGCAATGGGTCTGACCATGCCTGCCTTCTGCCCTCAAATCCTAAAGGAGATATATGATATAGTTACTCATTACATACACATTATGCGTTATAACTTGACTGCTAACCACAAGACTGGCGGTTCAAACCCACCAGCCACTCCTCGGAAGGCAAGTTGGGCAATCTACTTCCGTAGCGATACGGCACCGAAAACACAGGAAGGGGTGGCTATGAGTCGCGGCCCACTCGAAGGCACATAACAACAACATCACTCCTTGAGCACTTACTGCGTGCCAGGCACTGTGACTGGTACATTTTTTCACATACATCTCAAATCTCGGGAAACAGCAATACCTCTACCGAGGAAACTGAGGTTCACATAGGTTATTAAACTTGGGGAAGCTGAATGCAGTAGTTAAGAACACAGATTCTGGAGTAAGAGCACGCAGCTTTGAATCCCACTTTTGGCGCTTACAAACTGTGTGACCTTGGACAAGCTCCTTAGGCCTCAGTTTCCTACTCCGTAAAATGGAGTTACAGATTCTACTCATCATATAGGACTGCTGTCTAGATGACACTGGACGATAATGTCGCGCGGCCCGGCTCTTGTCAAGCACTCGGCAAATGGGGGCTACCATTATCGCGACCGCCGTGGCCCAAGGGTCTAACGCCGATAGGTTCCAGTGCCCGGACTCGAACCCACCGCCTCATCCTGCCGTCCCCTAGAGCCCCTCTACCCATGCCCGTGCCGTGGCTCAGCGGGTCAAGGACGCCCTGCAGGGGGCAGCGGCGGCAGCGGTCCCCGCGCGCCCGCCTGCCGGTGCCCGGCGGCGGCGCCGCGGTGTGCCCTGGGACTAGCCGCCGCCCTGCTCTGGGCCTCGCTCCCTGATTGGAGGGAGGGGCAGCGCGGCCACTCAGCGACCCCTTCTCCCCCGCGCCGAACCCGCCGGAAACCTCAGTCCGCCCGGTAGTTCCCGGTCTGCAGCTCCCCAAACCCTAGGCAGGCGAGGCGGTGTCCCCCTCCCCGCGGCCTATGCAGCCTCGGGGTGGCGTGTGGCACTTCGCCTCGCTGGCAGCCGCAACTTCCCGTCAGCACCCAGCTCGGTCCCGCGGCTACCCAAGAGGCAGGCGGGAGACACCCGGAGCGACCAATAGGAGGACTGCAAATGGACCGATCCGCCCGCGGGGAGATTAAGGGAACTTCCGGGTAAACCCTCCCAGCGACAGGCTGGGAACCAAGGTCCAACCTCCCCTTCGCAGGAAGGAAGTAGGTTGGTCCCAACCAAGCCAGTGGGCGGTAACAATACTTCTTAGGCTGTCCAAAGAAGTAGTTGTATGGGGTGGCCGCGTGGCCTAATGGATAAGGCGTCTGACTTCGGATCAGAAGATTGCAGGTTCGAGTCCTGCCGCGGTCGCTAGGAGTTGCAAATTGAGCTTTTGCTTCGCCTCTCAAGAGTGAAATACTAGGGCAGTATGAACCTAGTAGCAGGTTTCCTACTCATTGAAATCTGGAAACGCCCCAATCTGCGGAAGTCCTAGGTGCGAGAGTTCATATCCAAAATGTACTATTTCACCACGCGGCTAGAGAAGGAGGAGGTATTTTATGTGGAAATTCCTAGTGTTAATTGATCCTGGTACTTACTACGCCTCACTACTAAAGGGAAGCCCCTTAACTCGCTAGTCCGGGCACCCTCTCCCCATCTCCGGCAACTCTGATGGATAAAAGTGGTGCATTTGGTTGACCTACCCGTTTTAATCACGGCCAACTGGGCTACCCATGAGCCGCTTAGCCCCTCTGACCCTGGAAGTAGCCAGAGCGCCTTCCTCTTCTCCCGCCTTCCAGCATCTAATCTTCTTGTCTCCGCATCCTTGTCCGGTTGTTCCAGGTACATACACTATGGAACAACTCTGCTCTCGGCGCTCCGCGATATAGTGCCGTGCAGAGTGCGGGCTCAGTGAATAACAAGGGTCTGGGGAATTGGAGCTATGGTGGCATAGTGCCTAAGGCATTTGATTGCTAGCTAAGCAGAAGGCTGGCAATTCAAACCCACCAGCCACTCCTTGGAAGGAAGGTTTGGCAACCTTCTTCCGTAGTGATACCGCCTCGGAAACCCAAGGAGGGGTCTCTATGAGTCGGATCCGGCTCGACACAGTGCAGGGGATTGGAGCCTGAAGACTCACCCGCACAGATGAGGAATGGTAGTGTGAGAGATTAGGGACCTACCCGAGATCACAGAGCTGATTGTTGTTGTTGTTTGGTGCCGTGGAGTCGGCTTGACTCATAGCGAGTGGCTGAATGACTTGGCGACAGTCATTCAGACAGAACGAAACACTCCCCGGCCCTGCGCCAGCCTCACAATCCTTGCTACGCCTGACCCCATTGTTTCAGCCCCTGTGTCAATCCATCTTGTTGAGGGCCTTACGCTTTTTCGCTGACCCTCCACTTTACCGAGCATAATATCCTTCTCCAGGGAATGGGCCTTCTGACAACATGACCAAGGTAGGTAAGATGAAGTCTGGCGTCCAAGGAGCATTCTGGCTGCGCTTCTTCCAGGACAGATTTGTTAGTTCTGGCGGTCCATAGTACTTTCAGTATTCTTTGCCAACACACCATAACTCAAAATCATCAACTCTTCTTCGGTCTTCCGTATTCATTGTCCAGCTTTCACATGCATGTGAGGTGATTGAAAACACCATGGTTTAGGTTAGGCACATCTTCGTTTTCAAAGAGACATCTTTGTTCTTAGCATTCTAAAGAGGTCTTTTGCAGCAGCTTTGCCCAGTGCAATACGTTGTCTGATTCCTTGACTGCAGCTTCCATTGGCGTTGATTGTGGAGCCAAGTAATATGAAATCTTTGACAACTTCCATCTCTCCATTTATCTTGATGCAGCTTATTGGTCCAGTTGTGCAGATTTTTGTTTTATGTTGAGGTGTAATCCATACTGCAGACTGTAGTCTTTAATCTTTATCAGTGAGTGCTTCAAGTCATCTTCACTTTCAGCAAGCAAGGTTGTTTCATCTGCATATCATAGGTTGTTAATGACTCTTCCTCCAATCCTGATGCCATGTTCTCTTCATATAGTCCAGCTTCTCCGATTATTTGCTCAGTGTACAGATTGAATAAGTGTGGTGAAAGGATACAACTCTGATGCACTCCCTTCCTGATCTTAAAGCATGCAGTTTTCCCTTGTTCTGTTTGAACGACAGCCTCCTGGTCTATGCACAATTTTCTCACGAGCACAATAAGTGTTCTGGAATTCCCATTCTTCTCGATGTTATCCATAATTTGTTACAATCCACACAGTCGAATGCCTTTGCATAGTCAATAAAGCACAGGTATTCTTCACAAGATATACACAGGTATATCTTTCTGGTATTCTTTTCTTTCAGCCAACATCCATCTGACATTGCCAATGATATTCCTTGTTCCACATCCTCTTCTGAAGCCAGCTTGCATTACTGAAAGATCCCTGTCAATATATTACTGCAACCATTTTTGAAATATCTTCAGCAGAATTTTACTTGCATGTGGTATTATTTTGTTCAGTAATTTCCACATTCTGTGGGATCACCTCTCTTTGGAATGGGTACAGACATGGATCTCTTCCAGTCGGTTGGCCAGCAGTTGTCTTCCAAATTTCTTGGCATAGATGAGTAAGTACCTCCAGTGCAGCATACATTTGTTGAGTCATCTCAATGGGTATCCCTTCAATCCCTGGACCCTTGTTTTTCACCAATTCCTTCAGTGCAGCTTCGATTTCTTCCTTCAATACTGTTGGTTCTTGATCATATGCCACCTCCTGAATTGGATGAACACCAACCAATTCTTTTTGGTCTGTGTATTCCTTCCATCTTCTTTTGATGTTTCCTGCATCATTTAATATTTTTCCCATGTTGTTGTTATGTGCCATCAAGTCGGACCCGACCCCTCTTTGGGTTTCCGAGGCAGTATCACTATGGAAGTAGTTTGCCCCATCTTCCTTCCGAGGAGTGGCTGGTGGGTTTGAACTGCCAGTCTTCTGGTTAGCAGTCAAGTGCCTTAGGCACTAAGCTACCAGAGCTCCTGTTTTTCCCATGGAATCTATTTTCCCCATAGACTCTTTCAATATTGCAACTCAAGGCTTGAATTATTTCTTCAGTTCTTTCAGCTTGAGAAATGCTGAGTGTGTTCTTCCCTTTTGGTTTTCTAGCTCCAGATCTTTGCACATTTCATTATAATGATTGACTTTGTCTTCTCAAGCTTCTCTTTGAAATCTTCTGTTCAACTCCATTATCTTGGCATTTCTTCCATTTGCTTTAGCTACTCTATGTTCAAGAGCAAGTTTCAGAGTCTCTTCTGACATACATTTTGGTCTTTTCTTCCTTTCCTATTTTTTTAATGACTTTTGCTTTCTTCATGGATTATGTTCTTGATGTCATCCCACAAGACATCTGGTTTTCAATCATTGGTGTTCAATGCATCAAATCTGTTCTTCAGCTGGTCTCTAAATTCAGGTGGGATATAATCAAGGCCATATTTTGGCTCTGGTGGACTTGTTTTAATTGTCTTCAGCTTCAGCTTGAACTTGCATATGAGCAGTTGATGGTCTATTCCACAGTCAGCTCCTGGCCTTGTTTTGGCTGAAGATATGAAACTTCTCCATTGCCTCTTTCCACAGATGTAGTTGATCTGATTCCTGTGTACTCCATCTGGCAAAGTCCATGTGTATAGCTGCCATTATGTTGTTTAAAAAAAAGGTATTTGCAATGAATAAGTCATTGGTCTTGCAAAATTCTATCATGAGATCTCCAGCATCATTTCTATCACCAAGGCCATATTTTCCAACTACTGGTGATTCCTCTTTGTTTCCAACTTTTGCATTCCAACCACCAGTAATAATCAACATATTTTGATTGCATGTTTGGTTCATTTCAGACTGCAGAATTTGGTAAGAATCTTCAATTTCCTCATCTTTGGCTTTGGTGTTTGGCACATAAATTTGAATGATATTACTATTAACTGGTCTTCCTTGTAGGCCTATGGATATTATCCTATCACTGACAGCACTATACTTCAGGATAGATCTTGAAACATTCTTTGTGATGATAAATGCCACACCATTCCTCTTTAATTTGTCATTCTTGGGGTTTTGGTTATCTAGTGCCGCTCTGTCAAGAATATACCACAAATGGGATGGCTTTAATAGGAGTTTATTCTCTTACAGTTTTGGAGGCTAGAAGTCCATGTTCAAAGTGCCAGGCTCTAGGGGCTGGGTAAAAGTCCCTCAACCTTGAGCTTCAGCTCTGCCTCTGGCTCCTGGCCCACTGAAGCTGAAGCTGGAGGCTTTCTTCACTCAGGCAGCTGCTGGCTCCTGAGGCTGACAAACCCAGGGTCAACAAGTAAAAAGGCACAGTTCCAATGTTACCAAGCCACACAATAGGCCATTAATTCAAGTCCATTGAAAGTCCCAAGATCAGCAAAGCAGGGCAGGCTACTGAATGAAGATTCGGCTACATGCAGGGTTCAAGCATGCCATCACCTGGAGACCTTCCTCAAAGTTGCTTCTTATGTACTGGAAGCAGACCATATCCCTAAAGCAGCTACTCAGCTGCTTCAATAGATTCCACCATGGAGCTGATTACCAGTCTCGCCATGAGGAATAACTACGTCCAGCTGCCCAGCCACTCAACCAGACTCAGCCAAATTGACACATAAACTTAACTACCACACCCAGCACAGTAGATCATATGATTGTCTGATTCAAAATGGCTAAAACCAGTCCATTTAGCTCACTAATGCCTAGGATATTGATTTTTATGTGTTCCATTTCATTTTTCACAACTTCCAATTTTCCTAGATTCATACTTTGTACATTCCATGTTCTAATTATTAATGGATGTGTGCAGCTGTTTCTTCCCATTTTCAGTCATGCCACATCAGCAAATGGAGGTCCCGAAAGCTTTACTCTGTCCATGTCATTAAGGTTGACTCTACTTTGAGGAGGCAGCTCTTCCCCAATCATATTTTGATTGGCTTCTGGCCTGAGGGCTTCATCTTCCGGCACTATATCGGATAATGTTTCAGGACTGACTATTCATCAAGTTTTCCAGTAATGTATCAGTGTTTCACTGCTATTCATAAGGTTTTCACTGGCTAATTCCTTGAGAAGTGGATGGCCCTTTCCTTCTTCCAAGTCTGTCTTTGTCTGGAAGCTCTGCTGAAACCTATCCACAATGGGTGACCCTCCTCGTATTTGAAATACCGGTGGCATAATCTCCAGCCTCACAGCAACACACAAGCTATCACAGTATGACAAACTGACAGATGAATGGTGGATACAGCTAATTAGGGAGGAAAATCAGACCTCATAGAAAATCATTCCATACCTCCTAGCCACTACGTGTGCAAGGGCATGTGCTCCCCTGATGTGAACTGAGTTAAGAAATTGACTTTGGTGTTTTTCAGGAGTAAGGAGATACCCGAAGAAACACACACCTCCTCTGGTCCTGTGGGCAGATCCTGGCCCCAAGGCTGCTCACCTCCTCTTGCCATCCTCAGGGGCAAAGAGAAACCCCAGACCAAGGCTTGTGTGTTGATCTTTCCATACATTTTTCTTTATTTTTTAAGTATAAAATATTTTTCTTACACTTTTCTAGGTGTTTTTATACACATACACACCAATGTTGTGTTGTGTTTTGTTTGCTTGCTAGCTTGTTTTAGCAAAAAATAGAATCAAGTCAAAATGTGCCATTTTATAATCTGTGTTTCTCATTTAACCCTGTACCAATGACATTTTTACAAAATTCCTGAAGAAGAGGCACTCAATTTAAAGCAGGGACTCTATGAGTGGGGAAACAATTTTCATTTGTATTTCTTCTAATCACCTACTGAAATTTAGCATTTCCTTCCATTCTGAGCTTAAGCCACCACCCACAGTGGTATAAGCAGTACCTGTGACTTTGTCCCCAGCAGTAATCACAGATATTTAATAACACAATACAATTGTTGCAGGTTTTACAAAATATTGTTTCTACTCATCTGTACTTCAAAATAATAATAGTTACTAGACTGTCCTAGATCCTGTTGTTTAATGAGTATGATAGTTGGAGCTGTGTGTCAACTTGGCTGGACCACAATTCTGTGTGGTTTAGGCAATTGTAGTGTGGGTTGTTCCCATGATGGGATCAGACATATATGTCTTGAGCAGCCAATCCATTGAAAGGGAGTTTCCCTAGGGGTGTGGCCTGCTTCCAATATATTTATGGACATCCTGGGAAAAGAGACACTCTTCTGTGGATCGGGATTCTGCTGTGCTGCCTACAACTGTCCGTGAGCGAACAATCCACCATTCGGCCTGGAGATCTTGGATTCGTCATTCGTTGGAGTCAACAGCCAGTACACTGCCTGCCAACCTTGAGCTCGTCAGCCTCTGCAGCTGTGTGAGTTGGGAAAAGCTGCCAGGTTGATGTTTGATCCAAGAACTTGGGACTTGCCAGCTTCTATAAGTGTGTGAGCCATTTTCCTAAGGTAAATTTCTCTTTCTCTCTATATATAAGCTTTACTGGTTTTGTTTCTCTAGAGAACCCAGATGAACACAATGAGTTAACAAAAACACACATATTACCAAATCATCTATTCGCTCTTTTCAGTATTTCTTTTTTTAACTTTTTATTGTGATTTGGGTGAAATTTTACAAAGCAGGTTCATTTTACATTCAACATTTTATACACATTTTGTTTTATGACACTGGTTACATGCCCTACAGTGTAACAGCTCTCCTCCCACTTTCTCTTTGTGGTTACCCTTTCCATGTGTCCTTCTTGATAGGCATTTCGGCCTCCCTACCTTTCTCCCTGTGGAAATGCTGTCCTTCTGATCTCTCATGGTTGATTTTTCTAAGGAGTGCATCTCCCTGGTGTAGGTGTTCAGGAAGTATGCACATCTATTGTTTGACTGAGAGTTAAACCACTGGAGTCAGTTCACTTCCAGGCTGGAAGAATAATTCAGGGTCATAGTCTCAGGAGTTTCACCAGTCTCTATCAAACCAGTAAGCTTGGTCTTTTTTTATGATTTTGAATTTTGTTCCACATTTTTCTCCCACTCTGTCCAGGATCTCCAGTTTTGATCCCTTTCCAAGTGGCTGAAATTGGTAGCTGGGCACTGTCTAGTTCTTCTGGTCTCAGGGTCATATAGGCTGAGATTCTCTTGGTCCATTAGTCTTTCAGAGTAACTGTTTCCATATTTGATTTTCTTCACTCTTTGCTCTGGACAAGGAAAGACCAATAGTTACATCTTAGATGGCTGCTTGCAAGCTTTTAAGACCCCAGTCCCTACTCACTGAATAAGAAGTAGGATGATATTTTTATATACCATGTTGTGCCAATTGAGCTTGATATGCCCTGTGACTATGGTCTCTTTTTAGTATTTCAATATCTTTGGTTTTCTTCAAAATCCTATGTGCTTAGTACATTTAAACCATTATTTTGAGAAGATGTATATGGCACAGATAAGCTAAGCACTCCTGAACCTAACTGAATGGCACTTCTAAAGAGAATACAGTTCTTGGGCCTGCCTGGCATCCATTGAAGAAAGAATCAATCCTTCCCCATGGTTCAGACCCAGGGGATGGACATGAAGATAACTGCCCCTCTCATAAAGCTACTTCAAGCCAGTCTGATGTCCTCACCCTGGATTCTAATCTTCATATTAGATGGTTGATGCTGATTCCCACTAAGGGAGGATATCAGAAGGCACCAGCCCCTCCTGCCAAGCTGCACCCTGTTTCCAGGCCTTTCAGAGCCTAACTCCTCCACCCTTTTCCTCCTTTTTTGTTCCTATTGGTGACACCTGAGACACCAGATTATATTTTCCCACAATTCCTGGGACCTCTCTCCTCACATCACAAGAGACAAAGTTCATTAGGAACAAAGGCCTGTCCACCAGCCACCCCTTGGAAGAAGAGGGGGCAATCTACTTCCGTAAAGATTGTTGTTGTTGTTGATATGTGCCATTGAGTTGGACTCAATTCATAGCAACCCCTCCTTGGTTTTCCAAGGCAATGTCTCTATGGAAGTAGATTGCCCAGTCTTCCTTCTGAGGAGCGGCTGGTGGGTTTGAACCGCCAGCCTTCTGATTAGCAGTCAAGTGCCTTAGGCACTATGCTACCAGAGCTCCTGTAGAGATACTGCCTTGGAAACCCAATGAGGGGTCTCTATGAGTTGGAACCGACTCAATGGTAGTGAGTTTGTTTGTTTTTTATTTTAGTTTTCTGTCCTAATCAAAGGAGTATCTGGGTGGTGTAGGCCATTAAGCGCTTGGCTACTAACCTAAGGGATGACATTTTTAATTCACCCAGAGATACTTTGGAAGAAGGGCTTTGTGATCTACTTCCAAAAAATCAGCCACTGAAAACCAGGCTTATCTTCTGAGGATGCTCTGGGTGGACTTGAACCACTAACCTTTTGGTTAGCAACCAAGCATAATTAACTGAGTGCACTGCCCAGGGAACTTCAATTACTATGCTATACAGCAAATTCTGATAGACCCTGAACATTGAGAACCCCAGCCTTAAGTTTGCATTATCAGGAAACATGCTGGGTACAGAGGATACAGGTTGATGTGGACCCAGTGTACTGCTGCTGATTGAGGGGCCCTCCAGTCACAGTCTGTTCCTCCAGGGTCTCTCTTATGAACTCAGTTCTTAGTGGGGGGAAAAAAAAAATGCAAAACTCACTGCCACTTCTGAAAAGATGGAGGAATAGGCAGACAAGTGGCACAGACCCTCTTCAACAAAGAAAAGAAAAACCAATTGGCAGAGATATAGAAGATAATCCTGGAACCCTGAGCTTTGAAAGGAGCTATACAGAAGTGGATTAGGCACCAACTACCAGGAGCTCTGGTAGCATAGTGGCTAAGGCACTTGACTGCTAACCAGAAGGCTGGTGGTTCAAACCC
>NW_006921737.1:541418-598019 GCF_000298275.1 Orycteropus afer afer | reverse complement strand
CTGACCTTCTGATTAGCAGCCAAATGCCTTATCCAGTATGCCACCAGGGCTCTTTTCAATTATTGGTAACTATTTCCTATTGTTTGCCAAGCCCAGTTTCAAGCAATTTTTGCCACAAAGAGGAATATCACTTCTTTTATTATCAAGAGCTCCCACTTGCAAATGAACCAAGCTAAGTGCTTTAGAGTGCCATCTCATTTAATCTCCTCAAAAACCCCATGAGGTAGGCATAATTTTTTTTTTTTCCATTTTACAGAGATGAAACCAAAGGCTCCAGTAAGAAAAAGGTTGACTGACAACCAAAAGCATTGAAGCCCTTCAACAAGATTGATTGACACAGTGGTTACAACAGTGGGCTCAAGCACAAAAACACTTGTGAGGATGGTGCAGAGCCAGACAGTGCTTCATTCTGTTGTATAAGGGTCACTATGAGTTGGAACCAAGTCAACAGTGCCTAACAACGACAACCAAAATCACACACTTAAGTCCTGAGCCTAGATTTGAACCCAAGAACGGTATGATTCCAAAGCCACCAGAAACTTCTGCAAGCCCACTTCAGACTCCTTAGGCAAGGAAGGAAGTTTGGGAAGATAGAAAGCCAACCCTGATAAGTAGTTTTCTACTGATCCACACCACATTGGTGGGCATAAGATTCCAAGAACACGTTGATGTCTGCCCCTCCAATAATTGTTAGAAACCAACGTTCAAGTTTATTAATTTTTTCTTCATGAGACTTCCTCTGTGTTTGATCAACGGGACCCCAGATGAGGAGATGAGGAGAGACCTTTTAACCAAATACTAATTACCATAGAGTTCATTAGTTTCCTTAGCTGTAAAATGGGGCAATAATAGTACCAACCTCATGGAGTTGCTGTCTAGAGTAAATGAGTTCTGTGTATACACTTAGAACAGTTCCTGGCATCGAAGGACTGCTGGGGTGGGGGGCAGTAAGGTATAATTATTCTCATGTCACTGCCTACATGCATGCTAAGCCTGGGGCTATAAGCACCTGTCTTAGTTATCAAGTGCTGCTATAACAGAAATGCCGCAAGTTGGTGCCTTTAAGAAACAGAATTTTGTTTTCTCGCAGTTAAGGAGACCAGCAGTCTGAATTCAGGGTGTGAGCTCTAGGGGAAAGCTTTCTCTGCATTGGCTTTGGTGAAGGTCTGTCCTTTTCTTAGTGACCTCCATGTGGAGTGGCATCTATCTTCTTCCATCTCTGCTTGCTTCTCTATGCCTAATCTGCACTTTATGTATCTCAAAGGTGATCAGCTTAAAATACAGCCTATACTGATATGGCCTCTTAACAAGGAAAACTCAATCCCAAATGGGAAGATGTCTCTTTGAAGACTAAGGTGTGCCTAACCCAAGCTATGGTGTTTTCAGTCACCTCATATGCACATGAAAACTGGACAGTGAATAAGGAAGACTGAAGAAGAGTTGATGCTTTTGAGTTGTGGTGTTGGAGAAGAATGCTGAAAGTACCATGGACTGCCAGAAGAACTAACAAATCTGTCCTGGAAAAAGTACAACTGGAATGTTCCTAGGAAACGAGAATGGCCAGACTTTGGTTCATCTGCTTTGGTCATGGTGTCAGAAGGGACCATTCCCTGGAGAAGGATGTCATGCTTGGTAAAGTGGAGGGTCAATGAAAAAGGGGAAGGCCCTCAACGAGATGGATGGGTGAGTATAACAAGGATTGTGAGGCTGGTGCAGGACTGGGCAGTGTTTCGTTCTATTGTACATAAGGTGGCTATGAGTTAGAGCCAACTCGGCAGCACCTAACAACAACAACAATGGAATTATAACCACAAGTAGAGGGGTTAGGATTTACAACACACAATTCAAACACTGTTCTACATCCTACTATGGTTAGTAGCAGTACCTCAAGGGCATTGATCCCTGAGTTTACCAGACCAGCACTACTAAACTTCAGAAGGCAAAAGGCTCTGATCCCTCCTGAACTGTTCCTCACAAAAACACAGAGGAAGTGAAGAGTTTGTCTGAGGTCAGCTCCTGCCCCGCCACGTATTGGATAAAATTGAGATGTATGCTGCTGACCTATGTATGAAATTAAGGATAAAAGACATATGCTGTTTCCAAAACATGCCTCATATATCAGTGGATAATTTGTTTATCAAACCTGTAGCATTAAGGTAAAAAGAGAATGACTGGAAATGCAAATCATTTCTTTGTGGATGGAAAGCTTTCTGATGAGAAGAGGCTATGTCCCATCCAGCTCTGTGTTCCTAGTGTGGAACCTGGCACAAAGAGGTGGCCATTTGTTGTTCTTGTTGCCACAGCCAATAGTCCCTCCCTGGCTTCTGGCCAGGACTGAGAAGTTGGCTCAGTCCCTGGAGCCAGCATGGGGCTTGTTAACAGCTGAGCCAATGAGGTCATTGTACCTATGAAAGCAACACTATCTTCCTCATCCCATCAAATATCCAATTGGTATTGAAATTTCCAATGGCAAGAGCCCCTTTTTGACTTTAGCTAGTTTGGGTTGCATTTTCTATCACCTGTGATGGAAAAACAAATACAGGTATATGAGTTAAACATTTACCTCAAGTAGATACATTCCTTGGAGAGAACAATTATGGGAGAAAGAAGGGCTGCTTATGCACAGGGAGACAGCTCAGGGGGCAGGAGTATATGGAGGGATGGACACTGGGAAGGGGTAACTATGGGGAGGAAGTGGGAGGAGAGCTGTTGCATTGTGGTAAACTATGGTCAATGACATGAGACAAAGTATATGTGAACTGCTGTATGGAAAGTGAATTTGTTCTGTAAGTCTTCACCCAAATCACAATTTAAAAAAAAAAAAAGAAAAGAAAAGAAAAACACCTCACTGATTGAGTGCTCATTCCATTCAATATTTGCTGAACAAACAAATGACCTTTTAAAAACTATTTAGATTGGAACAAATGTGGAACAAACCTCCAAATCATAAAAAGGACCAGACTTACTGGTCTGATAAAGACTGGTATAATCCCCAAGACTGTAGCCTCTAGTCACCCTACAGGTCTGGAATTGAAGTCACTCCTGTGGCTTAACTTCAAGCCAAACAATAGGCCTATGAGGTGAACATTTACACTAGGTAGGTACCCTCTTTAGAACAATGAACCATGGGAGATCAGAAGGGCAACATTTGCATAGGGAGAAAGCTCAGAGGGCAGGAATGCATAGGAAAGAAGGACATGGGAAAGCTAACCACAGGAAGTGGGAAGAGAGCCGTTACATTGTAGGGACTGAAATCAATGTTCCAAAACTAACTGTGTATGAGTTGTTGAATGGAAAACAGATTTGCTGTGTAAACTTTCACCCAAATCACAATTTGGAAAAAAAAAAAAAAAAAAGAGAGAGAGAGAGGAAAAAAATCCTATTTAACTAACTTTCACTGAAGTAAGTTGCACATGGTCTTTTCAATTGTTTCATATGCATGTGAAAGGGAACAATGAAAAAAGAAGACAGAAGAAGAATTGACACATTTGTTAGTATAGAATACTGTATATACCATGAAGCGCCAGAAAAACAAAAAGTCAGTCTTAGAAGGAATACAACCAGAATGGTCCTTGGAAGTGAGGATGGTGAACTTCAACTTGCTTACTTTGGACACATCATCAGGTAAGAACAATTGCTAGATACATTGGCATAACATACTACACAAAAACATTGTTCTACATCCTACTATGGTGAGTAGCGATTGGGGTCTTAAAAGCTTGCAAGTGGCCATCTAGATGCAACAATGGGTCTCTCCTCATCCAGAGCAAAGAAGAATGAAGAAAACCAAAGATGCATGGAAATAATTAGCCCAAGGGACTAGTAGACCATGTGATCCTCAGCCTGTATGACCATTAGACCAGAAGAACTAGAAAGTGCCCAGCTACCACTGTCAACCACTCACAAGGGGATTAGTACAGGAAATCCTGAATAGAGTGGGAGAACAATGTGAAACAAAACCCAAAATCATTTAAAAAAAAAAAAAAAGACAAGGTTTGCTGGTCTGGATAGAGCCTGGTGAGAACCCTGAGACTATGGCCCCTAGTTAATTACCCTTCAGGTCTGGAACTGAACTCACTTCTGTGGCTTCCAGCCAAACAATAGGCAGACATATGGGATGAAGATTTACATTTAGATAGCTCTCTGGAGTGCTAAGTTGTGGAAGAACAGAAGGGCAGTGTTTGCACAGGGAGACAGCTCAGGGGGCAAGAATGCTTGGGAGGGAAGGACACAGGGAAGAGGTAATTACAGGGAGGAAGTGGGAAGAGAGCTTTTACATTGTGGGAAATTACAGTCAATGTCATGAAACAAAATGTGTATGAACTGCTATATGGAAAATGAATTTGCTCTGTAAACTTTCACCTAAATCACAATACAAGTTTAAAAAAAAAGAAGAAGAACAATTACTAGAAAAAGACATGATGTTGGCAAAGTAGACGGTCAGTGAACGTGAGGGAAACCCACATAATGGGCTCGAACACACCAATGATAATGAGGATGGTACAGGGCTAGGCAATGTTTCATTCAACGTTTCATTTGCCATGAGTTGAAGCCAACTCAATAGCTGCTAACAAGTTTCACCTAGATGATACTAAGCTATAAATAAAATTTTGACATTGAAGAAGTACTTTGGAGCTTACTGTTTGCAAACCCTTATAATTTTACCTTAGCTCCACAACAACCTATGATACTGGAGGTACTCTGATTTTTCAGAAGTAGATCACCAGGCTTCTTCTGAGGCACCTCTGGGTGGACTCAAACCTCCAACCTTTCGGTTAGCAGCTAAACGCATTAACCACTTGTCCTACCAACTCAGTGTATCTCATAAACCAAAATAAAAAACCAAACTCACTGCCATCAAGTTGTTTCCAACTCCTAGTGACCCCCATTGGGTTTCTGAGGCTGTAAATCTTTACAGAAGTATATCACCTAGTTTTCTTTCTGGGGAACAGCTGATGGGTTTGAACAGCTGACCTTCTGGTTAGCAGTCAAGTCCCATATCCACCACACCACCAGAGCTCCTTAGCATATCTCATAGGCAGAATATAAATCACAACCAGAACCCTAGTTTCAAGGGCATCTGGGAAATGTCATTCTTAGCCTTCTACTTCCTATAATTCCTAGAGATACAAAGAAGAAGGTGGGAATAGGGGACAACTTCTGATAGACAATGTCTAGTAGACACCTCTGTATGATTGTATTTGCATCTCTATTATGACATTTGTCATCTCCTTTGCCTGAGGTATGGAGGTCTACACACTGGTTCCCAGCACTGAGGGCAGGGGCTGATCCTTTGTCATCCTGGGATTTTCTGGGCCTCAGCACAAGGTCTATCAGAGAACAGACCATGAATATTTCTGGCCAAGTTGTCTACCAGTTCCTGTGGATTCCCAGGCTGTCTGGCTTTCCTCAAAATCTGCTAGCAAACTCTCACCAGCCTCTGACCTTTACTCCTAGAAGTTGAGAGGCCACAGGGAGGAGGGCTGAACACCAGGGGCTAGGATCTGAACCACTTCAGCTCAGAGACCAGCAGCATTTTGGAAAGCAGAGACCATGGACTGGCAGAAGAGCAAGTCCGGACCAGACAAGGAAGGAACCCTAGGAACCCTGCTGATGAAACTTGGTGGTCCTAGACAAGAGACATGGAATACAAGAGGTATTTCCAGTGTGGGGGTCCCTGAGCCAAGTGCAGACCCAGGAATCCACATGGAAGAGAAGAGATGGATCAGCCACCCCTGCATGGGTTTGCAGAGAGACTCATGGGCTCCCAAATGTTAGCAATGCCACTGAAGTGTAGCCAGTGGCTGAAAGGCAGGGACCTAGGTAACACAGGGCTTACCACCTCAGCTAATGGGGCTGGTGGGGTTGGGCAGCTGGCTGCACAGGCTTATTCTTGTCAGCACCACCTGTGGGTCAGTGTACATCTGGTCCCCTCAGCAGTCTGTGCCAGGCAGAGCACAGGCTCTGGCAACCCATGCAGGTACTCAAGCCTCACCCAGTCTTAGGTCTGATGGGCTGCAAAGAGACCCAGAGGGTGGAGCAGGTAATGAGTCAGACTTACAACTCTAAACTCACTGCCGTTGAGTCGTATCTGACTCACAGTGACCCCTCCTTGGGTTTCCAATGCAGTATCACTATGGAAGTAGATTGTCCAACCTTCCTTCTGAGGAGTGGCTGGTGGATTTGAACCATCAGCCTTCTGGTTAGCAGTCAAATGCCTTAGGCACTATGCCACCAGAGCTTCCTGGAGCCCCCAAATTTGAACCTAAACTAAGTAGATGTGGCTGAATCAGGAAGGCACTGTGGAAACTGTTGACACACTTCCAGCCTCAGTCAGGAATGACTCTGGTCATTGGTGGCACTGAAAATGCAGGACAGCATCCCCCATGACTCAGTAGGGAAGATGGGGCAGTGAGGGGAGTCCAGGCTTACCCAGAGGCAGACACTCCCAGGCTAGATGAGAGTACATCTCTACAGCCTCAACTCCACACTGGAACTCCCCAGGGAGCTACAAAGGCTTCATCCCTCCCAGAAACACAACAAATTGGCACCACTGATGCTTCAGGGTGGCTGGGGACAAGGTAAGGGGAGATATTTCACTTAAATCCTACTGTGGCCTTTGAATTTTGAATCACATGCACTTGTTACCTGTTCAAAAATAATACATTAAATTTGTATGTTCTGTAAGAATGCTCAGGTATATAGTATAGCTGACAAGGAACAAGGTTGTATTCACTTCTTGGGTAAAGCCGGCTACCCAGAGGGAGCAAATAGTTGAACCTGTGAGCTCTGGACCATAGTCACAGAGGACATCAAGCTCAATTGGCATAACATACTACACAAAACATTGTTCCACCTCTTACTTTGGCGAATAGTGACTGGGATCTTAAAAGCTTGCAAGCAGCCATCTAGATGCAACGATGGGTCTCTCCTTGTCCAGAGCAAAGAAGAATGAAGAAAACCAAAGATTCATGGAAATAGTTAGTCCAAGTGACTGGTACACCATGAGATCCTCAGCCTATATGACTATGAGACCAGAAGAACTAGATGGTGCCCAGCTACCACTGTCAACTACTCAGAGGGGGATCTGTATAGGAGATCCTGGACAGAATGGGAGAACAATGTGGAACAAAACTCAAAATCATTTGGGGGGAAAAAAAGGGGTGGGGACCAATTTGCTGGTCTGATAGAGCCTGGTGGAACCACTGAGACTATGGCCCCTAGCTGCCCTTCAGGTCTGGAATTGAACCCAGTCCTGTGGCTTCCAGCCAAACAAAAGACAAGCATATGAGCTGAACACTTACACTAGGTAGATAACACTCCTTGGAGAGAACAATCATGGGAGAAAGAAAGGCTGTGTGTGCACAGGGAGACAGCTCAGCGGGCAGGAGTACATAGAGGGATGGACACAGGGAAGAGGTAACTATGGGGAGGAAGGGAGAGGGGAGCTGTTGCATTGTGGTAAATTGTAGTCCATGTCATTAGACAAAGTGTATGTGAACTTCTATATGGAAAGTGAATTTGATCTGTAAGCTTTCACCAAAATCACAATTTAAAAAATAACAATAATACATTAAAACTAAAACCTTTTTAAAAAGGAAAAAAAAAAAAAAAAGCCTTTTTTCCTTTCCAGATATCAGCTTCCATAGTTGACTGGCATTGGGAAGGGAACATTCGCTGTGATTCCTCTGGTGGCCGTATCTGTGTATCCTTCCCCCCATGCACACACACAAACAACAGACACACACACACAACAAACATGTGCACTGATGCAGAGACACACACAGATATATACACAGACACACATGCAGACAAACACATACACATACAGACGAACACAGTCACACATGTACATGCACAGAGATACATACAGAGAGACACACACACATATATACACACAGACATACATACAGATGCACACAAACCCACACACAAACACAAACACATACACATATAGACCCAACCACATACATACAAACTCAGACACACACAGATATAGATATATACACAAACACACTCATACTCCCAACCTCACAGTATGTTGAGAACAGAGCTCCAGAGCCCCCTAGACCACAGGGTCTGATCTAAGTGTGGAAAGTGACCCAAGCTGGGCCAGTCAGAGTCTCTGCCTGAAGTGTTTTTAATTATAGCTGGCAGAAAGGCCCAGGTCTGGAAGCCAGGAGGATGGCGGTTAGAGATGCCGCAGCAAGGTCCTGTAGTGTGGAGCAAGCCTGTCTAATAGAATAGAGCTGACCTGCAGGAAGAAGAGAGGAGGGATGACGTCAGGTTCCTGTTGTTCCTTCTCGTTCTGCAGTTTGGCTGTGTGAGCCAATAAACTCCCCCATTTGTCTGCCAAAATGGCTTAAATTAGGTTCTAATGCTTGTAGCCAAAAGAATTCTAAGTGATTGGTCTTCCCCTGGGTAAAATAAGGGGCTGGATGGGCTGGTCTGTGTGGGACCTGTTGATTCTGGCATCCTAAAGCCCTTGTTCCTTTGCCCTGGGGTGACCTAGGGTCTGGCTTGGCTGTTACTCCAGCTCAGGGGTTGGGAGATGTCAATTGGTCCATCCCCCTCAATGCTGGGCAGATTAGCTCAGGCTTGGGACACTGCGTTCAGGATGTTAGGCCAAATGAAGAAAGGCACTTGGCCGCCTTCTCTGTCCCTATCCAGCCATTACCTGACTAGATGCTGGACAGACCAGCTGAGGGAAGTAGGCACACAAACAAAGCTTCCTCTGAGTAGGGAACCTACACTTTTTACCACAGTTAAGCCACACAAGCTCTCTATGAGGCCATTACATTGCCATTTTACAGATGAGGACACTGGTAGTTAAGGTTATATATCAACTTGGCTGGGCCTGGTTTTGAGTGGCTGGGGAGCTGGATGTAATTATTCCCCATGGTGAGATTGGTCATCAGCTCCGTGGTGGAATCTGCTGGAGCAGCTGAGTAGCTGCCTTATACTGCTGTTTCCAGTACATAAGGAGAAGCATTGAGAAAGGTCTCAATGGCTTTTTGGCACGCTTGAACCCTGCACATAGCCTAGTCTTCATTCAGCATCCTACCATGCTGTGCCGATCTTGGAACTTCTTCTGGACTTGAATTAGTGGCCTGCCACATTCTTTGATAATCTTGGGACTGTGCTTTTTCACTTGTCGACCTTGGGTTTGCCAGCCTCAGCAGCCAGTAGCTGCCTGAGTTAAGAGAAGCCTCCAGCTTCAGTGGGCTGGGAGCAAGAGGCAGAGCTGAAGACGAAGGTCAAGGAGCTTCCTCCCACTCCCTAGAGTTGGCACTTTAAACTTTAACTTTTAGCCTCCTAAACTACCCCTGTCTGTTAAAGGCATCCCATTTGTGGTATATTTCCTGTTAGAGTAGAACAAAGTAACTAAAACAGACATCGAGGCCCAGGGAGGTCTGGTATAACTCGCTTGGATATGGTGGAGCCAGGGTTCAAACCTCTTCCAGAGACCATTTGGCTGTGCTGCAGGTTCTGCTGCTCTTTTGAGAGGCCATTGGCTCCCTCCAGGGTCACTAGCCTGAGCCACCTAGAAGGGAAAAGTATGGATGCACTCTTTTCCAGGAACTTGCCCACCAAGGACCCCAAAGCCACTGACTCCATGGATATTGGCATGAAGCCTCCTCCAGCTGAAAGATTCAAGCCCAGCATTCCAGATCATGTCGAAGAAATTACTTCCATAGCCCCACCTCCAGCACTGTATGGCCTCAGACAGGTGTCCTCTGAGAAAGCCTTGGAACTGTTCACCTCCCTGCCCTTCTCAGAGTAAAGCTCCAACTGTGCGTGCTTTGTGGGAAGAGCCGTGGCTTCCCATAGCCCAGGGTCATAGCCCCTTCCAAGGATCGTCACCTCCTGGAATCAGCTAAAGTGCAGCCACTTTTAACTCAGGATGAGGGACCCAGGGCCACGAATGGAGTTAACAGGGGATGTGAAAGCTCAACTTTTCCCCTCTTTTTTTTCCAGTTACTAATAGCTTCTTTGTCTGTTTACCAAAAACAAACAAAAAATAGATTAATTGTAGATATTTTAGAAAATACATTTGAATCAGTACATATTAATCTGGAGAGATGCCCATGTGATATTCGGTTGAATGGAAATTGGAGGTTGCAGAGTACTGGGATGATTCATATTTGTTATAAATAAATGAACTGATAAAGCAAAAAAAAGCCTCCCCACCTGGTGGGTTTCTGTGTCTGGGTGGAGGGGGAGCAAGGACAGAGGGAGATGGTCAACTTTTTTCTTTATAGACCTCTATATTTTTTGGTTGGTTACAAGAGCTGTGTGTCACTTTCGTCATTGCTCAAAGCCTCCTAAAACAGGGAAAAAAAAACAAACAGGAACTGCTTGCTGCATGTCACAGGCCTTTCTCCTGACAGCACCACCCTGTGGATACAGCTGGAATTATATTGACAATAGAAGTCCCCACTCCTGGGCTCTCGGAGGTGACCCCAGACCTCTTCCCCTAGATTCCTCACAGCTCTGGGGGAATCTCACACGGGCTCAGGGACAATTGCAGTTTGCCAACCCATGGAGGCCTGTCTGACTGACAACAGGTTCCCAGTGCTCACCTTGAGCGCTTGGCACTTTCAAGGAGAAGACAGGACAACCATTCCCAAGTCCACCAGAAATTTGAAGGGTGGACACAATGCGTGGTTAAGAGCTATTTGATCCTGGGTCAAAGAGCTCTGCCACTTCCTAGCATTGTGTGACCTTGGGTGAGTCATTTAACCTCTCAGCCTCAGTTTCCTCTTCTGTGAAATGGGAATCCCAGCAGTGCCTTTGGCACAGAGTTCATTAGATCAGTGCAAAATGCCTGGCAAGTACCTGGCCCCTTGCAAAGACTGAGTAAAGGTTATCTATTGTTATTACAATATTTATACACTTCCAGAAGCTTCCCAAAGCTAACCAAAGCTAACATGAAAATAGGTTTCTGGCTGCAAGCCCTATCAGTTCACTAGACTAGCCCAGACTGCCAGAATCTCACATAAACCCTCTCCCCTCCCCCACAAAAAGCAAAGAGAATTCAAACCTCACATAAGTCCATCATCCAGAGATGATCTCTGCTAACATCTGGGTGAGTGCTCTCATGACATTGCTGTATTTGTTACTCTTTGTGTGTGTAGCGTACCCCACCCACCTGTCTTTCTCACCTAACACTGTGGTGTGGTTATTTCTCTGTGATGACACATAACTCTTTACGTGATAAAGGGTGAGTGCCTGGATATTTGGGTTGTTTCCCGTTTATTTTTTGCTTCGCTGGCCTTTCTCGCCACAGATGGTGTATGTGGATTCTGTGTGCTCTGCAAAGGCGATGACTAATGTGTGAGCAGGGCTGGGTGCCTCCTCTGTGCATAGAGGGGTGGTATCACTGTGTTTCGATTTAGCCCAGACACAAACACCCACAGACACCACCTGCACAGGCTGCTGGGAACATGGCCCTGATTTATGACACAAAATCCCTTCTGATCAAGAGCCTTCCTGTCCTTTGCACAAAGAGGCTTTGGACCGATTACAGCAGCTCTTTGGAGAGATGGCCTGATGACCCGCTCTTGCTTGGGATAAGATGGTGCCCACCCCTGGCCTTGGCTGGTCTCAGAGCAGGGACAGGACAAGAGATGCAAAAGGACAGACTCTTTCTCAGCCAGACGGCAACTGGGGCCCATGTCAGCCTGGCACAGTCTGTGTTCACAAGATAAACATGAGACCTAATGGCTTCCAGTTGCAGTCGTGTCGATTGCAAGTCATAGTGACCCCGTGCATGCCGAATAGAGCTGTGCTCCATAGGGTTTTGAATGATCACCAGGCCTTTCTTCTGAGGTAACTCTCAGTGGGCTTAGATCTCTAACTTTTGGTTAGCAGCCACATGTGTTAACTTTTTGCACCACTCAAACGAATGGCTAACAGGGGCCAATGGCAGATTCCTGATTGTGCCTGAGGTAGGGACAAGGTATGCAGATCAGGACAGGACAGCTGATCCCTTGGAATCGAGGGCAAAATTAAGCTTCAGAAAAGGATGGACTGAGGAGTGGGGGTAAGAGCATCCTGGTAACTTAGTGACCAGGTAAGTAAGATCTGTGGGCCTGAACCACACACTCTGAGAAATGGAAGTTGGGATTGTCTTTGCCTTATGATGGGAGCTTTGGTGGTGTAGTGCCTAAGGCATTTGACCACTAACCAGAAGGCTTGAGGTTCAAACCCACCAGCCACTCCTCGGAAGGAAGACTGGGCAATCTACTTCCATAGAGACACCCCCTCAGAAACCCAAGGAGGGGTCACTATGAGTTGAAATCGACTCAACAGCAGTGAGTTTTGGTTTTGCCTTTTGATAATTCTTGTGCCCTCAAACCTACACTGGTCCTGGCAGGCTGGAGTTTGTGATCAAGGTGGGAAATGGGTTGAGATTCTGCCCATCTCTCCCAGATTATGGAATGCTGAGTGGACAAGAATTGTCAGATTCAAGGGAGGGGGTGGAGAATGAGCACATTCATTGATTCAACACACCTTTACCGAGCACCTGGAACTGGGCCAGACATGAAGGACACAGTACGAACAAGCTATTGTTGCCCCTGCCAGGGCACACACTGTTTGTCCTTAAAGCATATGTTAAGATTACCAAAAACAGTGAAGAAGTGTTCCACTGCTTTGTGTGTTCCCCTTCTTCAAGTAGGACACGACAATGATCATTATTTCTCTGTGGGGGTGGTAGAACCTAAACACACCCCCATCTTCCTCTGGGCACCTCAGTGCTGCTGAGTAGCCACCCCATGCCTTCTGACCTCAGCCTCTTGCATGCTCACCATCAGGCCTATGCCCCCTGCTGGACACTCAGAGGTGACAGCCAGGAAGCTCACACATCCACTCTTTTGGTCAACCAGGTTCCTTGACTTTTTTTAAAGTTATCTCCTTTTAATAGACAACAAACACTCCCTCCCTTGCACACCCCATTGAGAATCAAGATTTCCTCTGCAGACCCCAACAGAAGAAAATATTTTGTCCAGCTTTACTCTCTGTTGTATGTACGTAGTGAAACTTGTGAGAGCTGGAGCTCAACGGGACTGCCTTGTTTTTCCAGGTCCTGCAACTTTTTTGCCTTTGGCAGGCTGCAGTCTTACCACTTTTCTATCACTCATGTTCGTGGAAAATATTTAACTTTTCCTTCTCTGATAGGTTTCCACTTTACACAGGTTCCAGCTTTCACAGGTTTTACTGTATTTTCTATAGGGCATAAGCCATGCAGGATTTCATTTTTCTAAAAAGAAAATTATATTCCAATATTGGATATGATTTTTCAATGGCATGCCTTCTTCTTTTTTTTTTTTTTTTAATTGTGATTTTGGTGAAAGTTTACAGAGCAAATTCACTTTCCATACAGCTGTTCACATACACTTTGTCTCATGACATTGACTACAATTTACCACAATGCAACAGCTCCCCTCCCACTTCCTCCCCATAGTTACCTCTTCCCTGTGTCCTTCTCTCCCATGCACTCCTGTCCCCTGAGCTGTCTCCCTATGCATATACAGCCCTTCTATTCTCCCACGATTGTTCTCTCCAAGGAGTGTATCTACCTAGCGTAAATGTTTAGCTCATATGCCTGTCTTCTGTTTGGAAGCCACAGGACTGGGTTCAATTCCAGACCTAAAGGGCAGCTAGGGGCCATGTGATGGTTCCAACAGGCTCTATCAAACCTGCAAACCTGATCTCTCTCTTTTTTTTTTTTTTTTCCAAATGATTTTGAGTTTTGTTCCACATTATTCTCCCACTCTATCCAGGATCTCCTACATAGATCCCCCTCCAAGTAGATGACAGTGGTAGCCAGGCACCATCTAGTTCTTCTGGTCTCATAGTCATATGGGCTGAGGGTGCCATGGTGTACCAGTTGCTTGGACTAATTATTTCCATGAATCTTTGGTTTTCTTCATTCTTCTTAGCTCTGGACAAGGAGAGACCCATAGTTGCATCTAGATGGATGTTTGCAAGCTTTTAAGATCCCAGTCTCTACTCACCAAAGTAGGAGGTGGAACAATGTTTTGTGTAGTATGTTATGCCAAGCTCATATTGAGCTTGATGTCCCCTGTGACTATGGTCCTGAGCCTACAGGTCCCACTACTTACTCCCTCTGGGTAGCTGGCTGTGCCCAAGAAGTGACTACAAACTTGTCTCTTGTCAGCTCTACTATATACCTGGGAATTTTTACAGAACATACAAATACACTTGTAGAAATATTGTCTGAATGGCATACCTTCTTGTCTGAAGATTCTGAACATGCACACTGTCTTCCACCTCCTCTCCCTCTGCAACACGCACTCCTGGAGGAATGGTCAGGGCCCATGTGAATGGTGCTCCCTGGTGGTGTGCAGTGCCCAACCTGCACCATAATCCATGGTGGTCCTTACTCAGGAGGCAACCCCAGCTGAATTGTTGCTCTACAAGCTGCCAAAACTGAACCCAACAAATGTGGGGGCTACCCTCATCAAAGCAGGCCAAGATATCTACAAAGAGGGGGAGAATGCCTGGCAGATTCCTTCTGAGGACAGAGAAGGGAACTGAAAACCCCTTGCTTCTGGCCTAAGGGAGGTGTCCAGGCCCTCCCTGGCTGGTACCCCTTGGGCTTAGCTGAAAAAGTGATCTCAATCATCAAGAGGGATAAAGAGGCCACTAAAACACAGGGGTTTTGCAGAGACAGAAAATCAAGGCATGAAAGCAAAGGGAGACCAAGCAACTGATCAAAGGCTAATAAAGTGTGGCATGGGGTCAGGTGCATATAGCATGGAGCCTTTTAACATAGTTCCTGAGACCCCAGATGAACTGTGGCCTCAGAGCATCCCTGCCAGATTGACCCATCGCTGTAGCTCTCCTTACACACTTCAAGCAACAGGGAGCTCACTACTACCTCAGCAGTTCCTGGTCAGGCAGATCAAGTTGCTAAGGAAAATCTTACTCATGTAACCCTACTTTTTCAGGTTACACCAAAGAGAATAATGGGGCCATATCTGTATTAAAGCCAGGAGCTAACATGTATTGATGATCCATGTGCAGGAATTGCTCTTTCTAACAATTACTCCATTTCACTCTCTCATTAACCCCCACGAGGAGGGGACTACCTAACACTCGGCCCATTTCCTTCTGTGATAGGTTTCCACTTTACACAGGTTCCAGCTTTCACAGGTTTTACTGTATTTTCTACAGGGCATAAGCCATGCAGGATTTCATTTTTCCAAAAAGATAAGATAATATAAGATAGTGACAAAAAAACTTGTTGTTAGGTGCCTACGAGTCAGCTCTGACGCATAGCGATCCTATGTACAACAGAACAAAACCCTCCCTGGTCCTGTGCCATCTTCACAATCCTTGCTATGCTTGAGCCCATCATTGCAGTCACAGTGTTGATCCATCTCGTTAAGTGTCTTTCCCTTTTTTGCTTACTCTCTGGGGGCTCTGGTGGTGTAGTGCATAAGGCATTTGATTGTTAACCAGAAGACTGGCGATTCAAACTCACCAGCCACTCCTCAGAAGGAAGATTGGGCAATCTGCTTCCGTAGAGATACCACCTTGGAAACCCCAGAAGAGCTTACCATCAGTTGGAAAACCACTCGAAGGCAGTGAGTTTGGTTTGGATTTTGCTGCTTTACCAAGTATGATATCCTTCTCCAGAGACTGATCCCTTCTGACAACATGACCAAAGGAGGTGAGAGGAAGGCTGGCCATTCTTGCTTCTAAGGAGCATTCTGGCTATACTTCTTCTGGGAGAGATTTGTTCATTCTTCTGGCAGTCCATAGTATTTTCAGTATTCTTCACCAACACCACAATTCAAAGGCACCAATTCTTCTTTGGTCATCCTTATTCCTTATCCAGCTTTCAAATACATATGAGGCTTTCGAAAACACATGGCTTGAATTAGGTGCATCTTACTCTTCAAAGTGGTATCTTTGCTCTTTAACACTTTAAACAGGTCTTTTGCAGCACATTTGCCCAGTGCAATGACATCTGATTTCATGACTACTGCTTCCATAGGTGTTGATAGTGGATCCAAGTAAATTGAAATCCTTGACAAATTCAGTCTTTTCTCCATTTATGATGATGTTACTTATTGGTCCACTTGTGAAGATTTTTGTTTTCATTATGTTGGAGTGTAATCCATACTGCAGACTGTAGCCTTTAATCTTCATCACTAAGTGGTTCAAGTCTTCTTCACTTTCAGCAAGTAAAGTTGTGTTGTCTGTGTATCACAGGTCGTTAATGACTTGTCCTCCAATCCTGATGCCACACTCTTCTTCATATAGTCCTATTTCTTGGATCATCTGCTCAGCATACAGATTGAATAAGTATGGTGAAACTATACAACCCTGATGCACACCATTCCTGATTTTAAACCATGCAGTATCCCCTGTTCTGTTGGAATGACTGCTTCTTGGTCTATGTACAAGTTTCTCATGAGTATAATGAAGTGTTCTAGAATTCCCATTCTTCACAATGTTATCCATAATTTGTTATGAGACAAATGCCTTTGCATAGTCAATAAAACATAAGTAGACATCTTTCTGGTATTTTTTGCTTTCAGCTAAGATCCATCTGACATCAGCAGTGATACTCCTCATGCTACATCCTCTTCTGAATCCAGCTTGCATTTCTGGTGTTCCCTGTCAATATACTCCTGCATTTTAAAATTATCTTCAGTAAAATTTTAATTATATGTGATATTAATGACATTGTTCAATAATTTACACATTCTGTTAGATCACCTTTCTTTGGAATGGGCACAAATGTTGATCTCTTCCAGTCAGTTGGCCAGGTAGCTGTCTTCCAAACTTCTTGGCATAAAAGAGTAACTGCCTCTAGCACTGCACCCATTTGTTGAAACATCTCAATGAGTATTCCATCAATTCCTGGAGCTTTGTTTTTACCAATTCCTTCAGTGCAGCTTGGACTTCTTCTTAGTAACATTGGTTGTTGATCATATCCTACTTTCTGAAATGGTTCAGCACCAAACAACTCTTTTTGGTACAATGACTTTGTGTATTCCCTCCATCTTCTTTTGATGCTTCCTGCATTGTTCAATATTTTGCCTACAGAATCCTTCAATATTGCAATTTGAGGCTTGAATTTTTTTCTTCAGTTCTTTCAGCTTGAGAAACACTGAGCATGTTCTTCCCTTCTGGTTTTCTAACTCCAGGTCTTTGCACACTTCATTATAATACTTTACTTTGTCTACTCAAGCTGCCCTTTGAAATTTTAAATTCAGCACATTTATTTAATCATTTTTTCCATTCACATTAGCTACTCTATGTTCAAGAGCAAGTTTCAGAGTCTCTTCTGACATCCATTTTAGTCTTTTCTTCCTATCCTGTCTTTTTAATGGCCTTTTGCTTTCTTCATGTATAATGTTCTTGATGTCATCCTACAGTTCATCTGGTCTTCAGTCATTGGTGTTTAATGTGTCAAATCTATTCTTCAGCTGGTCTCTAAATTCAGGTGGAATATAATCAAGATTGCATTTTGGCTCTAGCAAACTTGTTTTAATTTTTTTTTTCTTCAGCTTCAGATTGACCTTGCATATGAGCAATTGATAGTCTGTTTCACAGTCAACTCCTGTCTTTGTTTTGACTGATGCTGTTGAGCTTCTCCATTGCTTTTTTCCACTGATGTAGTTGATTTGATTCCTGTGTATTCCATGTAGCGAGGTCCAAGTGTACAGTTGTTTATGTCATTGAAAAAGGTACTTGCAATGAGTAAGTCTTTGGTCTTGCAAAATTCTATCATGTGATCTCCAGCATCATTTCTATCATCAAGGTCATATTTTCTAACTATCGACGGTTCTTGTTTGTTTCCAGTTTTCACATTCCAATCACCAGTAACTATCAATACATCTTGAGTGCATATGTGGTCAATTTCAGACTGCAGAAGTTGGTAAAAATCTTCAATTTCCTCATTTTTGGCTTTAGTGGTTGGTGTATAAACTTAAATAATAGTAGTATTAACTGGTCTTCTTTATAGGCATATGGACAAAAAAGTTATCAGTTGCCAAAAGCCAAACAACAAATAAATGGTGGGGGAAAGACAAGCCAAGAGAGGCTTCCAACAGTGTATGTTAAGTGCTGGTTTGGTTGGTTTTATGCACATTTGAAGGTCCCTCAGGAATGCTGCTTGGAAGTAAGAACAGCCAGACTTCTCATCTACTTTGGTCATGTTGTCAGAAGGGACCTTTCCCTGGAGAAGGATATCATGCTTGGTAAAGTGGAGGGTCAGAAAAAAGGGGAAAACCTTCAATGAGATGAACTGACAGAGTGACTGCAACAATGGGTTCTGGTATAGCAAGGATTATGAGAATAGTGCAGGACCAGGCAGTGTTTCATTCTGTGGTACATAGGGTTGCTGTGAGTCAGAGCTTACCTGACGGGACCTAACAACAACAACAAGTGGTGCAAACAGGTTGCACTTGACTAACCTAAATGTTGGCAATTCAAACTCACTCACCAGAACCATGGAAGAAAAGGCCTAATGATTTGTTTCCATTATGATTACAGCCAAGAAAATCTTAAGGAGCAATTTCACTCTATAATACACAGGGTCACCATGGTTGGGATGAACTCAACAGCAACTAACAACAAATGTACATCTGGATTTTTCTGAACTTGAAAGGGAACAAAGCAAAGATGCCACTTTGAGGACTAAAGTGTGCCTGACCCAAGCCACAGTATTTCCATTCACCTCATATGCATGCAAAAGCTGGACAATGAATAGGAAGACTAAAGGAAAATTGATGCCTTTGAATTATGATATAGGCAAAGAATATTGAATATACCATGGCCTGCCAGATGAATGAACATATCTCTCTTGGAAGAACTATACCCAGAATGCTCTTTAGGAGTGAATATGGTGAAACTTTGTCTCACTTGTTTTGAACATGTCATGAGGAGAGACCAGTCTCTGGAGAAGGACGTCATGCTTGGTAAAGTAGACGGTGAGTGGTAAAGTAGATGGTGAGTGGAAAAGAGGAAGACCCTCAATGAGATGGGTTGACACAGTGGTTGCAACAATGAACTGAAGCATAGCAATGATTTTGAGGATGGCACAGGAACAGGCAGTGGTTTATCCTGTTGTACATAGAGTCACTATAAGCTGGAACTGACTCAACAGAACCTAACAACAACAAGTGGAACAGTATAAAACTACCTTTAAGAGTCAGTGTAACATAGTGGTTAAGAATTCATCTTGGTTCAGCCACTAACTAGCTGTGGCTTTGGAAAAATTACTTGACCTCTATGTGCCTTGGTTTTCCCATCTGTGGAATGAGGATAGTAAGAGCACCTAATGTGAAAATGAATAATGAAGTGATTAGAATAATGTTTTGGACAACATGTCCACTCAGTAAATGTTAAATGTTAACAAATTCTCATCCTGTGAAGAAATCTGAGAAATGTAAATTCTAAAACATTTAAAAAGTTATTCAACATCTCATCATTCTGAGGTGACGAATGAGTGGACAGTAAACTGTGTTTGTCACAGCTGCCACATGGTGGCGCTATTACTGATGGTTGACCCGAAACGCTTGAATTGTGCCAGCTCTTCAGAATGGCCTGCCTCCTGTGATGCATGCTGACTGCTTGTGGCATAACCTCAGACCTGTCTAGGGGTGAAGGCAATCAGTGAAGGGACTAGGGTTCAGAGGGAGGGAGTTTGGATCAGGGAGCTGCTGGTGGCAGAGGACAGAATCCTACTCAACAAGGGCTTATTGCAAGACTCTCCTGCAAGTGAGGGGCAGGAACCATCTGGAAAATTCTCACATGTTCTCTCTTTCCCTCTCTCTGGATCTCCATTGCCTTTTCTCAGCTGGTCTCTCTACCCATCTGCTCCATTCTTTTCCCGGCTTCTTCACTCCCTCACAACCTGGCTGGTCACTTCCCTCCCACTGCCAACTTCTCAGGCTGGTCTCACTTCAGTGCCCAGTTGATAACCTTGTTGCTTCAAGCTGGGCCAGGAATTTGGCCCCTTGGGCTGGTGGCCATGTCTGATTCACTCAATTGGTTGTCAGGATGTGGGGAGGATGCAGAAAATACAAACATGGCCACTTAGGCCCACCCAGTCCTAGGGAGGCCATAGTAAATATGTCAGGGTCAGAAGGTTTCATAAAGGAGGTGACATTTGCCCAAGGGATAGAGGACTGTTCCAAGTGGAAGAACTGGAGGTACACACAAAGGGTTGGACCTTGGGGAAATGGAAGAAAAAGAGATGGTGGAAGTTCACAGATGGGTTCACAGGGAGAGGAGCCTGGGTTGTGCCATAATGCTGTAATGGAACTTCAATGTCCATGAGACACAACAGGCTTTATGCTGAAGGCCGTAGAGCCCCACTGAAGGATTTTAACCGGGGAGGAGATGAGGTCAGATCAGTGTTTTAAAAGGGTTCTTGCCTAGCAAGGTGGAGGCCATATGGGAGGGGGATGAGGTGAAGACCAACTAGGAGGCCTCTGAAATCATCCAGGTGAGGAAAAGATGGTGGAGTGGCACTTGCCTGAGGCTGAACGCTGGCTCCAGCCACTCTGAGCTTTGTGACCTTGAGCAAATTATTTACCTTCTCTGAGCTTCATGAGCATTTTTCAAAAGACAGCTTTACTGAGGTATAACTGATATATAATTACTTACTGCTGTCAAGTAGGTTCCCACTCACACTGACCTCCATTGGGTTTCCAAGACTGTAAATCTTTAAGGAAGCAAACTGCCTCATCTTTCTTCTGCAGAGCAGCTGGTGGGTTTGAACTACCGACCTTTTGGTTAACAGCCAAATGCCTTAACAGCTACACCATCAGAGCTCCTTTGACATACAATGTGCTATACATATTTAAAGTGTACAATGTGTTAAGTTTGACGTGTGTGTATACAACTATGAAATCATCACCCCAATCAAGACAGTGAACATATTTCTCACCCCCTAAAACTTTCTCATGCCCTTTGGGAATCTTTCCCTCCCTCTCATCTCTGAAATCCACCCCTACTCCCAAGAAACAACTTACCTGCTTTCTTTCACTATATAGAAGTGTGTATTTTGTAGAGTTTTAAATAAGTAGAATCTTTTTCTCTTGATCTGGCTTCTTTTACCCAGCACAGTTATTTTGAGATTCCTTTATGTTGTTTCCTGTGTCAATGGTTTATTCTTTTTATCGCTGGGTAGTATTCCCTCTTGAGGAGCTCTGGTGGCGTAGTGCCTAAGGCATTTGACTGCTGGCGGTTCAAACCCACTAGCCACTCCTCAGAAGGAAGGTTGGGCAATCTACTTCCGTAGTGATACTGCTTCGGAAAACTAAGGAGGGGTCGTGATGAGTCAGATCCAAGTCTAAGGCAGTGAATTTGGTTTGGTTTTTTTAATTCCCTCTTGAGTCCCAGGATCCCAGATTCCAGAATTCCATTACATCACTTCCTCCATGTTCTATTGGTCAAAGACTGTTACAAGGCATGCCAGATTGAAGGAATGGGGAAGAGACTCCACTCCTGATGGGCGGAACTGTGAAATATTGTGACCATGCTTTCCACACCTCTGTAGCCCAGTACCATGAGTTAGTTTTCTTCTAGCACTTATAACTCTCTGAAATTACCTTATGTATTTATTTGCTGACTTGGAAGCACCATGAGGGCAAGGAGCTTGTTTGTCTATTCACTGCTGTGTCTCCAGAGAGGCTTGGCATATAGTAGGTGCTCAGCACATATTTGTTGAATGAATGAATGAATGCAAGCAATCCTTCAAAACTATAGCCAGACTGAGAGAATACCGTGCCTCCCCCCACACACATACCCATCCACCCAAGGCTCCTGCACCCTGGGGTGTGAGCCTGGGATGAAACACAACACTCACTCCCCTTCAAATCCCAGCCCTTTCTTGCACACCCTGTCATTTCCTCTTGTTCATCTCCCACACACCCTTGAAACACCAAGAGATTCCCAGCCCTAGTGAAGAAGGGGCTTTTATTTCTTAATTTTCAGAAGTTCCGCAGGTATGAGAGGGACGCTGGTTAAAAGAGAAGCTGCTGAGCTGGTGTGTAAAGCACTGGGAATGGGCTGGAACTGCCATGGGGACAAGGGACACAGCATGCCCGGCTACAGGAACTGGGGTAAAGGTACTGACCCTGCCCACTTCACCTCAGACTCCAGGCGGCCTTCCTGAAGGAGGGGAGAATAGCAGAGACCCCTGCCCCAGGAAGAAGGGGTAATGGGCTTTAAAACTAGAGCGCCGCTGCCCTACTCTCTCTAACCTGGTATCTCCACTATGCAGGTGGCTGTTTCCTGGGCCATGGAGGGGCTCCACGCACATGAGCTGATGCTTTGAGTGAAGTTTGAGAGATATAGAGGAGGCAGGTGAAGGCATAGGTTACTATTTCTGTTAGGTTATTGAATCTCTGTCCTCTCCATCCTGGCCCCAAATAATTAGGCAGGCGCCTAGACATGGGGGTGTGAGGTATTTTCTCACACCTGGGGGTGAGGTATTTTCCCCAGCCGGCAGCAGCAGCCTAGGCCGTGCTCATCTGCATCTCCCAGGAACTCCCTGCAGGGGGCGCTGTTGGACAGCTCCCGGAACCACGCTCCGGGGCGGCTTAGCAGTGCGGTTATGACCGCAGATTCAAGGCCCGGGAGAGGTGGGGAGGACAGAGGGAGGAGGATGTGAGCTTGGAGACTGAGAAACTCTCAGAAGCGTCTGTATCTGGCAAGATCCTTGGCTTGGTCTGGCCAAGTCCCGGGGGGTGCACAGCTGTAGCCTCCTCAGCTTCAGGTCTGGAACCCGGTGGAATGGGGAATGGAGAGGAGGTGTGAGTTCCAACAGAGGCGCCAGGGGGCGCTAGTCTGGCCTCCTCCTTTACCATCCCAGGCGCCGCCAGATCTGCGAAATCTCTGCACCCTGGTCCTCCCAAGTTCTGGCCTGAGGGATCGAAATCTTGTGGCCCTGGAGCCAGGGCGGTGCTGCAGAGGGCGCCCACCATCCCTCCAGGACCTGCGTGGAGCTCCGCCCACCATCCAGGGCTCTTCCTCGGCGACCGTACGCCCTAAGCGCCGCCCTTCGCTGGGAGCCCCCTCCCTGATACCCCGCCCTGCTCAGGGACTCCTCTATGACTCGAGCTGAGCTGGGGTGTGTGTGTGTGGGGGGGGGTCGATCCTGGGCCTGGAGAGGGCAGACCGACCGGGGAGTCCTGAGTGATTTCTTCAAGCCCTGGGTATGAGTGTCCACGTTCACCCCGCACCCATTGGCTTTATAGTCCCAGAGCAGGTGGGACAGACAGGCTGAGGGCGGGGTGGAAGGACCCTTCAGAGGGCCGGAAAAGATATACAACAGCCAACATGTTCTTCAGCACTCTGAGTGTGCCAGCCAGTCTAAACTTCGATGCTCTTTTGTGAGCTTGAAGCCCCAACGTTCAACCTCTCCTAGGCCTTTCACTGGCTTAGATCGAGAGAGTTCACCTGTCTTTGGAGCTTGAGGGACGCTAGCTGGGGCGCGGCAAGGCACATGGCTCTCGAAGCCCTCTCCCCAGGTGCAGACAAGGGAGCTGAGGCCCTTAGAACACTGCTCCCACAGCTTTACTCTGGCATTGTGGGTGTCTAGAAGATACCTGAGGCCAATCCTCTTCCCAGTGAGCTGGAAAAGAGCCACCATTCAGGGAAACGGGCTTTTAAGGGTGACACGGGGCGCATGTTGGGTTCAGAACAAGACTAGTGCTTCTCAGCTGGGCTTCTCCCTAAAACTGAACTTCTCAGACTCCCTCCTTTTATTCTCTCAAGTTAGGAGGGGCTTGAGCCAACTGGAAGCTGGAAGGTTATGGGCTGGAAGGAGAGACGTTGTGGCTGGATATAGAATTTTGGAACACTGCTGGGAGGCTGGTGGAGTCCCAGCAGAGCTATATTGACTCACCTCTCTGAACCCCCCCCCCCCATTCCAGGGTCAGGGCTGCAGCCTCCTCAAGGGCTGCCTGGTGGCCCAAGTGCCCAGAAGCCAGCAACTGAGTTTGGGCAGGGTCCAGGATGAGGGTATGCAGGTTGGAATGGAGAAAAGAATTCTATTTGACACAGGCTCACCTAGTCCCTCCTACTGAGTCAGACCCAGAGAACCCCTGCACCGACCTGCAGTGTCCAGCCATGCCAATACTGCATCCAAAATAGGCAGCCAAGGGGCGGGGGGCAGATGCCTGGGTGAGGCAGGCGTGTCAATGGGCCAGAGGGGCGGCCTAATGGATTCAGGCCTGAGGGACCAGGCGTGCCCACTGCCTCTCAATAGCGGACAATGGAGTCCCGGGGTGACCTGAACAAAGAATTTGGAAGTAGTTAAACTGCAGAACACGTTCTCGGCCTGGGTGCCTCCTTTCAAAAGGAGTGCGGGGGTGGGATGGGGATAGAAAAGAAAGTGGAGGGTGGGGTAGAGGGAATGAGAAAATGCCCAGGGGAAAAGTTAGTAGGTCGCCCCAGTCACCGGACAGCTACCAGACACTGGGAATTCTATAGGAATTGGAGCTGGGGTGGGGTGAGAGGCCCAGGTCCATCCAGACCTTCAAGGAGAGGCCGAGGAAGTTCGAGAGATGTCTGGGGTGCTGAAGCAGAGCCAAATCTTTGTCCTGCACCCAGAGACACCCCTTCTCCAGGCTTTCACTCTGGGCCAGGCCCAGGAGCTGGGCTGACAGGGACCAGAAGAAACTTCCTTCAGGCTTTAGAGGTTGGAATAGGGGCCTATGATGGAGAGACGCGAGTAGGTGGGGGGATGGGGACAAGAGAGGAGAGTCTGGACTCTGCCATGTTTCCTTTGTTGTTGTTGTTATGTGCCGTCGAGTTGGCCCCGACTCATAGCGACCCCTCCTTGGGTTTCCGAGGCAGTATCACTATGGAAGTAGGATTGCCCAACCTTCCTTCCGAGGAGTGGCTGGTGGGTTTGAACCGCCAGCCGTCTGGTTAGCAGGCAAGTGTCTTAGCCACTATGCTACCAGAGCTCCCGCCAAGGTTCCTTACCAGAGTCTAAATGGATCTTTCTCTGGATCTCTGGGTCTAGCTCTCCATCTCACTAGGTCTCTCCATGGCTTCTCTAGCAGGGTCTCTTTTTGGACAGGTCTCTCCTCTCTCTGGGCCTTTTCTTAGGGCTTGTTTTGGTTTTGTCTTTCCCTTCCAGTTCAAAAAACCTGGATGCCCCCTCTTTCCCTATTTCTACTGGCCACACCCCAAACAACACATCCCCACCTTAGATTCTTCTCATGAATGTATTCTTTTCTTCTTCAAATCCCTAGGTGTAGAGACTAAGATCAATTATTATTTATCTGATATCTTTCTGAACTTTCCCATTTTTTCACAATGAGCACAGTCAGAAAATGGGGCAGGGGAAGACATTTAGATAAGCAGTCAGTCACAACAGTATCAAAGTAATTTAGACGAGGAGAAACTGGAGAGGTTGTGGAGACCAAAAGAATAAATAAAACGCCAGAACAAATGGTCAGAAAATACAAAAATCAACCCAAAAAACCAAACCCACTGGCATCAAGTTGGTTCTAATTCCTAGCAACATTTTAGGACAGAATAAAAATGCCCCATAGGGTTTCCGAGGCTGTAAATCTTTACCAATGCAGATTATTTCATCTTTCTCTCATGGTGGGAGCCTGGTGGGTCCAAACGGCCGACCTTGGGTTAGCAGCTGTAAACTTTAACCACTATGCCACCAGAGGACCTTACAAGATACAAAGTGGGAAAAATAAACACCCCTTCCTTTTCCTAGACCTTTCCTCTAGTTGTCAAGGAAGGAGAGAAGCCAGGAACAGGAAAGAGCCGTGGCGCCCACGGCTTCTGGGAGCCTGTGCCTCCAGAATCAGAGACAGCACTCACAGGCCAGGCAGTTAGTTCCCTCCTGAGGGTGGCACTCTGCTTGCAAAGGGTTAACAGTGTTGCTCGTGAACTTGGCCTGTCTGTCTGGCTTGTGATGGATGATGAGACCCGCTGACAAGTTCAGCCGAGGGACCTCCCCTGCTGTGGCGGCGGGAGAAACACACAGGCAGAGGGGACCAGGAGCGAGCAGCCAGGGCGCGCGCGGGGTAAGTAAGCTGTGGTTCGTGTGGCTACGATTCGCAAGGCGCACAGCTCAGCCCGCCCTCCCGGCTCCCACCTCCCATGGTAGCTCTCTCTCTCTCCTGGAGCTTTCTGAAATCATTCCGGAGCATCAAAGTTTTTCGGGGCTCCACGCTGTACGGCCTTGCTGCCCCAGCAGGAAACGCGCAGCGTTGGGGAGCAGGGCATCGGAAGCCGGCCTCCAAGGCGTTCGAGTTCAGCATTTGGACAGCGGCTCTGGCACACGGTCTGCCCAGCGTGGGTTTTGTAGGTACACAGCCAGGGCAGGTAGGGGGAGGGGTCGAAGCTGGATCTAAAAGAAGCAGGACCTAGCCTGTAGGGCATCCCCAGCTCTGAGCAGGACACGTTTCCCGAGCTAAAAGATCTCTTCCAAGCTCACATGGGGGCCCCGGGACAGCCAATCCAGCGTGGAGACCTTCAGTCTAACCACCACATGCTTAGGGGAAGATAAGACGCCCCCTTTCAACGCAGAGTGTAGACACCCGCCACCCCCTCAGCTTTCCATATCTCCCCAAATGGATCCCTGAGTCTGGAGCTGCCAGCGAGGCTTCCAACTCGCTGCTCGTCACCCCCTCCCAAGTCGTTGATGGTTCTGGGCAAGCTTGGCGGCGCTAGGGGGTGGGAGGTGCTGGGCCGGCCTAATGGAGCTGCGACTCCCCGGGAAAAGCTGGGAGGCAAGCCGGATGGGGGAAGGAAGGGCCCGGTGCAGGGCTCGGCGCCCTTCACCTCCTACCTCCGCCCCCTCCCCGGCTATGGGTGCCGCACAAGTCTGGGTGAGGGGAGAGCTGGGGGGCGGGGGGAGCTGTGCTGACGTCACTGCGGGCCTTGCCCGCCCAAGGAGGCGGCGCTGGGAGCCGCTCAAAGCTCTGAGAGGCGGCGCGCGGCCAGGAGCCCCCGCGCAGCCGCTGCCTTGCCCTCCTCCCTCGGCTCTTAGCCGTACGCCCGCTGGGGCAGGGGTGTCTGGAGAGCAGCCGGAGCCGGGCCTGAGCCAGGGCATGCACCCGATCCTGAGCCGCGGAGCCGCTGTTCTCGCAGCCGCCCCACCCCCGCTGCTGCCTCCCGGGCCCCCGGGCCCCTTCCCGGTCCGTAAGTGCCACTGCCTGCTGTGTCTCGGCGAGGCTGGGGAACTGGGGCTAGGGCTTGAGGGCGGTGGCCTCGGCTAGGGCAGCGTCTGGGAGCTAGAATGGACTGGACTGGGGGAGGGGGCTGGGGCATCCCTGCTCGGCCCGCTTGGGCAGTTTGGACGGCTCGCAGCTTCCACCCGCCAGGGCGAGGACCAGGGGTGCAGGTGGAAGGCGGGGCTCGGCCTCCTGGGCCTGACCCGTCAACCCCGGCAAATCGCCAAGGTCGTGGGGCAGTTGGAAGCTCCAAAAGGTGAGAATTTTGGGCGTGCCAGCAGGGAAGGGGCTTGGAGCCGGCTGGAAGTTGTGGACTGCAGACAGGTTTTCAGCAGAAAGGAGGTAATGCTTCTGAAGTGAGGTTCCGTGGAATCTCTGGGCAGCCTCCCTTGCCCTGACTCTGGCTCCTGTTTCTTCTTACCCCTCCCCCACAAAAAATAATAACCTAGAAGGTGCTTCCTGAAAAAAATTTTTTTAAGAAATAATACAACACACAGCACCCACTCTAGACAGGATTTATGGCATGCAACCCCCCAATGGGAATTGTTGGGAAATTCTTTCTGCTCTGACCCCTCTCTGTGCCCCAGAACAGGTCTCTTGGATCTGTCTGTGAGTGCCTCTGCAGCCTCCTTCAGCCCAGGCTCCAGTGAGCTGGGGATGAAGCAGAGAAGCAGGGGTTGCTGAGGCTGTGAGGAGGGGCTTCTCTGAGAGATGGCTGGAGATGGATCCAGGTTGGCTCCCCAGTAATGCAGAGAGGCAATAGAAGCTGGGAGAAGTTCTGTGGTCAGATCACACAAGAGCTGTATATGCATCCAGAAATACAGCGTGAGTCTTTGTGACTGGGGAGAAACCAAGGTGCTGAGGTGGAAAGAGCCTCTTTATGAGCCCCCATAATCTGGAGGAAATGGATTCTTCAGCCTAGGAGATGAAGAGGATGGAGTTTGAGAGTCTGGCCTGCAATCAAGGAACAGTGGCCAGAGAGTGAGCTGGGTGGTCACTGAGAGAGGTGGGTGTCATCATGCAGGGTCCACCCAGGAGCCTCTATTAGCAATGTCAGCTGCTGGAGGCCCCAGGGAAAGGTGCTTCTTTGCCCAGACCTTCTCAAGAGGGGTGTTTCCAGCTTCCTGCCCAGTGGGCCTCCCTAGAGTCCACGCCTGACTGCTAGGCTTGGTTCCAATGTGGGAGCTGAACAGGGCATTACAACCCAGCTGCACATGTATATGGGAAGGTGGGTATAAGGGCCCTGAAACTCCGTAGGAGTAGGGAGCTGGCTTCTTCTCAGCTCGCCCAAAGCTAAGTCTCTGGCTGGCAGCCCTTCCAGCTTCCAGACAATAGAGGGATAAGCTTAATCAAAGCTCAGTCCTGAGGAAGGAGTAAAGAAGGGAGAGAGCAATGGGAAAGGGCCCTCTGGACTTAACCTAGGTTATGGCTGGAGATGCTATCTCCTCTTTAAGGTTCAGAGATCAGGCCCAAAGGAACTTGGGAAGGGAGTGCTGGTTCTAGGCTGAATGGCAGGCCAGGTGCCTGTATCTGCTTGGTCTGGATCTTGGAAGTTCCATTAACCTAAGGCTTTGAGCTTCTGGATCAGGGCAAGTCTGGTCACAGAACACAGAGTGCCTGCACAGGGCTGTTTTCTAGGGCCAGAATTGTCCCTATCTCACTATTTAACCACTTAAGTTGCTGTGTCCTGGAATGGGGAGCACATTCCTGCCAGTCCTCACAGCCCTTGCACTGAGTTGTGTAACCACCAATAGGAACTTGGGCAAAAGCCAGCTCCTGGAGCTGAAACAGCCACTGCCAATGGGTACACATGTGCATGCAAGGGCAAAATACCTGCTTCCTCCTTAGGTCGGGTGCTAGATGGGTGTATGGGCAAGGCTGTGCAAGTTTCATGGGCCGGAACAGGTACAGGGCACATATGGTTGCAGCACAATAGATATTTCTGTAGATCCAAGGATGGAAGTTTCACCACCCAGAAGCTTCTCTAGCCCAGAGTAGAGATTTGAATATGAAAAATGAGCCTCAGACTCTCCTTGGAGGCGCCTAGAAGGAAGGCCTCCTGAGGAGGCCACCTGTGCCTGAGGCTCTCTCTCCTGGTAGCCACTAGGGCTCCGGAGCCCAGGTTTAGAATAGTGGGGAGAAAGCGAAGGAAGTTCCCGACTCAAGTGGAGCGGCTAGGAAGCGTCCGCCGGAGGCTCTCAGCACCATGGCCAGGGCCAGGACCCGTACTCTTTGGCCACCATCTCTTTGGCACCTGCGCCAGCGTCCACCCAGACTCAGAGCCGGCTCTCCTGCGACCTAGGACCTGCACTGGGCCCTGAAGGCCAATGTCAAGGGCTTGGCGTGAGGGGAAGGGCATGGAGCCCACACCAATCCAACCGGCACAAGAGGGCCCGATCGCGGCCAGGGCTCGTCGGTTTCTCCTACTCGGGCCTGAAATTGGCCTGTCGCCTTCAGCTGGTAATGAACGCCCGGTCCACACTATACGCCTCGAACCCAAGTCGACCTGGACCACTTCCCAGATCCTTGTCTGAGCTGAGCCTGGAGGCCGAATGCCAGCAGGAGGCCGGAGGCCCAGGCCAGGCTGCTGATGCTGGTAATGCAGATGCACTCAGCGGCCGAGCCACGAAGAGGGCGCTCAGTCTGAGGATGGGGGCAGAGTGTCCAGGGCCCATTCGAACATACTCAGTGAGACTCGACCCGAAGACTGTATGTTGATGGAGACTTCAGCGGCTCCTGACCTATACAACCACCTCCTGCCGGCAGTCAAAGCCCTAGAGGCCCAGTCTACAATGTCCAGTGCCCAAGGCTGGAGGTAGGGTGTCCTTGATCCAGGACAGTCCAACTCCAGTGGTGCCAGGGATTGAGGCAGGGTGGGGAGCCTCACCCTAGCGGTGCTCACCCACTTCCCAGGAGGGACTAGATTTCACAAAAAGAGCAGGAGAGATGCAACCCTAGTGACAGCGACCTTCATCTGCATCTGAACTGAATCCAAATGGGGTTTTAAATTCTTTCTCCCAGAGCCCCCACCCGCCCTCACATTGCCAGCCGGGCCTCCGGCACGCTGTGTTACCGTTAGCCTTGCTGAGGAGCCATTTTGTGCAGCATCCTGCTTAAATCACACTCGGAGGGGCTCTTTCCTCGCTCTCTCTTTCCCCACGCTCCCTTTCTTCGCCCCCTGCTCTCTCAGGTGAATCGTGCTCTGGCGCCCCTCCCTGCCCCCACAGGCCCACCCTTCCCACCCCAGGGTGGCCCAGAAAGACTAGGACTCAGCGGAGGCCACCCACACACACCAAGCTGGAGAGATAGTGCAGGTTCCTGGAGCTGCAGGAGGAGGGGAAGCTAGGGGCGCCTCCCAATTATGGAAATCCTTTGGAATTAACTGTCTCAGGCCCAAATTCGGGTTCCTTCTGGAGCGTCATTGTCAGCCTCTCCATTTCTCCGCCGTTTCTCGCTTTGTCTGACCCTTGTTCACCTTCTGGAAAATGGGATTTGGAGGGAGACATGTAAATTCTTGGCTGGGGGTGGGGGGATCTGGAGGCAGTACTCCTGGGGTTTAGGGTAAGGACAAAAATAGAACAAACCCGAGACAAGCGTTGGGGAAACAGGTGCTTAACAAAATTGGGAACTTGACAAAATCGAGATGTGCCATTTCTAAGGGAGAAAAGGGTATTTAGAAAAATAATGAAATCCTTTCCAAGACATTCATTTTCGGCTTCTTTGGTTCTGTTCTTTGGAATGCATCCTGCAGGAGTTTTGCTTGGCCAAGAGCAACTTAGTGACAAGGCACCATTAAATACAGCCACCTGGATATCCCCACCCAACCTCACTCAGAGCTTCCCTCTGCCTCAACCTCAGAGTCTCTGGGCAGAGAAAACCAAGTATTGACTCCTGGTAGAGGGAACCCACCCGGCTATTCTGCCTCCGAATTGCTTCCTAGCCCTTTGCCTGAAGGTTTTTCTGGAAGTGTGTGGAAGCAAAAATATTGTGTTTCCCATATTTAATTCCTCTGCTCTCAGGGATGGGGATGTCTGATGGATGAAGGTGAACCCCAGGGCCCAAGGCTAAAGTGTTTCAACAGCAGCAAGGGAGAAGGTAGTGATGGCTGGGGTGAGCTAGTAGGAGTGTCCACCGGCCACTCACATCTGGAAGGCTGCAATGGGGCCACAGGTCCTTTCAGGTTCAGTTCAAAGGTGACTGGGAGGGGGGCGCTCCAGGGTGGCAGCCCCTTCCTCTAGCAGCAATCACTTGGAGCCAGTGGGCCAGGAGTGTGCTGAGGGCTAGAGAAGGAGGTCCGAGGAATTTGTCAGTGGAGTGTGAACCTAAGCAGCAAATGAATTTTGGCCCAGGACATATCCAAAGACACTGGGCACAATTGGTTGTACCCTCTTGGTTATATCTAGAAATAGTGAGGAAGGAGGGACCCAGGGGCCTGGTACTGAGGTCCAGGGCCTGGCCAGAGTGTAGCATGGCTTGAGAAGCTTTGCACACTAGGCTCTACGAATGCGACCTTGTCCTGCCTTGCGTACCAATTCCGGAGCATCAGGACGTTAATCCTACATCTCACCCCTAGCCTCTGGGCTTGGGTGCACTGGGTCTACTGCAAGGTGCTGGCCATGGGGAGAAGAGGAGGGAAGTTAAAAGTGAAAGGCCTTCAACTGGCGACCTCCCAGGCGCTCACTCGGCCCCACCACGTATCTTCCCTTCCCTTACTTCACCACCCGAGCACCTTTGGCTCCCAAACTCTGCGGCCCCATGGTGACTGGATGGCTCCCTGGGGCTTGAGGAAAGGCAGAAAGGTTTTCGGGGAAAAAAAAAAAAAAAAACAGACGGGGCGCACCTAGGCGCCGAGCCCTAAAGGTTTCTGAGGGCGGAGGGGGCGCTCCCTTGCCTCGGGGCTGGGAAGCTGTGAATGCCGAGGCCATTGTAAGGCTGGGTGGTGCTGAGCGCGGGAAGGGGGCTGGGATTTGAATGAGAACCTATGATTGGCCAAGCCCTGGACTGACGTCACTTCCCCGCGGGGCGATTAGCCTGGGAGAGAGGGCTGGCAGTCCAGTGCGCTGGGGGCGTCCGGGGCGCCCGAGCCTGCTGAAGCGCACCGCGCGGGTGCCCTCAGTGCGCCCTGGGCCGCCGTCGGAGCCGGCAGCTGGTGCCGGCGCCTGGACGCACCGAGCGGAGCCGGGGAGGCACGCGCTTGGCGGGTGAGGGCGGGAGACAACTGGGATGGAGATGCCGGCCTCGTTGTGGGAGTCAGTGTGTCTGTATGTCTGTCGGTCTCCTCTGGCTCTCCGCGTGTGCCCCGGGCTCCGAGAGCGGCGCCCGCTTAGGCCTCCGCGCCCGGCGGGCAGCGGCACCAGGGGCTCACGGCGCGGCGGTGGCGAAGGGAGGCCCGTTTCTCTCTTTGGTTATCTAGCTGTATGAGTGCCACAGAGCCGTCATAAAGCTAGATAACCGAAAGTAGAAATGACTCTCACAACTTCTGCGTGCGAGCGCCCGCCCCGCCGGTCGCCCCGGCCCACACGAGCCAGAGGAGCCCAGGAGCCCAGCGCCGGCCCAGCGGACTACAGCCCCGCGGAACCGCCGCACCCGGACCAGGTACTTGACCTCCGCGTTCTCTCGGGTCACTTTCTGTACCCTGAAGGAACTTGCCAGCTTCCCGTCCGCCCGCTCCGTCCTCCACCTTCCGCGCCTCCCCCCAGCGCCGGAGCAGGAACCCCAAAGTGGAGCCGGCGGGGAGAAGGGAGGGGGTGGAGGTTGCAGAAGGGTCGTTGGCGGGGAAGGCGCCAGCTTTCGCCTTCACCCCATAAATCAGACTGGAACAATCCGCTCTAGGAGCTGCGGACGGGGATTTTGGGATGCAAATGCGATGGGAGAGAGACAGCGGCCGGTGGGGGGTGGGGTGAGGGAGTGGAGGGCTGGGCAGGGGTTGCCCCACCGCTAACAATGCGGCCTTTATCGAATTATTCGACGAGTCAGCCCCTGAGCGCCATTAGCATACGGCTGGGGGGTTGCCGGAGCTTCGTCCCTCGGTGAGGTCAAGTTCTTGATAATTTGATCACTTTTCACGGGCTCTGGCAGCTGCCTTTGTGTGCGGTTGGGGGGTCTGTGTGCAGCGTGAAGCAGAGCAGAACTGGCGGGGAGTGCGCTCAATGGCGAGGGGCCGGGGCGGGGGCCTCCCTCCCCGACGGGCCGGCCCTGCCCAGCATACAAACCAAGCGCCGCCAGGCGGAGGGACAGAGCCCAGCCCGGCGCCGCCTCTGGGCTGGCCCTGGCCGGGCCGCTCCTGCCCGCGCCTCCCCAACTTCCCTGAGTGGATAAGGTGCAGGCTGGCTGCTAGCGCCCCTTTCCTGCCCGCCCTGAGAAGTCGCAACACAAGATGTATTACAATGTCTAGCAAATAAAAAAGCAATTGGGGGGAAAAAAAAAAAATCTGCATTCTGTTCCCATGGCAACCCAATGCTGCACACCGGGCTACACTGCTCCAGGTCCCTCTTCCTGCGCCCGGGGAGTGGGGCGCGCCCCTGCTCCCAGTGTAGGATTTCTGGCCCACACGGCGCTGGGGTCTCGATTGAGGTCCTCATCTGCCTACAGGTCACTCTGCTCCCTGACACATCGGCTTATCCGGAAGCTCGGGAATCCCGCGGCTTCGGGAAACCACCTGGGCTCCTGGCATGAGTGGCTCTAAACCCAGGCTAGGACCCTGCCATACGGTAGGGAAGAAAAGATGTGTGTATGTATGTTCTACCCCTGGAAGACTGGGGGCATTCTAAGTTTGGATTTGTGAATGTTCTGATTGATAAACTGAAAGGGACTTGAGCCAGTACTGGGTTCTGGCTCTCCCCATCCACTTTCCCATTTAGGGATTAGAGGAATCCCAGCCTGGAGCTTTGAAGTGACTCAACCAGGTTAACATAAGAATCACCGAGCTGGGCCCAAGTCACCTTACTCCTTTGTCAACCCACTTCCTTCTCCTGAACCTCTCCCTCTGTTATTTATAAGGCCTGGCTTCTCCTAGCCTCTACTCAGAACCTGCCCAGTCTCCTTAAAATAATAGAAATCTTTTCCCATTTTCATTCCTTCAAGCTCCCTTTTTCTTTCTTTTTTTGGTCTTTGCTTAATAAAATTATTTTGAAAATAGGTTACATGTATACAAGGCAAAAATCCAACAGTACTAAAGCCCATTGGCTTTGTGGAGTTTGATGGTGGAGGGAGTCATTTCACTATGTGGCCTTTTGAATTTTAAAGAATGTAAATGTATTATCTATTGAAATTAAAAAAAAAAAAAAAAAGAGGAAGCAGGGGAAGGCTGCTTACCTCCTAGCTCTATCCTCAGTTCTCCTCTCCAGAGATAATCACCCAGTAGAAGGATTTTGTGATTCCTGGGTGTGCCACCATCCCCCTCCCACAATTAAAAAAAAAAAAAAGCCAATATTCTTTTTTCTTGGCAAGAGGTGAAGGGCGACTAACCTGTTCAAGGATCCAAGAGGTCATTGGAAGCATCCCGGGACTGCCCCTTCCTTCCCAGTGCACCTGAGAGCATGTGCGTTGGTCGTGACCTCATTTTCAGAGGAAACCAGAGCAGCTCTTCCAGCCCGCTCACCCTGTGCTCCCTGCGTCTCTCCTCGAGGTCCAGGCTCCGCAAGGTGAATAATCCAGGCGGTGGGCAGCCACTGAGTCCACGGCCTTCGGTCTTCCCCGCCCACTACCAACAACGCTTTGCTGCCTCGCAAGGGCGGCTTGGCACGCAGTCTTTCAGCTGTGTCTACACAGTTCAAGTGAGGTTTTTGTTATTTGTTCGTATTGTTTTTAACATCAAGGTCCCAAACAGTCTGGGCAGTTGAGGGGTCCGATGAAGGAAGAGTCTGCGCGGTTGAGAATGCAGTTTTCTTTCCGCTTTCTACGAAATCCGTTGATGCCAGCCTCCTGAATCAGGGAACACGTCGCAGCGGCAGAGCTGCGGTGGGTGGAGAGCGCCAGAATTCTAATCTCCAAGACTCCACCCCACACCTACCAAAGAGGACCCTAGCAGAGAGGCCAGCCTGCCCTCTCGATTTCAGCCTCAGGGTATGACTGCCCACGCCCCTGGGCTCAAAATTCCCCCCTCCCCCAAGCCCCTCACGGAACAATGCTCAAGCCCTTGGATACTTACAAGCCCTAGGCAGGGGTTTAGAATTGGTGCACTGTCCTGTCACCTCTTTTCCTGGCTGACCCAGGCCGTGGGCCTGGGGCCTTCTCAGCCCTTTCTTCCGTGTCAGCTCTTGTTTCCGTGCCCTAGAGAGGACTTTCTCTTCCTTCTCCCCAAGCTTCCTCTGGCTACTTGGCTCCCTAAATTTGGACCTCACCTTTGCCTTTGGTTTGCGATTCTCTTTCCTATCCCACCATCCAATCCAAAAAGCCTTGGGGAATCCTGGGACACAGCTGAAGCTGGAGTTTGGAAACGGGAATTGGTTGGGATCCCAAAGATGCTCTTCATCAAGCCCTTTTCATTTTACATCTAGAAATAACGAGCTCAGAAAGGACCAGGGTTCACCAAAGGTTGCACAGCAAACCACTGGGGGGCGGGGATCGCGGCAGCCACCGTACTGGGTGAAGCTTTGAGGGCTTCCGTCTACCTGGTCCGCGGACGTCAACTCTGCACGACTGTAGGACCAGGCAAGCTTTTAATCGGGCAAATGAAGAACTGGCATCAGTGGGAGCGGTTGAAAATTAGGCTGCGGCGTGACCTGATCTAGGCTGGTCAGGAAACTCCTCCACCGCAGTCGGACCTCCCGGGACTTGGGACCAGAGCGCGGAGGGAGCGAGGCCAGGAGGCCTCCCAGGGCCCAGGCGCGACGCTGAAAAGCATGAAGGGTCGGAATTAGGCGCTCATTTAGCGAGCGTTACTAATCCGAAGTTACAGCGCTAATTCCCTGATCCAGCCGCTCCCACACGCAGCGCGGGGATTAGAGGCGCCGCCCCGCCCCGCCCTCACACCCCTAAATGCGCTTGCCCCGCGCCGCCTCGGGTCTGCGGGCTCAGGACTAATCCGCAGCGCTGCGTTCGGAGGGCCGGAACGTGCTACCGGGCCGGGACGCCCGGGCCAGTGGGGTGTGGCGGCCCGGAGCAGACGCCCAGTAAAGGGAGCAGGCTGGGAGGGGTCAGCCTGCAGCCCCGAGGCTGCCCCAGCGGGATTTATGCGCCCTCCAAGGCCGAGTCGAGGCGGCGCTGTCCAGAAAACTGCCGGGATTTCTCAACCTGGTGTGCGCACCCACAGCATGCGGCCCCTTGGAGGCTGCGGCGCCATTTTAATAGCCTCCCTTTCCCCCTTGGCATCTCTAGCGCGCGCGTGTGTGGTGGGGTGTCTGCCTTCCCCATCCCGCCCTGACTTTAGCCCCCCTCCCACCAGCCTGGATAGAGTGACCAATCAGCTCTGGCCTAGGGTGGGATGCACGTCACTATGGTGACGGCCAGGGCTCCCTGGCAGTGCTGCCCATCTCAGAGGGCGAGTCTTTACTCGTCCAGGACTGGTATGAAGGGGAGAGAAGGTGGAGAAGGATGTTGGAGGGAGGCTGTGACATCACATCCCCACTCCGACCCCGTTCTGCTTAGGATATGTTCTGTTAGATCAGGCTAGGGGGAGAATGGATGATGTGCACTGGGCCTTCTTGAGGACCTAGGCTTGTCTAGGCGCGCTCTTTCACGAGTTTCTCATCCCCCTTCTCATCTTGGAGGCGAATGGAGTTTGTACTGACCTTTCTTTCTCTGCTTGGTCCAATGATTCTCACCCTATCCTATCACTCTCATCCTCAAAGAGTGTCGTTCAGGAGCCTTCTCCCTAATTGCCTCACTGTTAAGTGCTGTGTTTTGGGCAAGTCACGTCCCCACTCTGCCTTAGTTTTCTCATCCATAAGATGGGTCTATGTGCAGGTTTATCCTGGAAAGCATCGAGTGCCCAATGAGTGCTCTATCAATGTAAGAGCTCCTTCCTCTTGGGGGCAAAGTAAGAGCCTGGGGATGTCCTTTCTGTTCAGGGTAGCCAAATTTGGGTGTCTCATGGCTTCCTAGCCAGCTTTTCATCTCTCCTCCAGACAGCTGGGAACTGGAGAGGCAGGAAGAATTTTTAAAAATAGAGCCTGGGTGGGAGCTGTGTCTGGAACAAAACCTTGGTCATTTGGCTCTGAGAATGGGCCGCTGCGCTCCTATAGCACTGGCTCCTTCCTTCCAGCATGGTCCAGCTTAAGCACCACTTTAAGTGGGCCCAGCATTCACTGGCTGGCCCCTCACCGCAATTGAGCCGCAGGGGTTTGAAAAGAGGGCCAGGGCCTCAATGACAGGACCTTGGACCAGGCTAATTGGTTTTGGTTCAAGGGGATACTGGATTTGTGAAAAGCTCCAAACGGCCTTTCCCACGCCAGAGCCAGGCCATGGCTTTAAGGAGAAGGGTTCAAGGAGGAGCTTGGGGCCAGGAGAGAAAGCTGGGAGCCAGGTGCCTCCAGTCGATGACCCCCGCACTAGTGGCCAAGAGTTCCCTCTGCTTGGACGGTGGATTGTTGTTGAGAAGCCTCTGTGTGCACCCGCATTCAGGACTGGAGCAGGCCTCTCACATACATGGCTGCGCTGAGAAAGGGCTCCATTCCTCTGAGCCTGTGGTGTACTCTGGTTGTAAGTGTAAACAAAGTGAGAGGCCTCACCTTTCCCACTTTAACCATCTAGTAGAAGAAACCAGCAATGGCCAAGCTAATAGTTCTTGCTCCAGGAGGTGGACTAAACCTGAGCTTTTAGACTCTGGAGAAATCCTTGACTCGATCCTGAGATGGAAACTGCAGTGGGTTCCAAGACAAACCCATTTCTGTCTCTTGAAATGTCCCTAAACATCCCTGGGTATGGACAGACAAGGCAGAAATGAGAAATAGGAAACCTGAAGAACTTTTTCCCTTTTGTATAAATAAATAAATAAAGGGCCAACTTTTTATTTCGTTCTTGAAGATAAAGCATTAATTATGTTATGGTTTGAATCTATCATTATTGTAGATAATTTTAATGTAAATTTTTGAGGGTACCAAATACCTATGTGTGTGGACCAAATGACTACATGTTTGCATGTATAATATACCCATTCTTGTTTGCATATGGTCTATATACCAAATCACACCCTTACCAATCATGGTAAGGATGGTGGAGGGTACTATAAAAAGCAGTCCCACTTAAAACGACACTGCTTTGACTGAGACCTATTTTTCATGGTTCATTGTGTGTTGGAGGAAGCATTCCCAGGAAATCATCAGCTAAATAAACCCCCTACCTTTTAAAATTATTATTATTATCTTCCTAATTTTGCATCATGTTTGCCCACTTGAGGTATACATAAGTAGGAGAAAGATACTTTGAAGAGATACAGAACTCTGTGTATCACATTTTCCATTTTTATTTCAATTTTTAATTGCCCAGAGCCTAATTTCTTTGGGCCTCTGCTGATTTGCATATTTGAGATTCATGTGTAAATATGCAAGTGGCCTGTGTGCACGCCTGGGTCTCCTTATCACAAAGTGTGCTAGCTCGGTGGTTAAATATACACATTCCACATCGACACACAATTATGGGCTTGCATATTTGCCTCTTCAGTGGAATCGGGTTAATTTTCCCTTCACTAATCCTCGAACCCATTATGTCCCCCTACCCCCACCCCCACAAAAAATTGCAAACCCTACCACAGACCAGTGGTCTCACCCCACTTCTCCAGCAGGCAGCTCTCCAGGCGGGGGGCTGGAGTGAAGGCTCCTATTAGGCAGACTTCATTAATGTTACCAAATATACCCCGGCACATTTACTCGTCTACTATGAAGTATTATCATAAATAATTAAAATTAAACTGCACTTGTCAAAATAAATGAACAAAGTAGAGTTAGTGATGTCTTTGCCTTGATTTGCTTGCCTTGGGTTTGCTTATTCGCTAATTTGAAGAAAGGGAGAGAGAGAGAGAGAGGAGCAGGAAAGAAAGAACAGACTGTCCTGGGAAGAGGAGAGATGTGGCGAGAAAGAAAACAGAGTGAAGCCCTCAGTCATCTGCTCTTGGGTTTCCAGTCATTAGGGCACTCAGGGAGGCTGGAATGCAGCCCCAAACGTCAGCTCATAATGAATATTGAGGTGTGGATGTGGAAGGAGGGATTTCTTTGTTTACTGAGGAACGGTCATGGGAATGGGGGAGAGGATTGCCTTTGGGGATTAAGGAGTGGGCTTTGTTTTTATGAAGGGCCTTACTTCTTTTCTGAAGTTTTCTGCAGCTAATTGATTCAATTCAAACAGCCCCCCTCCCCACTGGGCCAGCCCGAGGCCGAGTGCTTGTGAGATGTGCACAGCCCCATTTCCCCATCTGCTCCAGCCTCTTTCTCCACAGTGACCCTTGAAAAGGGTGTGAACCTTCACATCATTGAGATCACAGGCTATGGAGAAATCAGTCAGGAGCCAAGACCTTTGTATGTATATGTGTGTGATATACATACACACATACATATATATTAGTAGAGATATAATTTATACATACATACACATACATATTAAATAGAAGTATAAATTTATATATAGGAACAGATCACATGTGTATAGTTGTAAGGGTTTGTTGTTGTTATCTGTCATTGAGTCAGACCCAACTCATAGTTGACCTTGGGTTTTTGAGGCAGTATCACTACGGAAGTAGATTGCCTCATCTTCCTTCCGAGGAGTGGCTGGTGGGTTTGAACCGGCAGGCTTCTGGTTAGCAGTCAAGTGCCTTAGCCACTATGCTACCAGAGCTCTCTGTAAGGGTTTAGACAAATGCAATTACACCCATGTAACTAACACCCAAATCAAGATATTTTCCTCATTCCCGAAAGTACCTTTCTGCCTCTTTCTTAGTCAATCCCTGTACTCCCCTCTCTCACCATAATTTTACCTGTTTAGAGTACCATAATGTTTCCTAGAACTTTTTTTTTTCCCAAAAATAATTTATTTCAAGTCTCAAGGGAACACTGTCTCTGAGACCAGGCTGAGCATGCGTCTGGGAGACGGTATGTTTGTAGTAGGATTGGACACTTTCCCCCCAGATGGGTCCGGAAGTCAGATCAAAAGTGATTAGTTTTGGGGGATGGGGTCTGGTTTGGGCTGGTCTTCAGCCAAGAGAGCCTTGTTCTCACCCAAGCTCTGTTAATGAGCCAGAGACAGGTGAGCCTCACACATTCCAACTTGGCTGCCTTCATCGGCATCTAGGAGCTGGTGGTGAGCTATTAATGGAAGGTGACGGCTTTGTGCTAATTAGAACTTCCTTTCAGCTTCCATCTGCGCAGGCACTCGAGTCCCTCACTGGTCAGCCTTAACACCCCCTTGCAACCTAGTTTTTGTTCCCCCCATAAATGGGGGTGCTATGAGTGGAGCTGCTCGCTTCTGTCTCTGGTCAAACCCCAGTTCTTTGTGTATGAGAGTCTTGCACAGGGTGGCATTTCTTAGGCCACCTCTCTCCTGTTGAAGTGGAGATGGATTGCAGGTTGTAAGGGGATTTGGGCACCATGGCCACCTTAGCAGATAGGCTGGTCTTAGACCTTCAACTTGGTTCTATTTTGAAAAAGACCTCTGTTCTCTGCCTTCCGCAGAATGTGACTTCAGTCTCATATCCCCTCCCATTTCTGGTGCCTTCCAAGTCTGGGTTGTTGTACTCATCCATTTCAACCTACAGGTGCCATTTTTGCAAGCTCAGGCAGCCTAGGAGTGTGGGCTCTCTCTCACTTCCAAAAAAGCCCAAGGTTTTTTTTTTTTTCATTTTGCTTTTTATTTCTTTCACCTCAGGCCCAATGGACATAATTTTTTTTAAATGGAGGGTGTCTCTTATAGAGGTTTCATTGAAAAAAGAAACATTAACGTCACATTAACGTCATTGAAAGAAAAAGCACTCTCAGCCTGGCAGTTGGGAGAGATATGGCTTCCTGCCTGAGTATCAGTTGGGATGAAATGCCTTGCAGGGAACTACAGAGAGGGGCATTCCTCCCAATACTCCTCTTTTTAGCTCTCAAATCCCCCCAGGTCTCCATTGAGGTAGTGTGTAAAAATAGCAAGCCCCGCCTGCCCCTGCAACTCTTTTTCCTGCTTGAATTATCCTGATAATGATACAGGTCATCCGATTCTATGACTGAGTAGACTTGGATTTTAAAAACCAGGAGTGGATTATTAGCCCATGTGAGGTTTCACTAGGTTGCTCCATGGCCCTGGACTAAGGGGGATGCAAATACCTCTGGTGGGCACAGAAGGGCTGAAGGAACCACCCCACCCAATGCTGTCACTGATCATGAAGAGAGAATTGGCTCACCTCTGTGACCTCTTCTGCATCTAGGAGTGCCTAGTCTTAATTTGAAACATTAGGAAGTTTCATTTGAAACACTAGGGAAGACCCTACACTATCCTGGCCTGGGTTAAGAAACCATCTATCCAAATTCCAGAAAAGCAGCAGCTAGGGGTGGCGTGAGGGTGGGGAAGGGATGCCCAGACCTGTGAGGCAGGATTCTTTAGCTAGCTCTGTCTTTTACAACTCCGTGCATCTTTGACAAGTTGCATCACTTCTCTGGGCTTCTGTTTCCACATCTATAAAATGGGAGCAATAGTACCTGTACTTCTAATGTGAGAATTAAGTAAAATATACAAATAAAGCACCTGGTATTTAGTGGGAGCTGAGCAAATCGTAGCTGTTTCTCTAAGCTGGGGCAGGGGGTGCATATGAATGTGAGGATCCGAAGTTCAAAACTCCACCAGCTGGTCAGTGAAAGCAGCAAAAGACGCCCAGAGTCTTATGGAAGGACAGACTGGCTGCCTTACTGACCCCTTGCGGGCTAAGTCCACGATCCCTTACCTCCCCTTACCCCTGCACTAAGGCCCCAAAGAGTGCCGGGCAGTGGCGGGGGCGGGGAGGGCAGGGGGTGGTAGTGGGCAATCGCGTGGAAAGTTCTGAGCTTGGCTGGCCTGGGTTTGGGTGCATGTAAGCATTTTTAAAGACTTGAAGGAAGCAGTGTCCGCCTGACTTGCACCTCCAATTCCAGAGCGGGGAGCCGCGAAGGCACCTCCAGGACACCCTTGTTACCTCCGTGTACGGTGTACGGTGTACGGGATCTCTTAACTGTCCTTGCTTTTGGAAAATGTCTTGGGGTCCCGCCTCGGGCAAAATTCCAAGCAGTAGTTGAGCGGCACTGTCGGGTGGAGCCAAGTTCGTTCCTGGGGCGGTCTCAGGCAAACTCGTTGCGTTGGGTTCAAGGCGCGTCTAGGTGCCCCACTTTGCGGTTCTGTTTCCAGAAATACATTTCCGAGAGAGAGGAGGGTAGCTGGTACAGCGAGCCGGAACACCAAGGTGTTGGTGGTGGTGGGGAGGGGCTAGCGGCACCCAAGCAGATGGCTGGACACCTGACCCGCTGACTAGTAAGGAATTGCCAGATCGGAGACACCGCCCCTCAAACCAGTACCCGACTGGATTTCCCTCCTGCGTCTTGCCAGCGGGGCTGAGGTGCCGAGAGGGCCCAGCAACCTGCGCCTGCGGTAGTCAAGATCCGAACGATGTGTGTCGCCCCACCCACCCCCAATCCTGCGTATTCAGGCCACCCCTGCGGGAGCACAGGGCCATAGTGGAGCAGACCGAGGAGCACTTCCGGGCGGGCGTGGGGGGCACCTGATGTCTCCGTTGTTCTACTCCCCTGCAGGAGTCTCCCTCCTCTGCGCGATTCCTGCCAGTATTCTGAGTCCTCTTCGCGGAACACGAATTCGCTGTAGGCACCGGCTCATAAGAGGATGCGCTGGAGGAGAGGTGAGTGGCCTGAGTCCAGGTGTCAGAGGAGGAGCTGTCTGCCTGCACCCCAACTTTGTCTTAAGGTATCTCAAAGGCAGCCCAGTGTTGGGAGATTCCAGAATTCTTTCGGAGGAGCTGCTGTCTTCACCTGAGTCAGAATGGCTACCTTCTCCCTCAGGCCCGGAGACAATGTCATTGCAACCCCCAATCTGTGAAATGGGGTTAACAATACACCTATTGGCTTATTGTGCTTTGTGAAATAATTTGACAGAACTGGAGCAGAGCACGCCGCGTAGCACACAGTAGGCACAAAGTAAATGGTACATCTAATGGTTCTGGCGAGGTGGTGTCTCGACCTCCCAGGCGTTCCGCGGAATCGAAGGCGCACAGTCGCCAGGGCTGCGATTCTTCTTCCCCTGCCCTGGATCAGGCTGGTCCCAGAGGAGCTTAGGGCCTGGGCCAGAGCCTACCACGCTCCGGGCTACAGAAAATGGAGTAAACTGCACAGACTCAGGGGCTGCAATTAAGGCTCGAGCGTCTGCAAAGAATCCTTTTTACGTTTTAGCACCTCATCTACACCAGGGCCTGAGCCCACAGCCTTCGAACCAGAAGTTCCGGCCGCTGCAGGTCACAGAACGCGGTGTGTGAGGGGCGCGTGCGTGAGGTAGGCGCCCGGCACTGGCCCTGGGAGGAGGAAAGGGCGCGGTGGGTGGGTGCCACGTCTGGTGGCTCGGTGCCGCAGTTCTGGCCCGCGCGCTGCGGGGTCGGGAGGCCATTTTGAGAGGAGTGAGGAGCGGCTGCAAGATGGCTGCGTGGGCACGAGGTAGGTCATGGCGCTGCCGGGCCCCACAGAGCCTCTCCCTAGCTTTCGCCGCGCTGCGCGACCCACGGAAGCTGAATGCTCATCGAGTATGACCCGCCCGGCTTTGTCTCTGCCGCCGCTCGTCCCAGGCAGGCTCCAGGTGGTAATCATCACGAGAGGCCTTGCAACGGAAGGGGCTCAGTCCCTTTTGCGTTTCCAGCCCGGATTCTCTGTCGCAGCTGCCTGCGGCCCCAGGCTACACGTGTGCCCCTGGCCACTGCTGCGGAGCCTGGCTCTGTGCATCGCGGCTGCTGGTAAGAAAGGGGCGCCTGACCCAGACCCACTCAGCTCCGTCGTCAGTGCAAGGCAGGGGCGGAGACAGCCTTCCTCGCGTCCCGAGCGGCCAGGATTCCCAAGCGGGGCAGCCAATCCAGAGGAAAGGCCCGAATAGGACAATGGGGTTGTTTTGGAGTCTGAACCGCAGGTGCTTCACTCATTTTCATTATTACCGAGGACTGTTAGGCGCTTACCTAATGCCCACTTAAAAGCACGAGGCCTAGACGTGAGCAGTGTGAAGCTCCTCTTCTCAGATTGCGTGTGGTCCCAAATGAAAGGCTAGCCCCTGGCTAGGGATCTGAGGGCCTTTGGTGGTTGGTGTGATGGGACTGAGCATAGGCCTGTAGGCTCTCTTAGGTTAGATGCTGTGAGAGTGAGAGGAACTGAAGTGATGGAGCTACATCTTTGAGCTTGCTAACCAAAAGGTCAGCTCTTCCACTTCTCTTGCCCCCTTTCCACCTGGGTGAATAATTTAAGTGCAATCACTGTTGTTATCACTACCCCAATTGACCTACCACTGTTTTAAGGCAGGTCCCACGCATGTTAATTTGTACAGAGTAACCCAGAAACCCCAGTACTACTAGTTGTGTCCTGTGAGTGCCAGCTAGGTACCAGGTCCTGTGCTAAGTGCTTCACACACATGCCTGCAATGTACATTGACAGAGTGATGATTCCCTCTCTGTGACCCTGGCCACAGCTAAGATGTGGCAGTCAGGATGTGGACTCAGAACTGTTTGCTTCAAAGCCTGTGTACTTAACCACAGGCATCTGTGGTCTCATATATCAACAGGCCCCTCCTGAATCCAAGCCCCTATCCCCACCCTGCCCTAATTCATATATAAAGGTTCTCCTCTCACCTCTCCTGCCCCTACTCATATACCCTCTAACCTAAAATAAATATCATGACTGAATGTTGTAGTGGTTCTGAGCTTCCTGGCAGCCACGACAAAGAAGAAAACTCGATGGTTTATAACCTTGTTAAAAAAAAAAAAAAAAAAAAGGAAGCTGGTCAGAATTTTGGAGAAATGAACATTTTTCCTGCATAGGATTTATAGAAAGTTAATAGCTGGTGATTATGTAGGTCAGCTGTTTCACACCACAGATGAAGAGCCAGGCCCAGAGAGGTTAAGTGATTTTTCCCAAGGTCACAATGTTAGCTAGTAGAGCAAGGTATCTTGACTCCCAGTCCATTTCTCATACTTTCATGACCAGGCTTTGGTGGGTTCTCAATAGGGAGAGGGGGGTGGTTTGGTTATTACCTAGTGATCCCTCCTTCTACTCTTACAAACTGATTAACCTGGATGCCGTCTCGTTCCTTTCTTTAACCCAGTTCCTAGTGCTGGGCCAGGCATATCATTGTGGGTGTCTGTAAATATTTGATAAGTAAGTAGTCCTCTCTTAAAGGCTAACCCTCTGGAACTGAGGAGATGAGGGTGACAGTATAGGGGAGCACTCACTCACATTTGATGGGGGTACTTTGTTTCTTATTTTTGGGTCCCTGAGCCTATTAGTTCCCCATTAGTTCCTCTTTTGGCAAATGGTGCACACTGGGTAGTTCTTTGGTGGTAGTCTTTTTGGTGGTGGTCTGGCTCCCTTAACTACCCTGTCACATTGTTGGACCTCACAGTAAAGGGTTGTCTCTCTCTTAGAGGGAACTGTGTTGTGAGTAAGACCTGCAAGTCTCTTTAGGTGAACTAAGGAGGGTTTTCTAATTATACGGGCATAGTCATCATTGGACCTGGTACACCCATCCTTTTGTCCTTTTGGGATAGAGAGCCAACCTTTCTGTGCCTGTCCAGGGCTGGTTCCCTTGGCTTAAGTACAAGTCACAGAACGTAGCTCAGATTAATAAGTTTCCAATGACTCCTAAAATGTAGCCTTTGAGCCCATGGTATGATACCTACTCACTGCCATTGACTTGATTCCAACGATCCATGGGCCAGCGTAGAACTGCCCCATAGGGTTTCCAAGGCCATAAATCTTTATGGATGCAAACCACTTCATCTTTCTCCTGAAGAGTGGTTGGTGGATTCAAACTGTCAACGTTTTGGTTAGCAGCAGAATGCCTTAACCACTGCACCACCAGAGCTCCTTATGATATCATTATGTGCTGAGTAGATTTATTGATTCTGCCACAGACCAGATTCTGGAAGTTTGTACCAGAAAGGTATCATCCTTGGGTGGGTGAGTAGATGGGCTCTGCTTCTTGACGATGAGCCCCTATATCTGGAAAGATTCTAACAAATCGTGGCCAAGTCTCAACTGCTGTCTTTGGGCAGAGTCAGCACAGACAAAGCAGGATGGGAAACTGAGGCTGGTTTTGCAGCTAAGGCCACAGCTGTGGAAGAAAAACAGGGTTCAGCTCCCCAGATTAGTTACTGTCTACAAAGATTAAAGGCCCCAAATAATGGCTGGCCTCTCCCCTCCTCAGTGCCAGGGGAAGACATGTAAATACAGCCGCACACCAGCTTAGGCAGTAGATGTGTATAAATCGAATTTAGCAAATCAGATCATGGTTTAAATGCACTATTTAAAGCAGTCCTGCAGTGAAGCCTTTTACAAAAGGAATAATCATTTTGTGATGCTAATCATCAGCCTCCAATTTATCTCCTTTGTAAGTTCAGATGTTGGTGCACTGGGTGTTCGAAATTGGGGCGCTCTTGTGTAGGGCTCGGGTGATGGCTGGCTGCTTTCTTTTTCTGACCTCTCATTTTAAATGGGCGCATGTCCTGTTTCTCACTGGGGGCCTTGGATGCTTGTCACTTTGCCTGATCGTTCTCATCCATCGCACTTATCTTTTTATAATCCGGGAGAGCCCACGAGTCAGCTGCTTCTGGCTCCCTTTCGGAGATTTTCACCCTTCCTGGGAGGAATACAGGCCCTTCTGATTAGAACCAACTCCCTGTCCGATATGAGCCTTCTTTTTTTTTCCCCGAGCTTCTGGTACCTCTGGTGTTGATCATAAAGAAGATCTGAGAGTTGAGTAGATACATCAGCCCCTGAGTTTAGAAGGCAAATTAAAGGCAGGTGTCCTTGCTGAATGAGCAGTGTCCAAACTGTTCTCCCCATTCACAGCAAAATAACTGAGGCCTGGATGTTAAAGTGACTTTTCCCACAAGTTATAATCGAGACTCAAAGGAGAACCTGTCTCCTAATTGCTATAAAAGTGTTTTATACGCTGAGCTGTGGTGCCTCTCTCTGCAGAGAAAATATAATCAGAGACCATCTGGGTGAGAGAAAAAGAATGAAGGGAAAGAGATGGATCAGAGTGGAATAAAGGAATGGGCAGGAAGCTAGGGGGCTGTGAGGAGCCTGACCTTGCTTAGCTCACAGGCCCTGATATAGTGTCTTTGTCAATGCTGCCACTATTGACGCGTTCCTCGGTAATTATGACTGTGTGTTGGCATGGCGACTCGGAGTAAGAAGACTAGAAGCACTGGGTAAATGCATGACTTGTTCTTGCCTTCTAAAGCAGAGAGGAGCTTTTGTGGGTCGTTCGTCTGGCGAGGCATAGCAGAAAATTCACCAGACCTAGGCTGGAGCATGGGTATTTACCACTTGTGGGAGCCAGGTGGTCCTGGTTGGGGAGGTCTTCAACAAGACTTGTGTCCAGTGCAGGGATCTCCCAGAACCTCTATCCTGTTCCTTTCTATTGTTCTTTGTTCCTTCGCCTGGTAATGTCAAGTACTGTATAGCCACTTCTCCTTCTCTCTGGATTGTCTCTTTCCAGTAGGTTTATGTGGTAGTCTACCCGGAATTGATTTATCATAAAATAATCTTTCATATACCATGAGTATTTGTTTGGCGGCTGGAAGGAAGAGCTGATAGACTAGCAGTAGGGATGGAATTTGGGGCTTCCCTTTTGACCCTGGTGCCCTCTCCTTAGCTGCTTGGACCACATCCTCCTCTGAAAATGGGTGGAGGTTGTTAGAGTCTGGAGCTGTGCTGTCCCATATGGTGACCACTAGACACAAGTGCTGTTGATCTCCTGAAATGTGGTTATATGACATGTTGAAATGATGCTATTGGGTTCAATAACATATATTATTAAAATGAGTTTTCACTGCAGCTTCTATTTTTAGCGTGGCTACTAGAAAATTGAAAATTATACATGGAGCTCACGTTATATTTCTTTTGGGCAGTGCTAGTCTAGACTAGAGGATCAAGACCTCTTCCAGCCCCTGTGCTCAGTAACTAATCCCAATCCATCCCCCGGAGGTTTCTGGCCACAGAGAGCTCTGTGCAAAGGCCATTAAAAAGATAGGCTGAAAGAGGGAGTGGAGATCCTTGGCCTTAGAGGCTTTCAGGAGTGCCTCATTTAGCCCCCTCAATGAGGATTACACCTCCATCCTTGGAGGCCAAAATCGTGTTCTGAATCTGCAGGCATCATATTTTTCTGATTTAGGGTTGGGGGAGGAGAGCTTGTCAGTAACTCCCAGAAGAGTCTTTGGGTGAAGGTTTAGTGATGCTCCAGTGGAGTTTTATAGGTACAGCTGTAGACAACAGGAGGGTTATCTTGGGGGTGGAACACCTCCCAAATCCTGGCAGTGGTTTCATAGTCTCCCAGATGTACAGAACCCACAGGGCCTGGGATGCCAGCCATGCGTCCCAGATTTGTGCCAGCCCCACTTTCAGCAGGTTTCCTTTGGCTTCTTGGTGGACCCTCTCTCCTGGCTGTCCCTCCTCCTCTCAGCCTCCCCTGTTCTTTGCAAGCTGGAGCTTCTGGGATGTGTGTTGGCTTAGAGCCAGCATCTTCTTGGAGAGGCTTCCTGCCCTGGCTCCCTGCCAAGCCTCAGGTCTTTGGAGAGAGTTTCTGGATGGTGCTGGGCTCATCCTGCTGTCAGAGGGGCCTTGTTCAGCCCTTGTCACCTCTGAGGACACCTGGCTGCAGGTCCTGCCTTGCTTCCATCTCTTTTCCCTTCTTGGAAACTGCTGCTTCTACCTCAGAAACACAAGGTCTGGGCTGGATGAAGGGTCTTCCAGTGCCAGTAAACCTTGAGTCTGTAAAAAGATAGTTCTTCTCAAGATTTTTGTAGGTGAGGAATGAGTGGCCAGGAAATGAATGAAGTCAAGTCACAGTAATGGTGACAGGAACCATTTATTGAGCTCTTATGCTGTGCCTGGCTCTTTGCTTACATTTTGCATATTCTTTCTCCTTTGAGGCCTGTCTTTTGGGAGACAGAAGAATGGCATATGTAATCTAGGGTCTTTTCCAAACCAAATGCCATTTTGGTGGCTGCATGGCATATGTTTCAGAAGTTGCAGCCTTGCCCCTTAGGGAAGTGGAAGTGGTAGTCAGAGTCCCCAGTGGGTCCTTCTCTCCCAAGGTGAAAGCCTGGACTCTGGAGAAAGCAGCATGAGCTCATTCAGGTTGCCAGAGGGTGTCTTTGCAGCGTTTCCTGCTTCAAGCTGGCCACACACCTAGAGAATCTGGGCGGGGGGCTCTGTGTCAGGCCCTGGGTGTCTTGGCAAGATGCTAGGAGGGCTGAGAAGGTGAGGCATCCCTCCTTCCCCCCAGTCCTGGCTTGTCTTCTCATTGCCAGTGTGATCATAGCCTTGCTGTGCCTCCATCTGTAAAATCAGGGACTTGGCCCAAGCTTACCAGTCTGCGCATGGTGACAAGGGAGTGCAGCTGTGCAGAATGTGGTTGGGCCTTTGCTTTCTGCAGTGTTATGCCCCCTGAGGTAGTTCCCACAGTCTCTGGAGAAGGGAAGGGTGGTCCACAGCATCTGTCCTGCCTTGCCTTGCCTGGCTCTTAAGCAGAGGATGCTAGACCTTCTTTTTGACTGACCCCTTGGGTGGCATAGTCCCTCCTTTGCTAGAACAGGAGAGGTAGTGAATAGCTCTGAGAACAGTCACTTCCTTGGGGAATGCTGGGGTAAGGGGAGTCCATTTTAGCCTTCAAGGATCTGTCTGACCTAGGTTCAGAGCCCACGAGGATGTGACCTCACCTCTCCCTCTGAGCTGCTTTGCTTGTCTGTAAAATCAACGATAGTATAGGTTGCTAACCGAAAGGTTGGTGGTTCAGACTCGCCCAGAGACTCCACGAGAGAAAGACCTGGTGATTTGCTCCCATGAAGATTACAGCCTAGAAAACCCTACTAGGCAATTCTATTCTGTCTGGTACGGTCACTAGGAGTCGCAATCAACTCGACAGCACCTAACAACAACAATACTTACCTCATGGCACTCAATAAATATCCATTTGCTTCCCCCACGAGAGGACTTGTTGCTCTTGAACTGTTGGGGGAAGAGGATTAAGCAAATGTGAGCCAGAAAGGCTCTACAGGCCCTGGTGGCACATATCCACCTGGTGTGCCACACGTCTGTAAAGTATGATGTCCCAGGGAAGTCAGAGAACAAGGGATTGGGCTCATCTCTCTGTCCATCTATCTCTCCATAGTAAGTCATAGTGTTTATTGACCATCCATACACTGGTCCCTAGAAACCATCCTTGGCCAGCCTAAGGAGGCACATATTCAAGGAGTAAGTGTATTGACTCTGGCCATGGAGTTAGAGGGGAGGAATTGGTTTGGGATAGAGTCAGCAGAAAAGCCTTATTGTACCCAAATAAGTCTTCTTGGAGAGAGGAAGACAGAGCATCCCTGCCTGGGAAGGGGGAGAACTCCCTGAGCAGAGTCCCAAAGTGGGAATAGAGGAGCAGAGAGGTGTCCCTGTGGACTGGGCCAGAGATCTGGGTGCAGGGTCAGGTCAGATGGTAGAAGATGAGAATGACAGAGATGGGGGGCAGGCTCAGGAAACTGGTCTGGCTACTACATGCAAGATGGGTGGGTATGGGGGGCTGCCAGGCCAGCCTGTGTTCAGCTGGCATATCTGCCCTGAGCCCTCTTAACCTCTTTGGATCCTGGCCTGGACTTAGCAGCCTCAAAGCTGTGCTGTGGAGCCAGTTCAAAAAAGAACTGTGGAGTTCAAGAATTGGAAGTGTTCCTGTGCTGGGATGTATTTTTTCTACCACATTCATTTTTGTATTCAACATTTATTGATGGCTCACTGTGTCAGGCTCTGGGCAAGGCCTTAGGGAAAGAGAAGAAAACCACAGTCCCTTATGCTTCTGTAATGTGGATATTGGAATTTCATATATCCATCCAGAATGGGAAGGCAAGGCTGGGAGTGGAGTGCTGAATTAGAGGGTACCAGGGGCATGCCAGTTATCAGTGTGCGGGCTTCCTGTGTTCCTGCCCTTCTCCATGCCCCAAGAGCCTGGGAGAACAAGGTCAGAGGGCATTTCATGTTTTGCCTAAAACCAAAACCAAAAACCAAAGTCACAGCCATCAAGTCGATTCCAACTCATAGCAACCCCCATTAGGTTTCCGAGGTGGTAAATCTTTACGGAAGTAGACTGCCCAGTCTTCCTTCCATGGAGAGCCTGGTGGGTTTAAACCACCAACCTTCTGATTAGCAGTCAAATGCCTTAGGCACTGTGCCATGTTTTGCCTACTGTGCCTTTAAGCCATCCTTGAGCCTGGGCTAGAGCTTGAATTTTCCAGATCCCATTGGTTCTATTTAGAACTGTGAAGTCTCAATTTCCCTTTCTCCATTTAAGAAACAACTTTGATCTTAGGAATCAGTACCTATTGATATTTGGATAGGAGATTGTTTGGGGACATTTTAAAGGCAATCAAATAATGAATTACATCTGGATGAATTCCTGCATAGAGGTTTCTCCTCCTTGAAAGAACTCAGACACCGTTTGGAGTACCAAAGCTAGAATTCCAGCTGGTTCTACTCAGGCTGGATCCTGAGTGTAGTTTTTGGCAGATTGGCCTTCATATAAGCTTTCAGTGGTGGGTGCCCACCTGCCTTCTCTCAGCATAGCTGGCAGGTTTTGAAGAGTGGTCAGTGTGGCCCCAACTACCAGTGAGTCCACCAGCCCTAAAGCCCAACTGCAGGCTCTGATGTGCCCACACTTACTTCCAGGAGTGGGAAGGCTAGACAGATGTCATCTCATCGTTATTATTACTACTTTGGTGTTTTTTCTTATTGAGATTGATGTGTTTCCTTTTTTTTTTTTAAATAAAGATATATCTCTTGAGACAGTTACAAAGCATTTGTGGTTAAAATACCTGTCAAGAATGTAGGAGTGTAAAAATGGCAAGGCAGGGGAATCTGACCTCCTCTAACTTCACCAGGGAGAAGGAGAATCAAGATCAACAGCCCAAGGCTGATTCTGTGAGGCGGAGCTCCCTTGTACCTCCTCTCTCCAGCAGTACTCTGCTCCTGGGTTTGATAATTCATTGCAGTGGCCACACGGAACTCACAGACCATACTTACAGTTATGGGACTTACAGTTATGGGGATGGTATTTACAGTTATGGGAAATAACAGGTTATAATTCAAGATCAAGAACGACTCAGGATACAGTTTTTCAGTCAGGAAAGCTTCTGGACTGTACAAATAGGCAAGTCTCTTCCTAGGCCTTGGCCTCTTGGACCTCAGCCCCTCAGGCCTCTTGAACCTGATCAGCCTATTCTCAGCTCAGGCAAATGTTACAAAGCTCTTTAGCTCTAACAATAAGTGCCCCAGGGAACCCCATTCCACTAGTATGCCTCTGTCGGAAGGTGCTCAGCTCTCATGCCCTGTGGATCAGCAAGCCTAGTTCCAGTGGACCAGTGCCTGGAAAGACACCGCATTCTGCCAGGAAGCCTTTTTTTTTTTTTTTTTTTTTACTTTTATAAAATAAGAGCCCAAAGAAGTTAAGAGATTGGCCCAAAGTTTCAGAGTTCTTGTGTCTTAGAGCTGGAATTTGAATCCTGGACTCTTTTATTATTATTATTAATTGTGATTTGGGTGAAAGTTTACAGAGCAAATTTGTTTTCCGTACAACAGTTCATGTACATTTGTTTCGTGACATTGATTACAATCCCCACAATCTAACCACCCTCTTCCTACTTCCTGCCTATGGCTACCTTTCCCTGTGTCCTTCTTTCCCATGCAGAGGTAGCCCTCTGAGCTATCTCTCGGTGCAAATACTGCCCTTCTGATCTCCCATGGTTAATTGTTCTAAGAGTGTACCTACCTGGTATAATTGTTCACCTCATAGACTTGTTTTTTTGGCTAAAACGCACAGGAGTGAGTTTAATTCCAGGCCCAAAAGGTAAAGAGGAGCCAGTCTCAGGGGTTTTACCAGGCTCTATCAGACCAATAAGCCTGGTCTTTTTTTTTTTTTTTTAATAATTTTGAGTTTTGTTCCACATTTTTCTCCCACTCTATCCAGGATCTCCTACATTGATCCCCTTCCAAGTAGTTGACAATGGTAGCTGGTACTATCTAGTTCTACTAGTCTCAGGGTCATGTGGACTGAGGTTCACATGTTCCACTAGTCCCTTGGACTGGTTTGATGCATTTTTGGTTTTCTTCATTCTTCTTTGCTCCAGATGAGGAGAGACCAGTTGTTGCCTCTTAGATGGCTACTTGCAAGGCCAGGAAGCCTTTTGCCTGAAGACACTCAGCTGTTTTACTCAGTGGGTCACAACCCCCAACCCCCACTGTAACCACCTTGCTGTGTGAGCCAGGAAGCCACTGTGCTGTCTTGTATCAGTCTCATAGTTCTGCTGCTACTGTTTCTCAGTGCCTTGAACCATCTTCAGTGTTATAGCTCTCTCTGTGTGTCTCCTGGGTCTAGCAAGTTCTCAGTGCAAGGACCCTGAGTCCAAAGGGTGCACTCTGCTCCCATCTCTTCTTGGTGGTAGTGAGATTACTGCCCCCAACTCTGGGATTGCTCATTTTAAGCCTAGCAGGATGACAAAACTGACCAGTCCCCTCATTAAGGTTCCATATACCTTATTTGCATGGTCCTACCCCCAAGGATATCATGCTTGGTAAAGTAGAGGGTCAGCAAAAAAAGGGAAGACTCTCAACAAGATGGATGGACACAGTGGCTACAACAGTGGGCTCAAGCATAGCAAGGATTGTGAGGATGGCACCTGACCGGGCAGTGTTTTGTTCTGTTGTGTAGGGTCATTGTGAGTCAGAGCTGACTCAACAGCACCTGACAACACCGCCACCACCACCCCTACAAAGGTACCATGCACCTTATTTGCATTATTAGCAAGCTATCCAGTTGCCTTGGTGGACCACAAGCTCCTTCTTTGCATGGTCCCACCTAATCATCTCTGGTGGCATAGTGCCTAAGGCATTTGACCACTAACCAGAAGGCTGGCGGTTCAAACCCACCAGCCACTCCTTGGAAGGAAGGTTGGGCAATCTATTTCCATAGTGATACTGCCTAGGAAACCCAAGGAGGGGTTGCTATGAGTTGGATCCGACTCAATGGCAGTGCGTTTTTTTTTTTTTGTCTTTTTAACCCAATCATTTGGTGGGAATTAGAAGACCATAGCTAGAAAGGCCATAAAGAAGTGATCCATTTCACCATAAAGTGGGGACTGACTGTAACACTTGGCTGCATAGAACATGGTACCAGATCTTTGAATGAAGCCCCAGTCTGGGCCACCAGGAGACTCTCGAGGCAGCACGTATGCCTCAGCTTCTATATGGACCAGCCAACCACTGCTGGTGGGCTGAATGAGCTCATGGAACAGGATTTTCTCTGTAATAGGCAAGAGGCCGGTGTTATTGTTTGGTGCTGTCGAGTCAGCTCCAATTCATAGAGACCCTGTGTACCACAGAACAAAACACTGGCTGGCTGGTCCCACGCGATCCTCACAATCCTTGCTATGCTTCAGCCCATCATTGCAGCCACTGTGTCAATCCTTCTCATCAAGATTCATCCCCTTTTTCTGCTGACCCTCTACCCTACCAAGCATGATATCCTTCTCCAGGGAATGGTCCCTTCTGACAACATGATAAAGTAGGTGAAACGAAATCTGGCCATTCTCACTTCTGAGGAGCATTCCGGCTACACTTCTTCCAGGACAGATTTGTTAGTTTTTCTGACAGCCTATTGTATTTTCAATATTCTTTGCTAACACCACAATTCAGAGGCATCAACTCTTATTCAGTCTTCTTCATTCATTGTCCAGCTTTCACATGCATATGAGGCGATTGAAAATAACATGGCTTGAGTTAGGTGCACTTTACTCTTCAAAGTCACATCTTTGCTCCTTAACACTTTAAAGAGGGCTTTTGCAGCAGATTTGCCCAGTACGTTATGATGTCTGATTTCTTGACTGCTGCTTCCATGGGTGTTGATTATGGACAACTTCAATCTTTTCTCCATTTATCATGATGTTGCTTATTGGTTCACTTATGAGGATTTTTGTTTTCTTTATGTTGAGGTGTAATCCATACTGAAGGCTGTAGTCGTTGATCTTCATCAGTAAGTGCTTCAAGACATCTTCATTTTCAGCAAGCAAGGTTGTGTCATCTGCACATAATAGGTTGTTAATGAGTCTTCCTTCAATCCCGATAGCCTCATTCTTCTTCATATACTCCAACTTCTCAGATTATTTGCTCAGCATACAGATTGAATAAGTATGGTGAAAGAATACAACCCTGATGCACTCCCTTCCTGATTTTAAACCATGCAGTGTTCTCTTGTTCTGTTCAGACAGCAGCCTCTTAGTCTATGTACAAGTTCCTCATGAGCACAGTGAAGTGTTCTGTAACCCGTTCTCCACAATGTCATCCATAATTTGTTATGACCCACACAGTCAGATGCCTTTGCATAGTCATAAAGCACAGGTAAACATATTTTTTTTAAAAAAAAATTTTATTGTGATTTGGATAAAAGTTTACAGAGCAAATTCATTTTCCATACAGCAGTTCATATACATTTTGTTTCATGACATTGGCTGCAATTCCCCACAATTCCCCACTCTCTTCTCACTCCCTCCCTGTACTTACCTCTTCCTGGTGTCCTTCTTTTTTATGCATTCCTGTCCCCCCCCCCATCTCCCTGTATAAACACTGCCCTTCTGCTCTTTCATTATTAATCACTCCAAGGAGTGTGTCTACCTGATGTAAATGTTCACCCCATATGCCTGTCTGTTGTTTGGCTGGAGGCCACAGGAGTGAGTTCAGTTCCAGACCTGAAGGGTAACTAGGGGCCATAGTTGCAGGGGTCTCACCAGGCTCTATCAGACCACTAAACCTGGCTTTTTTTTTTTTTTTTTAATGATTTTGAGTTTTGTTCCACAGTGTTCTCCCGCTCTATCCAGGATCTCCTGCATGGATCCCCCTCTGAGTGGTTGACAGTGATAGCCAGGCAGTATCTAGTTCTTCTGGTCATATAGGCTAAGGATCACATGGTCTACTAGTCATTGAACTACTTGTTTCCATGCATCTTTGGTTTTCTTCATTCTTCTTTGCTCTGGATGAGGAGAGACCCATTGTTGCATCTAGATGGCTGCCTGCAAGCTTTTAAGACGCTAGTCATTACTCACCAAAGTAGGATGTTGTTGTTGTTGTTGTTGTTTTGCCGTCGAGTCGGCCCTGACTCATAGCGACCCCTCCTTGGGTTTCTGAGGCAGTATCACTACGGAAGTAGGATTGCCCAACCTTCC
>NW_006921737.1:508835-540802 GCF_000298275.1 Orycteropus afer afer | reverse complement strand
CCTCCCCCCCCCCCCATCCCTGGTAACCAACAAAGAAAGTTTCCTTCCATATATAAACTTTTCCTTGGTTTTTTACAATCGTGAACTAATACAATATTTGTCCTTCTGTGATTGACTTGTTTCACTCAGCATAATGTCTTCCAAGTTCATCCATGTTGTGTGGTGTTTTGCGGATTCTACATTATTCTTCAGTGTTGCATAGTATTCCATTGTGTGTATGTACCATAGTTTTGTTATCCATTCTTCTGTTGATGGGCACTTAGGTTGTTTCCATCTTTTTGCTATTGTGAGTAGTGCTGCGATGAACATGGGTGTGCATTTATCTGTTCATGACCTGGCTCTCATTTCTTTAGGATATATATCTGGTAATGGGATTGCTGCATCAAACAGTATTTCTGTTCCCAACTTCTTAAGGAATCACCATACTAATTTACACAGTGCTTGTATCATTTTACAGTCCCACCAGCAGTGTATGAGAGTCCCAATCTCTCCACATTCTCGCCAGCATTTATTATTTTCTATGAAACACAGGTAAATGCCTTTCTTTGTTTTCAGTCAAGGTCCATCTGACATCAACAATGATATTCCTCATTCTACATCCTCTGCTGAATCCAACTTGAATTTTTGGAAGTTCCCTGTCAATATACTGCTGCAACCAATTTTGAATTATCTTCAGCAAAATTTTACTTGTGTGTGATTTTAATGATATTGTTTCATAATTTCTGCCACTCAACTGTCATTTTGTCTTATGGTGGTGGTTTGTATGTTGCTATGAAGCGGAAGCTATGCCACTGGTATTTCAAACAGCAGCAGGGTTACCCACAGTGGGCATATTTCAGTGGAACTTCCAAACTAAGACATTCTGGGAAGAATAGGAACCATCCACGTCTGAAAAAATTAACCACTGTAAACCTTATGAATAGCAGCGAAACACTGTCAGATACGTTATTGGATAGATGTTGGTAGCAATATATAAAGAAACTCTGGACTCTGCTTTTGAAACCCAGAGAGGTTGATTTCCCAGGAAGATGCTGTATACTCTAACTCTACATGTCCTCAGTGAGCAATGGGACAGGTGAACAATCATATGCTGGCAGAGAGTGGGCCTTTCCTATGCTGGGTGGCATTGTTTCCCTTCTGGCTTCTCTTACGTAGATCTTCTAGGCTTATGAATGAATGTCATATGCATGGAAACTTGCCTTGTGTTCAAATATGGCAACCTATTTATTGACGGCACCTATTCCAGTTCTGAGGCTAGCCCAGAAGCTTTCTCCAAGGGAGAAGCTAGCTGTACAATGTCCCTTTACCGTTCTGTCATGCCTCTCATGTTCTTTCCTCCTGTTCCTTCCAGGACACTTCTCCAGAATCAGAGACTGGGAAAGGAGAAGCAGGAGGTGCTGGTAGCAGGAGCTGGCGGTGGGCACAGGCCTGGCCCAGATCATATGCTACCTGTATGCATTCCCAGTTCTTTCTAGTAGCTGCTTCAGCCTCTGTGCATCGGGTATGTATGTGACTGGAGAGGTAGAGTTGGATCTTTATTACTTTTTTGTTTTATTCTTTTCCCTTCTTTTGAAGAATAACCCAGTTTGGGATATAAGTTGTGGGGAAAAAAAAGAGAGAGAGAAAATAACCCAGCATATTCTTTTTTTTTTTTTTTCTTTTTATTAGGATTTGGGTGAAGATTTACAGAGTAAATTCACTTTTCATACAGCAGTTCACATATACTTTGTCTCATGTCATTGACCAAAATTTACAATGCATCAGCTCCCCTCCCACTTCCTCCCCATAGTTACCTCCTCCCAGTGTCCATCCCTTCATACTCTTCTGCACCCTGAGCTATCTCCCTGTGCATAAGCAGCCCTTCCTTCTCCCATGATTGTTCTCTCCAGGGCGTGTGTCTACTTGAGGTAAATGTTTAACTCACATGCCTGTACTTTGTTTGGCTGGAAACCACAGTTGTGGGTTCAATTCCAGACCTGAAGGGCAGCTAGGGGCCATAGTCTCAGTGGTTACACCAGGCTCTATTGGACCAGCAAACCTGGTCCCCACCTTCTTTTTTTTTTTTTTGCCTCCAAATGATTTTGAGTTTTGTTCCACATTGTTCTCCCTCTTTATGCAGGATCTCCTCCATCCCTTCCAAGTGGATGGCAGTGGTAGCTGGGCACCATCTAGTTCTTCTGGTCTCATAGTTGTATAGGTTGCAGATCGAATGGTGTACCAGTCGCTATAACCCAGCATATTCTTGGAATCAGCTGCCTGTTAAGTTGGACCTTATGAAATTTCTTTTTGTAGCTGAAGAACCAGTCACATATTGGCAATTTCATATGGTTCAGCCCAGTCTGTCTCCACTCCTCTGGGATGATTGAGAGGGAGCCACCTTTATTCCCAGAAGCCCATTCTGTAGGGTCTCTGAGACTTTAACCATCTGTGTTCCTCTACATCCTATGATTCTCTCCTCAAAATTATTTTAACAACAGGAAGAAACTACCATCCAACCTGTGGATTCTACTGGAAGGGAAAAACACCCCAATAGGGCTCTACTTAGCCCCAGCTCTAGTACATGTCCTTTCAAAATGCAAGACAATTATGATGACTTTTGAGCCCTCTTTCTTTCAATATTTAAAAAAAAAAAAAAAATTTTTTTAAATCTCCAGGCAGCTCAACCAACCCTGATGAAGGGTTGAGACCAGTTCCAAACTTTTCTGTCTCAGGAGGCATTTACTTCTGTCTGGATGGCTGAAATGGTGTTTTACTCACCTCCTGTGCAGACATCAGCATGGTCTGGGAGGGGGTAGGGGGTGGCTTGCAGCCTCCTCATAACCTTTCAGCCACCCCAGGCTTGGGCAACCAGCGGTGCCGGCTTTGGACTGAATGCATCCGCTGCCGTCCTGCATTCATTACACCATTGTCAGTGTGTGTGTGTCTGGGGCTGCCTCTGGGTGTGTGTATTTCTTTTTGTGTCTGCGTGTCAGTGTCAGGCTGTGTGTGTCTGTTTATGTCGCCTGTCTCGGCTGCTCTGTGCAACAAGGAGCTTGGGGTGGGAGGAGTGTTAGAGGAGGGAGGGCGTTTCAAAGCCTGGCTCTCCCCCTTGGGGATCTCAGGAGATTTATCTATATATATATATTTTATGCTGTTCATTGTGTGGGGTTATGTGCAGAGGTCTGACCAGGTGTGGTGTGAGCAGCCGCAAGGCCGGGTGAGCCCCATCTGCTGAGAGCTCACAGACTCACCCGCCCACCGCCCATGGGGAGCTTGTCCCTTCGCAGCTCACCATCTCCTGTCTAATTTATTAGCTGGGAAGGAGGAGAAAATGAAACGTTGCCTGAAGACAATGGCCGAGACAGCAGGTCCCACCCCACACAGCCGCCAGTACCTCTCCCCCCAGCCTTGTCTACTACTCTGCAGTCAGGGTCTGCCCATTACACTAATAAGTCTGAGTAAGGAAAAACAAGGACCTCCAACCAACCTATAAAATACATGTGCGGCCCTGAAGATGCAGAGGTAGCTATGTCTAAGCTACCTCTTAGGTAGCTTAGGTGGGAGAGGGCAAAAAGATGAAGGTTTGAGCCACAGTTTTTATGTGGTAGGCCTAAGACCCCTCATTCACTCTCGGACCTCCTCCTCCCCTACCTCCAAGTCCTGGACATCCCCTCCTAAGCTCCCAGCCAGGCGGGGGAGGGAAGTGGCCCAAGGCAGCTGCAGTGGCTCTGTTAGTAAACACTTTCCTGGGTTCCCATTTTCTACAACCCCCTACTCATTTCCACTCCCCGATGTCCCGTTACACACACACACACACACACACACACCAGCATCCCCTTTTCTGTGGCCTGCACAATGAGCTCATTGTCCGGGGTGTGATTTGAATAAGGGATCGGGCGGGCCTGTTCCCATCATTGTCCAAGGGGCTGGGAAAAACCCCAGCACAGGCAGGAGGACCAGACCAGACAGAGACAGATGCCTAAATTAGCAACAAAGCTTTGTGCATGTCCCCTGGACAAGGGCTCGCCTTGTTTGCGTGGACTTGAGGGTGTGGAGCTGGCCGGCTGCTGGCACGTTGCCCCATGTTAATTAGTTTTGCATGCATGTCTGAGAAGGTGCCAGCGGAGATGTGTTTGCCTTTCCCCTGGAGGGGGCCCTGTTTGTGGCCTGCCAGTGGACTGGGGGCTGTGGAGCTGAGAGGGGCCGGGCCTACCTGGGGAGCCAGGCGCCAAGTCTGTGGGGACTCTCAGCTCCATCGTGCTGCTGTGTCTGCCCTTTGGGGTGCCTGTCTTTGCTCCCTTGACTCCCTCCACTCCCACTCTTCCACGTCTAAAAGTTGGTTAGCCTCGACTACAGAGAACTCACTGGCTTCCGCCCAGACCCAGGCCACTGCCTGTCCATCTGGCAATCTGTCTCTCGCGACACAGGGCCCCTTGGGACCGGGCAGAAGCGACCAGTCTGGGTTCTCCTCCATCCCTGAGCCAGATGGCCAGTCTGCTTATCGCATTATGGCCTCCCTTGGCCCCAGACCCCCACCGCCCATGCTTGGGCCAGGATCTTGTTGGGGATGAGATGTGAAGCTCCTTCTTAGAATCTTGCAGAGGCCTGACTCTGAGCAGGGGAGGGATCTGGTAGACAGCTTCAGCCACAGCCTTGCCACTGGCTTGCCAGGTAACCTCAGGCAAGCCGAGCCCCGCCCCTGGACCTCAGAGCTCTCATTGGCAAAACGATGAGCACAAGCTCTTGGTTCCTTTCTAGCTCAGAATGTCTGGTTCTGAACTCCTGGTGGTCCTGGCGGTGGTTGTATTGTGTGTGGATTTAGCACTCACTGATAGCAGAATGACAGAAAGGGGCCAGTGAATTCTGATTGAGGGAGGAGAGGGGAGTAGTAGGAAGTAAAGACTTGGATGGTTACAAGATCATAAGCAGACAGAACCTCTTTTCCTAGCTCACAGACCCCTGCCTCCTGCAGCTGAACCCTTTTCCTCACCATCCTACCCCTGTCCCGCCCTAGTGGTGGCCCAGCTATAAGGGAGCTTGGCAGTGGCAGCAAAGGAGAAGCTATACTGGGAACAGCTGCTGTCTGGGACCCTGGGTGTGTCCTGGTCACCCCCTGCAGGCCCTGGGACATGACAGACAGGGCTGGAAAGGTGCTAGATGCCTGCCAAGCCAAGCCTCTGGACAGTTTCTGGGGTGTTGCTTTATGAGTTTCTACCTCTCCACAGCTCCTCAGGAGGGTGGGGTATATCACCTTCTTGTTTAGGTGCAAGGGCCTTGGGATTCAGTGGCCAGGGGTCTGGCTCCTAGGCCCTTCCCAGGCCTTTGCCCTGTTCAGCACCACTGGCCCTGCCCTGTCCTCACAGCATCCAGGTTAATTGAAAATCCAAGCCTGGAACCGTTCCAGTTCTGCACAGTCTTGTGCAGAAGCCTCTAGCTCTTCCCCATTGGTCTTTATCACATATGGACGGAGCCTCCCTCATTTCTCACAGTCCTGGTGATCTTACATAGACAGGAGGGAATTTTGTTTCCTGTGTTTGTGCTTTAACTGTTAGGAAGCCTTTGATTCAGGAATGCTGAGATCTTTCTTAGGGAAAAGCTTTTAATGTCCAGATTTCTTTCCTTGTCTCCTTTACCAACCTCCCCCATCTTTAGGGCTTCTTCTCACCCTCTCCTCAGGTGCTGTGGAATGCACCTTGCTCAGGGCCTGGCAACTGACCAGAGAACCCACAGGGGTTAACTTGGCCTGTTCAGTCCAAGCAGGGGGAGCTCTGGGCCTTCTCTCCTGCATGAACTTCCTTTACTTCATATGACCCCTCCAGCCAGCCCTGCCCCAATACACTCCCTCCCTCCATTCAGGCTACCCATCCTTTCTGTCTACCTCTGTCTACCTTGCTCTCTGTTTCTGGGGGCCTCTTTTCTACCTCCTCCTCTGTTTCCCTGGGTGTTCCTTTCTCAGGCTGGGTATCTGCAGGTGAATCCTGAAGCTAAATGAAGAAAAGAGCGTAGAGGTTAGAGCTTCACAGTGAGGACAGAGTGAGAGAGGCTCCTATGACAGGGGTCGGGGAGAGCTGCCCACTGCCCTCCCTGCTCCTCCTCAGTCCTTCCTCCAGGGTTTTAGCTACCTCAGCTGGAGCTCTGAGCTCCTTAATCTGGTGATCTGTGTGGTGCTGGGGGGTGGGCTGGCAGAAGCTTTAGAAGGTGACAGGAGGATCTTGGGAGTTGCACTCTGCTAACAGGAGTGCCTTGCAAAGCCCAGGAATCACATTCCAAGCGTGGACTCCCCCTCCCAAAGCGGCCTGGCTGGGTTCTGCATGGGGAAGCCTGGTGGTGTCAGGGCATAGGCCTGGCACTCAGTGGGGCATCATCTTGCTCTTAGTTCCACAGGGGAAAGTTCCTGAGACAAAGGCTTTCCAGCCCTTTCTGCATGGCTGAGATTTTATTGTTTGGTACCCCCTACCCCCCCTACACATACCCACTCTAGTCCCCAGATCCTCTGGCTCCCAAATCCAGTTAGAAAAAGCTGTCCTGTGAGTTGCAGGCATTCCCCTGGTTAGTGAGAAAATGCTCTCAGGGCTGGTTAAGGGGCAGGGATTATTTTAGAACTAACAAAGTATGCTGGGCAGACCCCTGAGAGAGCTTGAGGAGTTAGGAAATTGAGGTAGAGATGCTGAGCACAAGCCCAGGTAGTCCTGAGGCTTCTGGGACACTGAGATGGGGGTAGCCCAGGTCTGAGACCTTGGCTGGAGAGGAGAGGGAGTAAAGCAGGAGCAGCTGTGGGCAGAGGCCCAGATCAGGGCTCTGCTTCTGCCATTACTATGCAGTAGGCCCCTGAATGTCTTCTTCTTGTTATGTGCCCTCGAGTCGGACCTGACTCATAGCAATCCTTCCTCAGGTTTCCGAGGCAGTATCACTATGGAAGTAGACTGCCCCATATTCGTTCCGAGGAGTGGCTGGTAGGTTTGAACCGCCAGGCTTCTGGTTAGCAGTCTAGTGCCTTAGCCACTATGCTACCAGAGCTCCCCCTGAATGTCTTAGGGACCTTTAAACCCTCATTTGTTAAATGAGAGTGATAATCTCTGCCTGTGCATTACTACAGAGGGGACAGTGATGGGTCAGTGATAGAATTCTCACTTTCCATGTGGGAAACCTTGGTTCAATTCCTGGCTAATACGTTTTAGTATAGCCACCACCTGTCTGTCATTGGAGGCTTGTGTGTTGCTAGGATGCTGAGCAGGTTTCAGCAGATCTTCCAGATTAAGACAGACAAGGAAGAAAGGCCTGGTGATCACCTTCTGAAAATCAGCCAGTGGAAACCCTAGGGATCCCAACAGTCTGATCATATATGACCCCTCCAGCCAGTCCTGCCCCGATACAAGGTAGCATTTTCTGTTGTGCATGGAGTTGCCATGCTACAACATGGAGTGCTAGAAAGAGTGTCTGGCAGGTGGACACCCCTAAATAAGGGTTTATTTTGCTTCTCTGTCCCCTGTAGGCATGGGGCAGATATGAAGGAATTCAACTTCTCTGGGACAGACTGGTCTCAACCAGTCAGAAGGGCAGCTGGCCCAAATTGTTAGCCCAAGAAGGAGGGCACACCTGGATTGAAATAAGTTCATTTGTCCTTGTGTCTTTCTGTTCCATCACTTGTCTGTTCATCAGCAAGCACACACTTCCCTTGGGGGCCGTGCCTGACGAGGTGAGGTCACAGGATAAAGGATACTGGGATCTCTTCTGCGTTCCGAGCAGGTCAAGCCTGCCTGGCACAAGGCACCCCTGCTCAACACAGAGGCCTTAGCAGCAGAGGACAGTGAGCTGAGGTTTGACTCCAGCTCCAGGCCTGGTCCTTGCCACAGCTTGGCCAACCAGGCCCTGTGGTGACATGCTGCTCCTGAAGGCTCCCACCCTCCTCACATCCCTTGGACCTGTCCCTCCGGAATCCTGTCCCTTCTTAGAAGCACTACAGGTCAGGATAAAGAGCCTATCCCCTCACTAACCCACCTCCTCATGCCTCTGTTTCTCCTACAGCCAGAGGAGGTGTGTGACTTCTATTATGTGGCTAGGGACTGTGAGAAGCGTGGGGTATGACTGGAGTCAGTGAGGAAGGTTTCCAGCTCCAAGACAGCATCTCCCCCAACCCCAGGCACTTGACTCATGGTGCGCTGTGTCAACAGATGGCTTCTTTTCCCTGGCCTTTCTCTTTGCTGTGCTGGGTGAAATCCTAAGGGCCCAAGGTGGCCTGGCAAAGTGAGAAGGGCACAGGAAGGAACAGCCCCACCTAGCTGATAGTTGGAGACCTGCACTCCAGTCCTGCCCTCCTGTTGAGTGATCTGGGGCAAGTCAGCTTCCTCTCTGGACCTGGAAAATGAACACTGAATAAGATGGTGTCTAAAGTTCTTTTTAGCTCTGACAATTTGTAATCTGAAAGTTCTCTGTTACCTGACAGTGGCTACCACTCCCATCCTGGCTCACAGGAAGCTAAGCCAGCTTTGTCCTCTTTGAGCTACCCTGGGATGCAGGAAGATACCTGCACCCAGAGGAGGCCTGGCCACAAAAATGAAAATCCAATTCACTGCTGACAAGTGACGTGGGGGTGGGAAGTGACTTGGGCCACTAGCAAGCATAAGCCTTAGCTAGATTTGGTCTCAGCCCCCAATCCAGGTGCCTTCTCTTCTGTTTCTATTTGCTCTCAATACCCTTTGCCCTCAGTGGTTCTGTTTGCCACTAGGCAGCCCTCAGTGCAGTTGCAGCATTCTTCTTGGGGCTTGTCCATCCTACCTCCCTGGGCCAGGGCCTTAATACTCAAACACTCCAAGCCCTGAGAAGCAACCCCATGGAGGAAATGCTACCTTTTTGGTGCTCGGCCCCTCTCCCATGCTCCCCCAGACAGGAGGCTCTGTTACCAGTGTAGCTGACTTAAGTGTGACCCATGGAATCATGGATGTGGGCTCAGATCCTTTTATGACCAGGGTAACCTTGAGTCAGTCCCTTAACCCCTCTGAGCCTATATTTTCTTATTTCTAAAATAAGGATAACCATCCCTTTCTCAAATAGTTACAGTGAGGCATAAAAATAATATAGGTGACATGCTTTGATGTGTAGCCACGCTCTCTTACCGACTAGTCCCGGCCAAACCCAGAGGCTCCAAAGGCCACAGACATAAACCATTGTCTTCCCCGACCTCTTGCCTTTGCGTTTCAGGGCTGCCCCACTGGGGAGGTTCTGAGACAACGTCAGGCAAACCTGTCCCCTCAACTAAGCCTCCTCACTCCTAAGGGAGTCGGAATACCTAGTTTCAGCCCTAATAATACCTGAATGAGATTTATAGGACACGTCCCTCCCCGGAGTGCAAAGCTCCTTCTCACGTGTGATTTCTCTTATCCTTAGATTGCTCTGTGAAGTATGATGGGACAGCCTCTTTTCAGCTTTTCTGAAAATGGAAACTGAGAGGAACTGTGGGTTTTGCCAAGGTCACAGGATTGGAATACAGACCCGAGCTGCCCTAGGACATGCGAGATCATCACGTGGCAAAAGCTGCTCACTCAGGAAAGAAAGTCACAGTAGTCACGGTCCTGAGGCCACAGCAGCCAGGGTGCAGGATGGAAGAGGAGGACCCGGGCAGAGGGCATGGTACAGGCTCTGCTCCCATGCCTGCCCCTCTAGGACTTGGCAGGGGACCTGGCGACATACCTTACCCCCCGCCCCATCACACAGGGGCTGTGCCTTTGGCCTGTTGGCTAAGCATCTCTGCCTCCAGCATCTCTGCCCTTATCACACCATGTGCCTATGCCGGGTCTGGGTTGCTGTGGAACGCTCTGGCCAGGCCTTCCAGAAAAGGGCAGTTCTTCACCATCCACATTTTCAGCCCAGAGGGCCCAGGGTGACACACTGGGAGGTTGCCAAAGCAAGGGCTCCAGCCTTCCAGGAGTTAATGTCTCCCTCTCCCCAGCTGTCCTCCCCTTGGTGCTCCTCTTCTTCCCTCCTCCTGCTCACAGCAGGCAGGACCTAGACCCTGGAGCCACTCTGCTGTGCTGTTGCCAGGGGAGCCGGGAGGCAGATCTGAGCTATGCAGGGAAAAGGCCTGGCCTGTCAAAGTGTCTGAGATGAACCGCCGCCGTCCCTGTGCAGCTGGGCTCAGACGTGTCTCGGCTCTTGTTCTGTGCCTGAGAATGGTGAAGCCCAGTGAGGTTCAAGGGCGAACTTGCTATTCATTAGTCAGGGGTTCTTGACGTCCCGTCTCTCCCAGGGATGGGTCCCTCCTCCCTTTTCTCTCTCTCCTGTGACACATTCCTGGGTGCCTTTGGTGAAGACTGCACACCCTCCTTCTCCTGCCCAAACCCCTCTCCAAAGGTCCCTGGATAAACTTCCCCCAAGGAGACCAAGAAGGACAGAGACAATGGCTGCAGGAAACCATTCAGGCAGGGTCCCAGCCGCGCTGGCCTGCCCTCTACTTCCAGCACCCCTGAAGGCTCCACTCCCCTCTGACTCTGGGCATCCCTGAGCCATCAGCTTGCACAAGCCTGGGGAGGAGGAAACCCCTGGGCACTGCTTTGGCAACAGGCCAATCCATTGCCATTCTCAGCTGGCTACATGACCATGCCTCTGTGGCCTGTGTCTTACTCTAGTTTCCTGTCTGTGTGTCTTTCTGTATCATCCTGTGTCTATTTTAAGACATGCTGTAACTGTTGGTTGGGGAGTATAAATTGTGCAACATTTTCTGAAATGTAACAATATTAAAATGTAAAAGGCATGTATACTCTGTCAGAAACAAATTGCACTGCTAGGAATTTATGGTTATATGTGTAAAGGTTCTCAAAGAAATATGTATAGGATTGTTCATCGGAGCACTTCTTTATAATTGGAATGGACCTGTGGTTCATTCATACAGTGGAATACTATGCAACTGTAAAAAGTAATGTGGTTGCTCTCTGTGTACTTAGCTGATATGGAAGATTGGCAGTATATATTGGGAGATGAGTAGAATAAATTGTAGAACAGGCAATAGTGTATAATCTTATTTGTGTGTTTTTCAAAGGCATCAATTTGCTTAGATATGGAGAGTTTCTGCAAAGACGGAGTTGAAAGCTACCTCTGAGGAGTCAGGATGGAACAATACACTCTTCTGTATCATTAGGTTTTCTTATTATGCTTGTGAAGTACTTCTATTTAAAAATTGAAAGAGGCTGTTTAATAGAACAAGTTTAACTTCTAACCAGCTTGGAGTGGGAACTCCAAGAGGATGGTGATGCAGGGAGAAGCATCCCAGAAACACTGATGACCTCTGCTTTTAGCCCTTTGGGGGCCTAATAATCATATATCACTGTGGCTGCTATTGTTATTTAAAAGTCTACTAAGTCCCAGGCTGAGTATATCTAGATCTTGCTTAGGTGGCTATCATCATTCCAATTTCACCAAGGTGGAAGGAAGGTTGATTGGTTTGCCCGTGTCCCTGCAGGTGAGGGGTAGAGCCAGGTGCCTGGGGAGAGGGCATCAGCTCCCTGTTTCCTTCTGCTAGATGTTGCCCCTCCACTTTTAGGAGCTGCCTGTTTTGCAAAGAGGCCTTTGGAAGCCCCAACTCCAAGGCTTCCCCCAGAGGTTTGCATGTTGGGAGATGAGGTGGGAGATACCTCCACTTGACATAGCCCCATAGAGGTGTTATTGTTCTGGGAGTGGGCCTGGTTTGGGCTGGTGGGGGGTGGAGGGGGAGTGGATGGGGTTGTGAAAAGTCCTATTTATATAAGCAGTGTATGTCCAGAGACAGACATCACCACACTGCACCAGTTGTGAGCGCCAACCACAGCCCCTGTGTGCTTCACCCTCAGAAAGAGTAGATGGCCTGGACAGTGTCTCTGAGGGGTGATGAGGGAAGAGAGTGAGCAGGGAGATGCAAAGTCCTGCTACATCCCCAGAGGCCTGGGCCAGGCTGCAGCCACCAATCAAATGCTCCCTTAGGACCCCTCTACCCTCAAGGGTCCCTAGAGATTGAGCAGCTACGTTCACTCCAAAGCAGCTGTGGGGCCAGCAGAGAAGGGAAGGAAGACACATTAAGAATGACTGTATGCCAAAGACTAACAGGCACCAAGCCATGTGCTTTAGCTCAGAGACTCCTCAACTTTATGAGCAGTAGGTACCTCTGGTATACCCAACCATTTTACAGATGAGGACATGGAGGCTTGGAAAAGTTAGGGTACATGGCCCAAGTCATACAGCTAGTAAGTGTCAGAACCCAAGTCTATCTGACTAAAGTCTCCTAATGCCGCTTAAAGGAGGTTCCCAAAGCTGCAATCCCTCCATCACCAACCTCTGCTTATAGAGAGGTTGAACTCTTTCTGTAAATTCTCCTGAAACAGTCCCTTGCCTGAGGTCCTCCCTCAATTCCACCTGTCATCTGTCTCCTAGTGTGCCAAGCAGTGGACTAGACACTGAGGTGATGGAGAGGGAGTGGATTATAAAGTTTCATTCATATTGGGGTCTTTGTCTCTTAAGCACTGCCTTTCCTCTGGGGTTGCCCAGAGGCAGTTTTGAGTCTTAGGTAAGATTCTTGGAAGTGGCAGCCTGGAGGCAAGGATGCAGCCTAGCTGTTGAGCACTGGAGGAGAGGCTGGGTCTTGGAAGAAGGTCCTGGGTCTCCCCACCTGGTGGGAGGTGGGCGTGGGGTCTGGAGGGTTTGTTGGGTGCTGCAGTCCCACTTTCTTCTCACCTGCTGATCATCGGCACTGCTGCAGGCCCCTTGTCTTCTCTGGGGTCCTTGCCCCGAAGGGGCTTGGTGAAGATGAGGAGGCTTCTGGCCCTGCTCTAGTGCTTTCCAGAGGCTGGCCTGAGGAGGGGCTCTGGGCAGGCGGAGGCAGAAATGGGAATAGAGAGATTCCAGCCAGACAGCTTGAACCATTGGCCAGTGACTCTCCCAAGGTAGTGGGGTCCTCCTGGTCCTAAAGCAGGACTAGGGCTGGTACTGAGAAAGGGGCTTCTTCCTGTCCTAGAAACTTCTTGTCTTTCTCTCCCCAGCACTCAACTCGAATAAGGGTTATTTGTAAAACTTTCCATGTCCCTGTTTTTCTGGGATGACATGGGTGAGGAAAGTGAGGTTTAGCCACTAGCAAAGATAATGGTGGATACCCTGGTATGGATGGGAAGGATGGAGCAAGAAACCTTCCAAGTCCTTGGGAGGTCTGTTTCCCTGACCCGGGCTAGGGCCTGCAGCTCTGGGTAAGAGGATGAAGGTCACTGGCCAGCTCAAGGCCCACCTCTATCTTGAGGGCAGCAATCATAAGAACCCTGTCTTCCAGAAGAGGGACCTTGGAGGTTCTGGATTATGGGGCAGACCCCCAAGTTGCTCCTAAACTTCCATTCAATTGTCAAGATGAACCCATAAGACTTAATCCCATTTTACAGATCTGGAAGCTGAGGCTTAGAGAGGCTAAGAAGTATCCAAAGCCACACACAAAGCAGTGGAGTTGGTGTCCAGATCTCACCTCTGTGACCTGAAATCTGGCCACTCTGTTACCCCAGAGGTTCTTAACCTGGAAGTCCTGACTAGGATTCAGAGGGTCATGAGTGTCCCAAAATCCCATGGCAAGTTTTTTTTTTTTTTTTTTTTCATGTAGGTGAATTCATTGGTTCTCACAGGGCTCTTTGGCCCCATATAATAATCAGTCTTGTGCCAGGCACGGTTCTAAGTGCTTTCTCATGTCATAAAATAATTTAATATTCAGACATACTTAGGCATAGCCAGACACTATATTCATTCCTATTTAACCAACTCGGAGAGTGTGGCCTAGTAAACCGCTCAAAATGGCACAGGTAGGGGCGTGGCTTCCAGGATATTCGCATAGGCCTACTGAACCCAGATACCAGGCACTTAACCACTGCGCACGCTGTCTCTCCAACGGGCTTGCGCCCCACCAGTAGAGCCCTGCACCAGTACCGCAGAGAAACGCCTTAGTCTTCACATCCGCTGCACCGCAGGGGAGAAAGCGTTTGGCTGCGGGCGGTAGGGTTGGGTGAATACCACTGGCCGGCAGGCGGCGCTGCCGGGGGTGCCCGGCTCCCACCGTGAGCCGTGCTCCGCGAGACAGCAGGCTCGCGTCCCAGGGCCCCGGGAGGAGCCAGGACACCGGGAGGGAGTGGGAAGACTGGAGGGGCACGCGGCACAAAGAGCTTTTTATTCAAATTTGTTTAGAGTTTCGCGGATTTGCATGAAAAATGTGTGAGAAAAGCCAGCTCCAGTGACCTCATCCGCACCTGCCATTAACGTTCAATTAGCTGTTGAATAGCGGCCGCCCGACGCGACGTGCAGAGAATCTGGCCAGCCCAGCGCCGTGACGGCGGCGGGCCGAGCCCGGGCTGGGGTGAGGGTGGGTTGGGGGAGGGGCTCAGGACTCTGGCCTTCACCTGGGGTGGGGCACCCAGTGCCCTTGTCCGTACCAAAGGGGTGCAAGGACCCCAGGACCCTCGAGCCCAAGGCAGTTTGAGACGGGCCGGCGTCCAGGAGCACGTGGGGCTTGCCTAGCTCCCTCGGGGCACAGAGGAGGGCCGGCTTGTCCCTGCCCGGACCGGGAGGTGGACAGACGAGCCCCATTCCAGCTCAAAAGGACTCCCTCGCCACCTTCCGGACAAAGTGTCAAGTACAAGTTCAAGTTCAGGGTCAGGCCGGGGCGGGATGTGGGGGGGTGCGCCGCGCCTTCCCCGGCCGCCTTTGTTCTCCGGGATAATCGCTCCCACGTCCCCTCCCCAGCGGGGCTAGGCAAACGCCCCCGCCCCGCCCCACCGCGCCCCGCAGAAGCCTCCTCCTCCCGCCGGCGCGGCGCCTGTCCCTTAGTACCGGCGCCCCCGCGCGGGGCCACCAAAAGGCCTGGGGTCCTGGGGCGGGGGGAGGCGCTCTCCGAGTCCGTGGGAGCCTCCCCTGCCCTGCAATCCCAGCGGCAAACCGCGCTTGGTCGGAGGGACGCCCGCGCTCAGGTAAGAGCCCTTGGCAGGGTTGTCCCGTACCCCTCTGCTCCTCGCCGGCTCCGAACTACGAGACCTGGAGGAACCAGGCTGAGGGAGGTGTGCTCCAAAAGGACTGGGAGGTTGGGCAGTCACACCGAGCCTCCGGGGGGCGCGCTGCCACTCCAGGGCTCTGAGGAGTACCAGGTTGTGGGGGTGGAGGCGGGAGGGAGACGCACGGGCGCCCTGTGACTGCGCAGTGAGGTCGTCGGCCTTTCCCGAGGCTAACTTCCGCTCTGGTCTGTTTGCCTCTTGGTGTGCACTTCTGCACCGCTCCTTCTGGCCCTTCCTGGCTTCTCCTCAGACTCTGGCTAGAGGGACTCCCAGTTAGAACCTAGCTCCCCAGGCCTTGAGGTTCCTCCTGGAGCCCTAGAAGGGTGTGTGGCTCACTCTTAGGGGAATCAGCTGTGCCCATTTCCCTACAGCCTCTAAATTAAGGTCCTGGCCAAATGGTGGTGACTGGAGTAGGGTGGAGGTGTGATTTAGTGCAGGGGCCATCAGGGATTTGCTTGGGAGGTTCCTGAATTCTGTGTGGGAAGTGGTGTTAGCTTTTATCTCAGTCAACCAGGAAGCCACTGAGCTGAACCAGCACAGAAGGCTTCTGAGTGGCCCAAACCATGTCCCCTATTCCTGCCTTCCACTCCCAGGGACTTGTTCTGAGGTTGTTTATGTACTCTTAATTTACACACAATGCCAGCATCCCTGATACTTGGTTTCTAAATTCACAGTAAATTGGAAGTAGCAAATGACCTCTTCTCTGTGGAAAAGGGAAGAAGGAAGGGCTTTTCCCTGGCAACGGACTGCTCCCCTCCTGTGTTCCTTCTGCTTGCTCTTCTGTGTAGTTTGCAAATTTCTTATTCCTGGGCTTTGGTTCATGCTGAAGTCCCTGCCTCCAAGAGTATACTCCTTCCCAGCTCTACTTGGCCCAACTTTACCCAGTGCCGCCTCCTCTAGGAAGCCTGCCCAGATTTCTCTCACATCTTTTCCTCAACACCTTCAACAGAGGGTCTGCCCCACTCTCAATCCACTTTCTGCTTCCACCTGGCATTGTTGTTGTTGTTGTTGTTGTTGTTATTTGCCGTCGAGTCGGCCCCGACTCATAGCGACCCCTCCTTGGGTTTCCGAGGCAGTATCACTACGGAAGTAGGATTGCCCAACCTTCCTTCCGAGGAGTGGCTGGTGGGTTTGAACCGCCAGCCTTCTGGTTAGCAGTCAAGTGCCTTAGTCACTATGCTACCAGAGCTCCCTCCACCTGGCATTAGTGTTGTGTTTTAGCTTCTGCACCAGACTGGAATCTTCCCATGTCCAGGTATACTGTCTGATGGAGTCATCTCTGTATCTGCCACACTGCCAAGTGTGTAGTAGACACTCAATAAATGAAATAGTTTCTGGATGAATCAATGAATAGTAATGATAAAACACACACATAAACTTAAACAGCATCAGGGATTGAGTATTTTTCCTCTTTTCTTTTTAACATGGCTCAGACGTGAGATAACATTCCAGGGGCTCCCTTCTGTTCCATCACTTTACAAAGTCTCATTCATGAGCAAGAACCAGCAGGAAATGGCTGGTTCCTTGTGCTATATTAAAAAGAAAGAATTCTATGCAAATTGCTTAAATATTTTTAGAAGAAGAAGAAATGCTAGAAGGGAGACCCTCACCTCTGCTCACTGGATCCCTTAGGGCCTAGAGAGGCTGACACCGCACCTACCACATCACACCTCAGGCCCTCCTACAAGGCCTCAGTGGGTCCACCAGGAATTTGACTAAAAATGGAGACCGTGACCTACCTAGTGCACATCTTTAGGCTCCCGATGATTCATCATTGACACACTTGATGTCAGAGAAGCCTGGGAAGAGGTTTACATCTTTTTAAAAAAGAGAAACTGGAAAGTTTTTTTTTTTTCCTTTTCTTTCTCCTTCTCTTCCTGGAAAACCATCTGCAAAAAGCTATTCTAGCCCTTCCGCTTTGTCATGGGAACTTCTGGCCTGAGCTCTAATTTGATTCTTCTACTTCTTGGGTTGTTGTGACATCTTGGACAAACCATTTTTCTCATTCTCAATATCCAAGGATCCTGATCCATGGCAGGGAAGGACAAGGAAATGTAACCAATGCAGTTTGTAAAGGGCGGTGCAAATAGTGCTCTTTAGCAGAGTGAGTTAATAATGATTCATTACTTGTGTATATTAACTGATTTATTCCTCCCAACAACTCTAAGTAGTGGGTCTTCTTATTAGCCCTTTTTTACAGGTGAGAAAACTGAGGTATGAGGGGGTTAAGTGACTTGCCTTCAGTCTCACAGCTAAGAAGGAGTTAAGGTGGGCTGGAATGTGGCCAGGCTGGTTTAGACACCATTTTCTTGACTATACTGCCAACATTCTAGCTTTGTTCCCAAACTCAAAAAAAAAAAAACAACAACAACAACAACAAAAAAAACCCAAATCTCACTACCATCAAGTTGATTCCAACTCATAGTGACCCCCACTGGTTTCCCAGGCGGTAAATCTCTACGGAAATAGATTGCCCAGTCTTCCTTCCATGGAAATTCCTTTGCTTTAGTTATCACCCAAAGACAGAAAGGAGTTAGAATGTCTGGAGTCCTGTGTTCAAGCTCTGGCTGTCTCTCGTACAGACCATATGACTTTCTGCTAAATCTGTTTCCTCATCTGCAAAATCCATACCATGAGTTTGTTGTGAGAATAAAATAAAATGCTGTAATTGGCCCAGTGCCTGAGACATTACAAATGTATGGGTGAATGACAACCTTTAACAGCACCTTTAATGACAATGTTACCATTACTTTGCATTTTCAAAAAACAATGCCCCTACCCTCCTCAAGAAAAAAAGTGCTTTAACCAAGCAGCCCAGGGAGGGGGTACCAGGAGTGTGGAAGGATGTTGGCTTCATTTTGCAGGCAGATTACCCAAAGTCCCAGGTCACATGAATCCCGATGTCTTTGAAGGTGATGTATTAAAAATAGATCCTTGGAATCCTGTTCCTTCTGGCTGCTAACCACTTAGGTGTGTGTGTGGGGTGGGGGGTGGGGAGGAGGCAGTAATTGAAGAAAGGCCCTATGGATAACTGATAGAATTAGAGGCTGAGCAAGAAGACAACTAAGGATATGAATCTGAAACATGATTTTTTTTTTTTTCTTAGCCATAAAATCTGACTATGTATGACCTCATGATAAGGAAAACAAGTTAAGACTAGATCCTGCTTTGCAAGCAGATCTGGCCAATGGGACATTTCTTACCCCTTTCATTCAGCTAATATTTATTTACTGAGTGCCTGGTCTGTGTCAGGCATTAGTTTGAGGACACATAATAGAGAGTAAAACATAAAGCTTCTGCCTGCCCTCAGGGAGCTGACATTCATGCGTGTGTGTGTGTGTGTGTGTGTGTGTATCACATGGGATCTCCTCATTCTCTCACCCCTTAAAGCCAAGAACACATATTTTTGCAAGCTGTCAGGGCTCAGACTGTGGGTGGAATTAAGGAGAGAGAAAGAGGGAGAGACTGACTAAACTTCCTTCCATATCAGTAAAGAAATAAAGGGCTGAGGTGAGGTGCCTATTGAGTGGAAAATGCCCAGGCATCTTGCCCTCCTCCATCCCATTCCTGACAGGGATGCTGGGACCCAAGGAAGGCTGGCCCTCACAGTGATATGGGGACAGAAATGGTGATGTTCAGTGGAGGAAACCAAGAGAACTGATGAGGAGCAAGAGTGCACCTAGGGATCTGGGCAAATCATATTAACAGCTAACCCAAGCCAGGCTTGCTTCTCCTTCTTCTTCTTCTTTTTATTGTGGTTTGAGTGTAAGTTCCAGGCATACTTCTAAGTGCTTTAACTCAGTCAATCCTTACCACAACCCTAAGAGGTAGGTACTGTTATTATCTTATTTTAGAGATGAGGAAATTGAAGCACAGAGAGAATGAGTAAATAACCCAAGGTCACTTACCTAATAAGGGGTAGATTCAGTTCAGATTTGAATCCAGGCAACCTGGCCCCAGGGTCTATATGCGTAAGCCTCTACCAAACTGGTTACTGAGGGACTAATAAATTTCCACTTACCTCAGAGTAAAATCCATTCCTCAAGTCTCTGCAGCAAGGGCTTCCTTCCTACAGCTCCTCTGCACTTCTTGAGGCTCCAGATTAGAGATATTGGGAGACTTCTTAAACAACTAGATGAAGACACTGAAGATGGTGAGTTATTTGCCCATGGTCATTGCTGAAGGGAATATGAGGACCTCGGGCTCTGGCAGTGCCAGGCCCACACACTGTCTCACAGGGGCTGCATTTTGAAGTGTTGGGGTGAAGTGCTGCTTCTCTTGTGACTGACTCCTCAGGGTCCCAGCTGCCTCTGCCTCCTGGCACCATGGCACCAGCACAGTGAAACACCAACCTTTTCCCCAAAGAAGGCCCAGATTGTGTCTAAAGGCTTTGGGGGACTTGAGGCACCACAATGCCTGTTTAGAGACACCCAATGTGCCAGGTCTGGCCCCCATCAAATTGGTCCTGCCCCTCCAGAGCCCTGGGCACTCTGGGATTCGCTCTGTGGGAATGTGGTTTCCTGCCAGATTTTCAGGGAATGTTCTCATTAACTTCCCTGTGTCGAAGACTACACAGTCATCTTTGTGCCCCTCCTCCCACATGTGTCTTGCACAGAAGTGGAGAGTCAGTGAGAACAGCATTCAGTTGAATGTCTTCACCTCTGGGTGCCAAACAGAAGATAATAGGAAGCTCTGGAAATGGGGCTATATAACTGGCTCCTTACATATTTTCCCACAAAGTCCTAAAAGATGCCCTCATCCTCCTTGACATTTTGGGGGATGCTGTCAAGGATCACCATGGACTTGGAATCAGAACACCAGGCAGAATCCTAGCTCTGCTTCCCCAGACTGGGGCACCTTCAGCAAATCCCTTCCCTTCCTCTTCCTCATCTGTTGAGGGAAGCTGACTGTGTCTTCCTGGCATGGCTGGCAGGTGGAGGATTAGAGGAAACATGGTGTGTGAGGGTGTTTTGCAAAGGATGAGGTGGGCAGGAGACCTCAGCATGGTTATGCTGTCTGATTTGGTTCTGGGCCAATGCAGCTTCAGTCCTTCAATTACAAACTCAGAGAGAGGATGAGGGATTAGGGTGGAAAGGGGTAGGGGTAGGTTTTCTCTGAGTTCCCCACACCTGCCCTCCATGTTGAGGACTGCTTCTATCCTATCCTGTAGAGGGGCTTGCTGCAGTGAGGAGGATGCCGTGTGTGTGTGTGTGTGTGTGTGTGTGTGTGTGTGTGTGTTGGGGGCAGGGGAAAAAACACACATATCCAGCCAGCAGGTCAAGGAGTCTGTCTTCTAGCCTAGTGCCTTCAAGTTCAAATTTGACATTCATTAACACCACCTTATAGCTATCTTTGGGCTGGCAGTGAGGAGGATGCCAAGTTAATGAGATATTCCTGGGTTTTCCCTGGTGGAGATAGAGAGGTTCCATCACCAACCAACTGAAACATTAGGCATTTGTAATATAATAGCTGAGTAACAAAACCCCTCTGGAGATCCCCGCCCCAACTCACTCAAATGCACTCCCTCTTGTGGGAGAAAGACTTCTACCACTCTTGGGTCTGAGGTTGAAATTAGGAGCATTGGGCAGGGGGAGGGAGTCGCAATATAGTGGATTCCAATTCATGACAATCCTAGATATATCAGAGTAGAACTGTGGTTTTCAATGACTGTGATCTTTTGAAAGATCACCAACCCTCTCTTCTGAGACGCCTTTGGGTGGACTCATCTTCCAACCTTTGGGGTTAACAGCCTAGCACTTTAATATCTGCATCACCCAAGGATTCTAGGAGCTTTAGGGCCCACTTTAGCTGATCCTGCCCAGGGCTTCTGCTTGGCAGTCATGGAGCCTTACTCACCAGACTGCCTGAGGGAACTCTGACTTCAGTGGGGTTTACCAGAATGAGAGGCAGAAGACAGAATCCCGGCATGCCTAGGTGGTCCCTAAATGCATTTGCCCAAATTGCTTTCTTAGAAAAACAAAACACCACAAACTCTTGTCTGGGGTAGGGCACACCCAGAGGAGAAGGGGCCAAGGATGCTCCCCAGGGATTGGAGTCATATTTTTTTCCATAATTTTCATAATTATGATTGGATTTCATAACTTTACTCTAAATTTGTTATGCAAAGGTAGGAAATCACGGGCGTTAGTTAGTATTGTTGGCCCTCCTCCTGGTCACACGTGCATCTTTCGGCTGTGCCATAAAGGTCTTGCGAACCGAAGATAGAAACAGTGCTTTATAATGAGTCATCTTTAATTCCCCGCCCCCATTCCATATTGGACCTATCTTCAACATCCTGATTTGGGGGCCTCCTGCTAGACCAGCAGCCATCTCCAAGTGGGGACCAAAAAGCCGGTGCCCAGTACGCCCGCGCCAGATGATCCAGGCTCCTCGCCTTTCGGGCGTAGGGACAGGCGCGACTCTGTCCCATGCTCTTTTAACATTTACCCCAGACCACTGTCTGGCGTCTTGGTTGTTCACGGCAGTCGCCCAGCGTCTCCATGGAGTGAGGCGCAGGCAGTGCAGACCATACCGGAGAGAACGCATCACCCTCGACTCATGTCCCAGCAGAAGACGCAAGGAAAAACTTGCTTCTCTTGTGGCGCCTCTTAATTTATCCGGTCCTAACCCAGCTGGCCGCCGGCTGGTCGCGACGCAGAACGGGCCACAGCATTGGACCAGCCTCTGGCCTCTGCCGCATTACTGCTTTCGATTTACGTTCACACCCAGGATGTCGGATTTCCTTAGGATTCCGGATTATTATATCTCTGTAATTTATTCTAACCCGAAAGTTCCAAGAAAATCTATAGTGAATGTTAATATCTGCCATCTCCCGGTCAGTCTACCTCAAGCAGATTCTTGGTGGTGGAAAATGTAAAAACTGTCCCTTCTTGGGTCACTTCAGCCCCCTGTCCTCATTTCCGGTCATTCTGAAAGAATTTCCTCCCCAAGAGGAATTCAGTTTGCTTGAAACATAAATTTCCCCTCTCTGATTCTGTGGACTGGAGAAATTCTCCGAATCTATCATGCTAAACCATTAAAACAAAGAGGCAGCCCGACAAGTGTATGTTGAGGAGAAGGGACGTTAGGTAGTGCATCCTGCAATGGCCCAGACCAGCGGTCCGAGCAAGGGCCTCGGGAACACAGGCCGCAGGAGTTCGGCCGAGGGAGCTCAGGCCACGAGTGCCTCAGACCTTGGGTCGTTACATACACTAAGCACTCGCGAGGCCAGGGGAGTGCCAGACCTGAGGCCGTCGCAAAATACTCTCTCCGTGTCCTGCAACCCCGCAAGTTGCCAGGCCCAATCCGGGGAGTTCCTTTGGCAGCTCCACACCGGTTCACTCAGAGGACCCGGGCTCGGTACCCTACGACCCAGGCACCCACTGCGCTTCTTGCGCACGCCGGGCGGAGGCCACCGCTGATGGGCAAAAGCTGGTTTTTTTAAGGGATTCTGGAGCCGCTCTGAGGGCGAGATCGGGTTTATCCCACGACCTCGGCGCCAGGAAGCTGAAGAAAGAGACAGACCCCAATTTTCTCCCCTTGGAGATGAAACAAAACCTGAAAGCCTAAGGTTACCCGCACTGCCAGAGGTGGCGCCGCGGCGGCGGAGGCAGCCTGGGCCGCATGCCCGCGCGGTTCCCAGGCCTGGGTCTGTTTCTTTCCTCAGTTGCTGAGTTAGTCCGTTACTTAGCTAGTTAGCTAATAGCCAGCTCACAGGCAGCATTTATGCAAACGCCGAGCCTGATTTCACGCTGAGTCCCCGCGCCCGCCAGACCTGGAGTTGCTGGGTTGGGCTCCGGAAGGAGGGAAGAAGGGGAATTCTCAGTAATTAGAGGGGAGGTTTTTTTCGGGGCGCCCCTCGGTGAAGTGGCCTAGGCCTCGGTTGAGGAACAAAGGGCTAAGGTGCCTGCGCGCAGCGCGCCCTCAGGGGCTGGCGCTGCCGGGATTCACGCCTCCTCCCCGCGCCGCGGCGGTCGGGGGCTTTGTGCGCTCCGGCTGCGCGCCGCGCTGCACCTGCCCGGCTTTAAGTACCTTAGCGAGGCGGCGCGGCCGGCTGTTCTAATCGCCATCTCCAAAGTACCTGCTCATGAATAAACACCAGCCCCATTTATCAGATACTTAGCGCTCATTGTGAAGGGGAAATTGGCCCTTTTCTGAAAGTGTCTTTCCTCAACCCATCTTCACAATCATAGTAATAGAATTGCCCCCACCCTTGAGACACACACACAGACAGACAGACGCGCGCGCGCGCGCGCGCACACACACACACACACACACACACATGACAACACGAAGCTCCTCCAGAGTAAGATAAACTCGCTTTTCTTCCGGCAAGTGCGTGATTGAACGGCCACAATAGGCAGAGAGGAGAAGGCCGCTGGGTCAATAGCCCGCGTCTCTCCCGTTGATGGGAAAAGTCAGCTCGCGGAATGCAGGGCCTTGAGGAAGCCTTGTCCTGCATTCGGGCCACAGGGGCATGCGAACACACCTGCACAAATGCACGGGAACACTGCTCCGTGGGCCCCTCCCCATTCTGGGCGCCGGCAAACACTGGAAACAGTGGCGCAGAGTGCCCGTGGAGCCTGTCAATTTCGACCGGGTGGGCTCCAGTTGCACCCTTTCCCAATTCACGAGACTCCTTCCCTACCCCCGGCCGCCTCCCCGCGCCCCGCCCCTCAAGCTCGAGTTTGGGCTGTTAAGGCTTGGGCAGAAAGCACCTAGGACATAAGGATGAGGAACTCAGTTTGCAAAACCCCAGGCCAGTCATAAGGAGAAGGGAAACAGCCCACAGATCAGTGGCTGCCCAAAGAAAGGTACAAGGATACATGTTTATATACCTAGATAGGCGCACCAGTAAGTTTATAAAAACATTTGGTTCCTGAGGTCTTTCTTCCCTTGTCATTTACCCATTTCTTCCTACATAATAGTGCTTTTTCTGGACACGGGAGCGCGTTCCCAGGACTCTGTTCCCTGGGTGGAATTCGCCTTGAAACACTATAGATTTTCTGGACCTGCAAACGGCCTTCAATAGCTCTGAACATTAATGTATTAGCTAAATGTGGAGATTTTACCAATCGAACGTTTTTTAATAGCTTTGTCTTCATTCGGTTCTCCCGCTTTCTCTTTTACAAATAGAAGCCCAGACACCACTGCCAGAAGCCCAGCTCTGCCGGCCATCCCTTGCGTGGCTCATGACTGTGGCAACTCCGGGTTCAGGGATCTGGAGTGTTTAGAAAACCTCTGCACATCAGTGTTTCCTAAACGAGTTCCCTTAATATTGTTCCACGAGCCCAACGCGGGCAGCTTCTGAAAATTCAGCTTCCAGGTTCTTGTCGGTAGGACCCGTAGGATCACGCGGTCGTGCAGGCCGGTGTGCCGGGCTCTGTTCTGGGAGACCTGTCGGGGAGCTGGGTTCTCTTCGCGAGGTGAGCGGGCGCTCCGGTCTGAGCGCGAGAACCCGGCAATGCTTCGGGGGCCGGCCGCGGGAATCTAGGCTGCGGCTCTCGGCGAGAACGCGCGTGGCCCGTAGCCCTAGTCCTTAGGGCCTCCAACACCATGCCCTGGCCAGGACCGCAGAGATCCTCCCCAAGCCCTGCCAGCGCCATCGTGCCAGGAAAAAAAAAAAAAGCTTGGCCTCTCTGGAATGAGCCCTAAGTAAAGCTACTCATCCTTGGAATATTCTAGAAAAAAACAATATCCCGTTTCTCTTTACGATTAATGGGAGGTAATTGATGGGAGGCGTTTGCATGAGGGCAGACGTGGGAACAGTGATTATGACTGCTGGAGATGAGCTTTAAACTAGGAAGGGCTCGAAATTCCCTGCCTCTGGTCTTTCTGGCTACCAGTCGGACTCCAGCAGCTCCAGTGTTGGGAAAACCCAGGCTTTTCTGCGTGGCGGCTTGTAGGCCGCCTCCAGTTCACGTGGGCTCCTTTTGCGGCTCTTTTTAAGTCAGCCCGCCGTCCCCTTCACCCGAGAACAATGGCACCAGGCCGCGGGCGTTGGGTCGCCTCCAGGAGGGCGGGGTCAAGGGGTTCCCTTCAACCCTGTTGGGCATCCCTCAAGCCCCTTCTCTACCCTGCGCCCCTTCACCATCTTAAGATTGAGCTTTGTCAAGTGAGGCTTGGTTTATTTATTTATTTAGGGGAAAAAATTTCAGAAAATCGAATTCATTGCTCTTTCCTATTTGTGTCGCACGCCTTAACGGCGTGGGTGTGCGCGCTCACGTACGTATCCGCACATCTCCCGGCGGCGGCTGAGGCAAAGGGCTTGGGGTGATGGAGAGAAGAGGGCACCTAGGCGGTATCCCCAAGGGCAGAGACCGGCCCTCGCGGCGTGGCTGAAAGAACTTCAGTCCCGCCCCCTCTTCCTTGCAGGCGTCCTCATTTTCACCTTTCTCAGCCCCGCCAAATCCCTGCTGCCCCTCAGAACCCCAACGCGACTTCTCCGAAAGGCCAGGGAGGAGCGGAATCGGGTCAGAGCAGGGCGCGGCTGCTCGGGGCTGGTTCTCCCACCAGCAGGGCGCCCACAGCCAGGTCTGAGGCCTGGGAGCAGCCGCTTGGGATACGCAGGGCTCCCGGGCGAGGTCCTCAGTGCTGGACAGGCCGAGGCGAAGCTCAGCAGCGGGTCTCACTCCATACAGTGCTGTTCATTCTCAAACACTCGGATCTTTCCAAATCCTTTCATACCCCATTTCAGCTTTGTTCTTCCACCCCTGAAAACTGGCTGCGAAAGTTTTTCCATCCATCCCTGTGACAGAGTAAGAGGGGCCACCTGGCTTGGAGCTGGAAAATCTGGAGAAGAAGGCCTGTGGGGTTCGGCCTCGATAAACCCGGAAATGAGAACTCGGGCGAGGAGCCCTGCAGGCCGGGTGCTGCTAAGGGGGCCGCGCGTACGCGTTGGGCCTGCGGGGAGAGGAACGCTGGGCGCTTCCGAGGCTGTTATTTGACCGCACAACTAGACTTTGACGAGATCAGTGCTCTCCCATCCCCCCGAGCCGGTATACGTGGCCCCTGGGCAAGTCACGTTGCGGGTGTCCTGGATCATTGGAAGGCTGGGGAGGGATCTGCGGTCCCTGGCGGTCTCGCCTTCTGAAACTGTTCGATTATTGAAACTACCCGACCTACGCAAACGTGCCTCTGTCTCCCAGTTCCCTGCTCAGTCTCCATGACGCCGCACCACAAATTAGAGTCTGGTGCCCACGCCAGGAGAATATCCGTTGCACCTCCCTTCCTCACTGCACTCTAGGTTGTGCCTCGACCTTCAGCAACCAGCGTAGAGCTTCGTTGGCGATCCTGGTGGGAAGTTCCTGCCCTTGCTGGGGTTTCTCCTTGGCGCTCTCCGACTGCCAGAGGCCCTCCCTCGCTCACGTCACAGATGGAAACACTGAGGTTCAGGTTTACCAGCAGCCAACGGCAGACCCTGGGTGTGCTCGCCCGGGCCCAAGCCATCTCCACACACCGGCGCCTGCTGGCTTTCTCCTAGAGACTGCGACGGAGAAGGGGCAAGTGGCGTCTCCAAGCCCGGCCGGGCCTCGCCATTCCCATCCTCATGCCTCTCTGACCAGTTTATTCTGGTGATCTCCATTCCAGTTGGTCCAGTTTCTCCCGCGGCAGAAAAGAAAACCCAGGGGAATAGGTTTCACTGCGCGGACTTTTCAGGGTCAAGTTGAGGGTCACGTGCGCGCGTCTGAAATTCCTCCGGGCGCGTCTTCTCCAGATCCTCCGGCAGAGGGCGCGCCGGGCTGGGGAGGAGTGCGTTCGGGCATCTTCTTGGTTCTGGGCCCCGCACGGTGGAGCTCAGTGGTTCAGAGCCACTGCTGACATGCGTCTGCCACAATCAAAGCCACAGACGCGCGCGGGTTGAAGGTGGGTGGGCGGACAGCAGCGGGACCTCTGCGGGTGGAGGCAGCAGGGTTCCCAGGTGGAGTGTCCTGTTTAACAAGTGCATTTAACACCAGCTTCTTAACATTGGGGAAATCATTGTCATGTGCACTGTGGACGTGTGTGTCAACAGTGTGTATCTGAGTGTTGTTGTTGTTAGGAGCCATCGAGTTGATTTTTCACTCATAGTGGCCCCATGTGTGAGAAAAGAACTGCCCTGGAGGGTTTTCTAAGCTGTAATTTTTACAGGAGCAGATCGCCATGTCTTTCTCCCTCTGAGTGCCTGCATGGGTTCCAGCCTCCAACCATTTAGTTAGCAGCAGAGTGATTAACCACTGCACCACCAGGTCTCTCTTGTATGTGTGTGTACCTACCCCTAACTGGGTAGAGGCAGGGGTGGGGCAAGAGGAGCAGGCCCTGAGACTTGCTCCTTCTTAACATCAGAGCTGGATGAGGTCTTCTAGAACATTTAATCTAAACCCCATGTTTTAAGAGTGGGGTGTTTGTGAAAGGAGAAGGCTGTGTGAATTCACCTGTGAATGGGTACATATGTCTGGAAATCATGTGACCATATATTTGTGCCTCAGAACATGTATGTTTGTGAAGGGCAGTGTGTGAGAGGGTGTATGTCTGTCATGAAGGGGTGATGTGGAGGAGTGAAGGGATATTTGTGTCTGTGAATGGTGCATGTGTGTTAATGGGTATTTTAAAATTGTAGATAATTGCACCTTCAAAATGGGTGAGTGTGAGTGTGTGCCACCTCCTCTCACTGGACACCCCCGAGGCTCCTGGAGATGAGCCCTGGAGCCTATTCTCATTCCTGGGGCCTTGCAGGCTCTGAGCTTGCCCCACTGGAAAAAGAGATGAGAGGGTGAGAAGGCCCAGGGACCCAGGGTGTGGCCCTGCTCTAATGCCCAGCAGGCTCTAAGGGGCCACAATTAGGTAGTGCTTCTCCTGGGCTTCAAGGAAGAGAGGGAGGGAGAGAGGGAGGGGGATTAAGGCAAATTCATTTCTATTTTCCAGCCCACTAAGCCTGCAGTGTGTCCCTGGTGTTAGCATGAGAATGGGCCAGGGCTCTGTGAAACCCCCCCATTTTGCCCCCCCTAGACCTACTGACCCCTCTCCCCCAATGTGAATAGTGGGACTTGAAGCCTCCCCAGCCACTCCAACCAGTGCTTGCAAAGCTACGACTCCTAATCAGGGTAATTTAATATATTTTAAGCCCCCGGCAGCTTTATTTTCCCTCCTTTTCGAGTTTGTTTTAGGCATTCACAGTTCTCACCCCGTCATTAGACAGCCTTATTTGACGGATGGAAGGAGCTGCTATGAGACCACAGTCCTTTGTGTCCCCCACATAAGCTGGGCTTCCCCGTAATTAGAATGGTATTCCCAGCCATTGAGGTCTTTCATGAGGTGGAACAAAAACTCCCCGAGATGAAAATCCCCCAACTCTCAGCCCCCTGACCAGGAAAGGGGCTGGGAGTTAAAGGGACTCCTTGGGGGTAGGCAGTCGAGAAGGACAGCTAAGGTCCTGCCACATATATGTGAGCGATGTTTACAGGCGACTTCACTCACCCTTTGTCTGGTACCCATGCGCTGTGGCCTCTAAACTCCTCACCCTGGCAGACTCTATGGATGTATGCAGGTTCTCTGACCACAGAGACCAAGTCCGGCAGGTCTCTGGGCTGGCTGAGGGCATCCCTCAAGGAGTATGTCGGTGGAGTCTGGGGTGGAACCAGGTGCAGGTGTCCGTATAACACATACACATTCATCCAAACCCTGACTGATATATGGCTTTGTATCTAAGCACACACATGGTCACACATAGTCACTCACATGCAGGGTCGGCATTGCATCATAAGCACACATACACACATGCATGCATGTACATGTGCTCAACCATAAGATTACAGTGTCACAGAACCTGGTTAGGAAATGCTTGTAAATATACACACAAGCCACACACACTGTCGCCCAGATAGAAAACCAGAGTGGAGTTTTCTCTGTATCTGTGTCCACACACACACACACATAACACAGATCATCCAGACTGGGGCTGGCTTGCAAACACACCCACACATGTACACACTTTTGCATACACATATGTAAATAACCCTTTCCTCTCCAGGGTCATCCAGACTCCAGCTCTTCTGTGGCTACAGGGCATTTGCCAGCTTGCGCACATGATGATGATGCAACACATACCCCCTCCTCCAGGATATAGATTGGCTCTGCCCACCTCCCCGGGTCCATGCTTGCTTAGCCTGTGATCAAATGCAGAGCTTGACACCCACATGCAGAATGCACAGATGCATGCACTGTCTTCTGCCTCACACTGATACGGGAAAACTCAGGGAAATACTTTGGAACTGACATGCCATTACAGTATTTCAGCATTCCTGGGCCAGCCTCTCCCAGACACTCATGACCAGTTGTGCAGAGCGTTTTCAAGGAAGCTCTCATCCAGCTACACACAGTGTTGTGAATTCAGCCCACAGAGGGCTGCATTTTCCTCTGGGGCCCTGGTGGATCCTCCCATGCCCTTTAGAACATCTCCCTTTTCTGGATTTTCACTCTTGGGCTGGGCAGCAAGGACAGAAGGCAGTGCCTGGCTCTATGATACCATCTGTAGCTTTTCCCTGGACTCAGGAAAGGCTCAGGGGGTGATAGCAGGTCTTCAAGGCTATGGAAAGCAGAACCCAGCATACTAATTGACCCATGAAGAGAAGCAGCTTTGTGGAGAGGTAGTAAGTGCCTCATCTCTGGGAGGATTAAAATGGGTCCAGGATGTTTGACAGTCAGGAATGTATGAGGGGGAATTTATGTAATTCAGCACCTACTCTGTGTCAGACCCTGTGCTCAGGACTTGGAATACAGTGCTAACATACAAGTCTATCCTCAAAGGAACTTAGAGCCCTAAAAGGGGAGACACACAATTAATACATGGCTGTGGGGCAGGGTGTAAGCCTGGTGGAAGATCGCATAATGGGTCTCTAGTTCCCACATTGGAATGTTGGCATTAGAGACTGGAGTGGCCCATTCAGCATCCTATACCAGAGGCACAGTTGTGGCAGAGGAGAGCTAGGAAATATACACACAAAGCTCCCTGTTGGATAAATGATAGATTAGCTGGTCTCCAAGGCCTCTCTTCACTCTCAGATTCTTGGATTCTTGGACTGGGGTCCATGGCTCTCTCACTTTTCCCAAAGTGGGTGGTTACTCCTTAACATTTCACCCAGTGTACCTTCATCACAGAAATTATCACCCCACACCAAAGCGGTGCCAGACTCATGGTGAGAGAGGTGACTAGAGCTCATTCAAGGTCAGTGGGAACAGAGAGGATCATTAAGAATGTGATTCACTTTGGGGAAAGTGGCAAAGAGAGGTCTATCAGGCTTCTTCAGGGTTCCTAGTTTCTTTAAGAATGGCAGACAGGCCATTAGACCTTACCTGTTGCTGTCAAGTTGATTCCAACTCATGGCAACCCATGTGACAGAGTTGAACTACTTCATAGGTTTTTTGTTTGTTTGTCTACATCTTTATGGAAATAGATCACAAAGCCATTCTTCTGTGGTGCTGCTGTGTGGGTTTGAACTGCCAACCTTTAGGTTAGCTGGCAACTGCAAACTATTTGACCACCCAGCCTCATTCTCCTTCTTCTGGAAGGAAGTACAATTTTAAGGGATAAGGGTAGGAATCTCAAAGTGGTGATGATTTGCACGTTGTTATCTCTATTTCACCTCCACTTCACAATGTGAGGAAACCATCTTATTCTTGTAACTGCTGGTGCGACAAGCAATGCACACACATGTGCACACTACCTCACTAGAATAACAGCCCCAGCCAGGAAAACCCCATAATTTCTCTCTAGATGGAACATTAATCTTTTTCTATGAGGAAATACCCAGGGACATTGGAAAACAAGAGATGCTATGAAGCCATCCTCCATGTCTTACAGTTTTCTATCACAGTATTGCATGGTGTAATGTAGTGCTTATAAGCTTGGGCTCTGCAGCCAGAGGACCCAGGTTCAAAGCCACTTACCAGCTGTAACCTTGGGCATGCTTCTTTGGACCTGGTTGTCTTCAAGTGCAAAGTGGGAATCATATCAGACACCCTGTTAGGGTTGTTAGGAGGATTAGATGAGATAACACATGGAAAAGACACCAACAATATCTCATATGTAGTAAGTGCTCAAACTGTGTTAGCTGTGCTGATTAATATTGGAGTGAGTGCTCAGTAAATGTTTGTTTAGCAAATGAATGCATTTTTCATTATGCTTGCATTTAGGATACAATTATAGGAAAATAAGATCTTCCTGGCAGCCTCTCGCCAAGCAACTTTGGCCAGAGGCAGGGATGAGTTCGGGATGGGCAGAGTGGTTAGTGTCCCCTATAGCTTAAAGAGGGAGCCCTGGTGGCCTAGTGCCCAAGGCATTGACTGCTAACCAGAAGGTTCGCAGTACAAACCCACCAGCCACTCCCCGGAAGGAAGGTTGGGCAATCTTCCGTAGTGATACTGGCTTGGAAACCCAAGGAGGGGTCGCTATGAGTCGGATCCGACTCCAAGGCAATGGTTGCCTTTTTTTTTTTTTTTTTTAAAATAGCTTAAAGAATATGCTTTTTGGAGCCCGTGCCGGCTCAGGTCGTTACTGCGACCGCCAGTAGGGGGAGCCAGAATCGCTGAAGCGTGGTTGGCTCCAGCAAAGAAAGCAGGGGGCGGGGAAGTGAGGTGGTCTGAGCGCCTACTGTGTGCAGGGCGCTGGACGCCGTCACACAGATAGGATAATTGGGAAGTTGAAGGTGCAGGCCGGGTAGTGAGGTGTCCTGGAATGAATGCATTTATGGAGGCCCGCCTTCCTGCAGCGGGTTGGGTTTAAGGCCTGAGCCTGGCTTAGGGAAGCGTCTAGAGCGAGCTCTGTGACCTCCGCCCCTGGTTTGGAGTATCCACCCAAAGCTACTTGCTTGGTGAAAGTAAAGCTGCCTCGTGGGGAGTCTCTGTGGGCTGGAGGGTGGCTGCAAGAGGCCCCCTTCTTCGCGGTTTGGAGGTGAGAATCGTTCTCCCAAGCTCTTC
>NW_006921737.1:480300-508720 GCF_000298275.1 Orycteropus afer afer | reverse complement strand
CCCCCCACCGCCCTTCCGCACCGCCCCCCCTCACCGCCCTTTTGAGACAGTAGCAGTTCAAGGCTCCCTTGCGCAGGGCGGAGGCACCACGTGGGACCTGGCCTTTGAGATTCCTCTTCCAGCTTTGCCACCTTTTCTCAGACACTTCCTTGCGGTGGCTGAGTGGCAGCTGAGAGAAGAGTAGCCACTCCTCGGAAGGAAGGTTGGGCAATCCTACTTCCGTAGTGATACTGCCTCGAAAACCCAAGGAGGGGTCGCTATGAGTCGGGGCCGACTCGATGGCACGATGGCACGTAACAACAACAACAACAGTATGCACATAAAGGAGCTCTGGTGATGTAGTGCCTAAGGCATTTGACTGCTAATCAGAAGGTTGGTGGTTCAAACCCACCAGCCACTCTGTGGAAGGAAGACTGGGCAATCTACTTCCATAGAAACACCCCCTCAGAAACCCAAGGAGGGGTCGCTATGAGTACAATCAAGTCGACGGCAATGAGTTTTTTTTTTTTGTTTGTTTGTTTATACATACATATATGTATGTATGCATGTGTGCATGCGTTTAATATTTTTAAAATAGATATTTTAAAATATCACCCTCAGTACCATTCCCTGTGTGTGGAGGGTCCCAAGGTACTGGGTTGAAGCCAGAGGCTGCAGCCTGGGTGGCATCAACCTGGCTGGTTCTGTCCCCTTTGTCCCCAGCGTTGTCCCTGCCAGGCACTCAGATGGTTGAGAGAAGTTGAGTTAAAATTCTGGAGCTCCACATTTCTTTGTGACTATGGCCTGGTCATTGAACCTCTCTGGATGGGTTTTTGTCTCATTTAATTATTGCACTCATGTGAGGTGTTTCTTTCTCCTCATTTTACAGATGGGAGCTGAGTTCTTTGTGGACAAAGAGATGAATGCTTTTCTCCCTGAGGTAGCCCACCCAGAAGCCACCTGTTTTTCCATAGGCCCCTTTAGGAGAAGTTCCCGAAATGAAGTCCTAGCACCCCCAGAGAGAGGAGGGGAATCGAACTCCTTAGATGACTGAGGGCAGAGTCCCCTTTCTCTCCAGGGTCTGGGTCTAGGAAACAGAAGTGGGATCCTGGGCAGGGCAGGTCATCTGCTGGGCATCATTTTTCCTATCTGTGAAAGGGGTGTGAACGTGTCTGCCCAGTTCCCCAGTAGAAATCACAGAGATCTAGAGAGATACCAAGAAATGGGCTAGTTGGAGGGGAGGAAGTCTTCAGTTGTTCTGGAAGTCTATCAGGCATCCTCCATTTATGGCAGGGGCCAGCCAGTTCAGTTGCCACGCAGTGGATTCCGGACTCATGACAATCTCGTATGTGTCAGAGTAGAGCTGTGCTCCACAGGGTTTTCAATGGCTGATTATTTCCCCCCAAGAAGAAGATCACCAGGCCTTTCTTTCAAGTCATCTCTAGTGGGCTCAAACTTCCAACCTTTCAAGTGTACTGTTTGCACCACCCAGGGAGTGCCTTTATTTTAATAACAAAGCTTTTATCACCAAGGTGGTGATAGAGGTTTACTTTTGTCTCAGTGACTCCAGACAACAACCTTCTGGGTGAAGGGAACCATTTATTTCCGTTCCACAGGTGGGGGACACTGAGGCTGTGAACAGTGAAGTGAAAAGTGATTTGCCTAATGCCACATTGCAACACCGCCCTCCCCTCATTGCGGTGAATAAAAAGTGGAGTGCTAAGAAGAGGAGAGCTATGGTTTGAAAGGGTCAAGAAACCTAGGTCACTTCCCACTTCTATGTCTGCCTCATTGTCCGTTGAGGGCAGGGTTGATACTGGGGTTGGGTGGCACCAGCCTGAACCCAGCTGAAGCCTGGCCTTCTGCCCCATTCCAGGGATGAAGTGAGCCTAAGGACCAAGCCTTCTCCTGGCGCAAGGAGGCTCCCAGGAGAAGCCCTCAGCCGGGAGGGAAGGGAAGGAGAGGGCACCGGCAGATTGGGGAGGCAGCGTAGGCCCCGGACAGTGATTGAGAGCGGTAAGAGCCCGGCCATTGCAAGGCTGGGGAGTGGCGTGCAGCCGCGGATGGTCACGCGCAAGCTTTGGTTTGAAGGTATTTCTAGGGCCAGGATCTGACTCTCCGCTCCCTTTTCTTTCTCACAGGCAAGTCGAGAAATAGCCCTGGCGTTGGAGACCGGAAACGCAGAGGTCATTTTGACGACAAAAATCTCAAGCCCCTCCTGACTTCTCAGACCCGGCACAGCGACGTCGCTTCTCACTCTTCGGATCCCAGCTAGCGCCCTCCAAGGTCCGGTAAAAGGAATCGTACGGAGGTCCGGCTCAGATATAAAACCAGTTCCAATGGCATCAAGAGAAACTGGATTCAGTTAGCGCGACCGTTCCAGGCAAATAGAAACGGAAGTCCCGGCTCTCTACCTTCCCACCTGGGAGAAATTCTGCCATTGCAGGGAAAAATCTGGACTGTATCAGAATAATTCAGGCTGTCCAGTTATCAGAGACGTAGTTTACTTCTGAGTTTTGTCAGCACAGACGCCACGCACAGTGGCGAGGCATCCAGGACTTGCGTGGGACACGCCCTTGGGGTTAAGCTGCAAATAGTTCTCTCCCCCAACCCGCCTCAGATTGGACTTCATTTTTCTCCAAATTTGCCGAAATAAAGTCCGGAGTCTATGGTGAATACTATTTTCAAAGGCATCGCTCTCAGAACCTCTCCCACAGGTGTAGTCAGTGCTCACAACCATCACCGCAAGTCAACACTGCGGCACTGTTATCTCCATTTTAAAGGGTAGCAAACGAAAGTTCCCAAAGCAAAGTTATTCAACTAAAAGCCTCCTCCTCCAGAGGAGGAGCCACCGGCCTCAGCAGAGGCGCTGGCTGCCAGTTGAACCCCAAGGCTCTATCCCGGCAGAAGGGTCTCCCAGCCCAGGCGCTGGGCTCCGCTAATATACGGGACTGGCGCTGTCCAGCCAGTGGTGCTGAATGAGGGCCACCGCCTACGGCGACACAGGCAAAAACAAAAACAAAAACATTCGCTTTTGCACGGGGGTGCTGGCTCCTAGAGCTCCAACAGGGGCATCGTTGTGCGAGATTATTCATGGAAGTGACGTAATCCAAATTATTAGCATCTCACCCCCAAAACTTCAATAGATACCTAACTGGTCTGGCCGCTTCCAGTCTTGCCCCTTCAGTCCATCTCCACCTAGCCCTTAGAGTGGTCTTTCAAAAGACGAATCTGATCATGCTAAACATCTCCTTGTGGTTTCTCACAAGGTTCTGGGTGGCGCAAACAATTTGCACTGGACTACTGACCTGAAGGTTGCCATTTCAAACTCACCCAGCTGCGCCTTGGAAGAAATGTCTGACAATCTCCTTTGTAAAGATTACAGCCAAGAAAACTCTATTAAACTCCATTGAAAACTCTATTAAACTATACTCTATAACACTTGGGGGGCTCCATGAGTGGGAATTGCTTTTTTTTTTTAATGGTTTCTTATAGCATTCAGAGTAAAACCTGAAGATTTTGCCACAGCTTAGAGACCCCTTTCCCCATCCTCCCAAAGATCTAGCACCTGCCTACTTCTCCCACTTAAACACATTCTAGGATGGCAGTGATGGAGGGTTGAGAATTGGCTTATTTATTTATTTAAATAGTGCTGCTAAGATTTGCTGAGATTGAGAGTGAAGTATGAGAAATAGTGGCATTAAGGATGACCACAAGTGTTTTGGTTTGAGCTCCTGAAGGATGGTATTCCCATTTCTTGCACTGGGACAGATGAAGGGAGGAGTTTTGGAGATGGGGATACCAGATTGGTTCTGCAGAAGTGAAATTTGAAATACCTATGAGAGAGTCAAAGGGAGAGGTCCAATGCACAACTGGATATATAAATCTGGCTTCAGGAGAGAGGTCGTGGCCAGAGATATTAACCAGGGAGGTATCAGCATATACAAAAACAAAAACAAAAAACCCTCATGGTGTAGAGTCAATTTAACTCGTACCGACCCCTCCTTGGGTTTCCAAGGCAGTATCTCTACGGAAGTAGATTGCCCAACCTTCCTTCTGAGGATATAGAGCTTATTTAAAACCATAAGATAGAATGAGATCACTAGGGGGTAAGTGTAGAAAGAAAAAAAAAAGAGTTCTGGGGCTGAACTCTGGAATACTTTGATTTTGAGAGGAGGAAGATGAAGATGAGGAAAAACCGGCAAAAAAAATAAGGATGGAGGGTCTTTGAGAAGGAGCAGAATGAAGAAAGTGGTGTCCCATGAATGCCAGGGTGGGGAGGGGGAACTGCAGAACTGCTTTAAGGAGGAAGGAGAGATCAAAAGTGTCTGAGATGCTGACAGGCCAGTAAGACATGAACTGAGAACTGATCCAAGGATATAGCCACAGAGAGATCCTTTCTGAGAAGAGAGGGTGTGTGTGTGTGTGTGTGTGTGTGTGTAGGGGGGCTGATTTGAAAGAGGACCAAGAGAGGGTGGGAGGAAATCTAGCTGGTAAAACATACCTGGGCAGACTAAAGAAGAGAAAAATGGACTAGGAGCTGCAGGGGAGACCAAATTAAAGGAACCCCGAAAGGCAGTGAAACACTGGGCTGAGACGACATTTTCAGCCAGGTAAATGCCCTACTGGGGGACTAAGCCCTCAACTGCCTACGTGTCTCAGAAGTCCAGGTTACAACCTAAATGAGTCAGGATAAGTTATTCAAGGTACACTCTTTCAGAAGCATTATCTCTTTTTTTCTCCTCTTCATTCCAACCTCAAAACCCTGCTGGTGGAATGCTTTGACATTCACGCCTCGGTAGGTAATCAAGTTTTGCAATCCTTTGGCCTCACTGCGATTGGATTGGGACAGGCTCAGTGGGAGAGCTATGTCCCACCACAATCAGCAAGGGCCCTAGGACGTGAGGTATCCCCGTGCAATCCTGACGGCGGAGGCAGCCTCTCTCCCTTAGTGTCAGGTTTGAAACAATGGCCGCGAGTTCACCTTCTAGTGGAGAGGTTCGTGCGGCTAATCTATAGCGCCAAGGGTGGAGGCAGGAGCAAACCTTGCTCTCTCAGGCGCCCAGGGACCTTCAGAAGAGAAGCAGGTAGGGGAGAGGGATGGATTCTTGTGAATCTTCTTGGACACTTCTCGGCCTCCGTGACCTATGTCGAACTGAGCTCCGCCCTCTCCTGGAAGCGCTGGGGAACTGCAGGGATAGGGGCCTCCAGGGAAGTTGCTGACAAACCGAGGCCATTTAGCGCCCCCTGCTGGGCCTATCCCACCACAGGTCTCTGGGTCTTCTGGCCCAGGACTGTCCCTCACCCCACACTCCATAAACATGTATGTACAAGCTATAGGCTAGCAACAGGGAAGTCCCTTGTGAGCATTAGATGGTGGATCGTGAATCTAAATTCTGCTGCTCTTTGACAACTTATTGCCTGTCTCTGGGCCTCCGTTTCCTTACCTGTCAAATGGGGATGGAAGAACAAATTGGAATCCATGGTCCTTTACCATCTCAAAGGTCAAGAGGTAGTCCCAACTTGCTTTGTGTTGGCACATGTGAGGCAGGCACATTCACAACAGCTTAGGCTTTTCTTAAGCCCTGAGCAGCCCAGGTGCTGAATGTTCACCTCTTCCTCTCTGTCTTGGAATATGCTATAGAGGAAGCGATGTTCTAACTGAGTGGAGAAGAGATAGAATGTCATTCCAAGCATGGGTAAAGGCATGGAGTCATGAGGCATGGCTGATTTAGACAATGGCTGGTGGCTGGGTGTGGCTTAAATGAATTTGGTGTTGTTGTTATGTGCCATTGAGTAGAACCCGACTCATAGCGACCCCTCCTTGGGTTTCCGAGGTGGTATCACTATGGAAGTAGATTGCCCAACCTTCCTTCCGAGGAGTGGCTGTTTAGCAGTCAAGCGTCTTAGGCACTACACTACCAGAGCTCCTGCTTAAATGAAGGGGGAGTTGGAAAGCAGTGAGGGCCAGATCTTGCAGGGCCTTATCAACTATACTTATGAATTTGAAGCTGATGTTAAGGGCAGTGGAGAGCTATTGAAGAATTTAGACCTGGTCATAAGTTGCTCTGGGGTGGTGTCAAATATTCGAAGATTTGTGGCAGGGCCTACACGTTGCCTCCTTCTTTCCTATGGCTGTCCAAAATGCAGCCTGCATTTCCAACCTCCCTTGGAGCTAGCTACGGACATGTGATTAAGTTCTGGTCAATGGGTTGTAAGCAGAGTATCCTGTGCACCTTCCAGGAAGTGTCCTTAGAAGGATACAATCATCCTCCTTGCTTCCTTCTAGCTGGAATATGAGCATGGCGGCTGGTACTTGGAGCCCTTGGTCTGATCAGGCTGATGTGAGCATGTTCAGCAGACAGAGCCAGGGCAGGATGGTGGCTGCCATCTTTGATCCACAGCTGTAATCTGCCACTCGTTGTTGTCCCACAGGTGCCTAAAACTGGTGGCAGTGGGGCCACCTCCACTGCTTCCTTTTTTCCATGAATTATTATTGGCTGTCAGCGTTATCCTGGAAGAGGTCTTTCCAAGAAGTATCGCCACGTTTGGGTAACTGAGATAATTTATCTTCACTTAGTGAAAATAATAACAGCTAATATCCACTGAGCACTAACTAGGGATTAGTTAGGGTGTTGCATGGATGATCATAACTGTTATATTTCAACCTCCAGGCCATCTTGCCTCTGAAACCACACCAGGGTGAAGGTTGGGGTGGAGTCAAGGAGTCATTATTGACCAGAACTGATGAGGCTGTTCAGGTCCCTGCCCCATCTCCTGCCCAACTTTGACCAACCTTCTTGTTACAGATGAGGAATCAGGCTCAGAGATGTGAAGTAACTGGCCCAAGGTCACACAGCTGGAAGGAAACTCCAGGTCTTTATTGTGCTCAAGAAGAGCAGGTGATCCTGTGAACTTCATCTTTAGTGGAGGGGATTATGAGAGCAAGGAGCCAGCCTGACAGGTTTAAATCCCAGCTCTGTCACTTACTGGCTAAGTCCTTCTGTGCCTTGTTTTCCTCATTTGAAAAACAGTCCATCACTCAAGGATTACTGTGAAGATGAAATAAGATAAGGGATATAAAGCACTTACCATAGTAGTTGTTATTATTACTATTATTATTAATGGAGTCCCTGAGTGGTGCAAATGGTTAAAGTGCTTGGCTGCTGAAGACTGGAGGTTCGAGTCACCCAGAGGCACCTCTGAAGAAAGACCTGGTGATCTACTTCTGAACACAGTTCCACTCCAACCACACACCATGAATCGGAGTAGACTTGATGGCAATGGGTCTGAGCCCTTCCTCTGGCCACGCCAGGGAAAACCAGCAAGTAGAGGGAAAAGCCAAGGTTGAGAATTTTCTGCCCCATCGCCCATGCCGAAGGCCAGGGGACCGAGGAGGGGTGGCGTGACTGCCTAGGCTGGCAAGCAATTTGTTAGAGGAGCTCATTGATGACTCTGACTCTGAGTTAATTAAAGATGGCTGCTAGGGGTCATTGCCATAGTGACAATTAGGCCCAGAAGGAGGCTCATTAGGCTGCAATGTTAACAAGGCTGTTGTTTTTAACTTCTGATCTGGGTGAAAGAGGAACGTTTTGAGTTGCTTCCCTTTCTCCCTCTACTGTGTCTTGGATCCATTTTAGAGAGTCCCTGTTGAGAAACCAAACAAAGGAGAATTCCTGGGTTTAGTGTGTCTGAGGAATGAGGAGACAACAGGTTTCTTCCCCTGGTGCTGCTCTGGAGTCTGAAAGGAGTCTTGGATGGTTGAGGCTTAGAGAGGGAGAGGAGAGTGGAAGGATGAGGTCAGAGTGGGAGGGAGAGAAGGGGGGTTTTATTCAAGATGGAACTGGAAGCCTTTCCTGGAACTTGGAAATGTCACTTCTGTCACCCAATCTGCTCCCCAAACTGAGTGTGTGTGTGTGGGTGGATGGAAATGTGGAATGGTGGACCATCAAGCCATTTTCTTCAGAGTTTGACAAAGGGAAGAAGGAAGGGGAACTCAAAGCCTATCTTAATGCTAAGCACTTAAAGAAAGTATGCATCTTCCCCCTATTTTCCATATTAGCATATAAGTAATATGCGCTATTGAGAAAAATTAGAGCTTTTAGAAAAGCACAAAAAGAAAATATCCCTCAAGTACCACTTGCCCCATTACCCACCCTCCAGAAGTAAAAGCAGTTTTTGGTGTAATGGACTTTACAGGACATATTGAGGGGAAGGAGAAAGGGGACTTAGACTTTTTGTACTCTTTTCTTCTGTGTGAAGTTTCATCAGGAGAATGTCAAACAAAACTAAGTTAAAATAGCACATGATGCAATATTTCTCTATACAGCTGTATACAGCATACATTTTTCTCTACAAAAATAGGGGTCATGCATAGAAATAATTGGTCCAAGGGACTAGTGGATCATGTGAACCTCAGCCTCCATGACCCTGAGATCAGAAGAACTAGATGGTGCCCAGCCACCACTGCCAAACACTCAGAAAGGTATCAGTGTAGGAGATCCTGGATAGAGTGGGGAAAAAATGTGGAACAAAACTCAAAATCATAAAAAATATCAGGCTTACTGGTCTGATGGAGATTGTGAAATCCCCAAGGAAGACTATAGCCTCTAGTCACCCTTTGGGCCTGGAATTGAACTCATCCCCTTGGCTTCCAGCCAAACAATAGACAGGCATATAAGTGAACATTTATACCAGGCAGGTACACTGCTTAGAACAATCAACCATGGGAGATCAGAAGGACAGTATTTGCACAGAGAGATAGCTCAGAGGGCAGGAGTGCATGGGAAAGAGGGGGGTAAAAATAGGGGTCAGATTGTATCTACCATTTTGAAACTTAATTTATCACTTCAGGATAAAATATCTTGAATGCTTTTCCAGGATGTTATATTTTCTTCCTGTCCTTTATTATTATGTTTTAAGAGCACAAGGAAGACTACTTCCATAGAGATACCACCTTGGAAACCCAAAGAGGGGTCACTATGAATCACTATCGACTTGATGGTAGTGAATTTGGTTTTGGTTTTTATAAATTAGTCTAACTATACAAAGGGTAAGTAAGTTTCCAACTGGGTCTCAGCCCATTGGTTTCCCACCCAGAGGCAACCACAAATATCCGTTTCTTTTGTATCTGTCCTGAGATTTTCTACCTGTGTTTATAACCACACACATTTTTCCCACACATTTTGTGCAACACAGTTAGCACATCGCCCACCTGCTCTGCATCTTGCTTATTTCACTTAGCATATCTTGCAGCTGGTTCCATATCACTATGTGTAGAGCTCAGCCGCTAACCAAAATGTTGGGTGGTTGAAATCTACCGGAGGTTCTGTAGAAGAAAAGGTCTTTGATCTGCTCCTGTAAAGACTACAGTCTAGGAAACCCTATGAAGCAGTTCTACTCCATCCTGCAGGGTCACTATGACTTGGAATGGATGTGATGGCGCACAGCAACAACTGTTGGTGGACACTAAATTCTTGCCACAGAGACTGTGTGGCTGTACCTGAGGTTGAAGTACTCAAGGTGACTTGCTAATTCAAAGGGTACTCTTCCAGCATTTTTAATAGTTTTGTTCTAGCCTACCATACAAACTGCCATGAACATTTCAATTGTCTCCATTTTTCACTATGGATTTCCATGATAGTCCTTGAGGAGTCCACAAGTCTGGTGGGGGGAGACATTCAGATGAACAAGCACATGTAATAACACATGGCCATAGCCGTTGTGATGGAGGCGTCTCCTGGAACAGCACAGCCCAACCTGTAGAATGCAGGGAGGGATTAGGAACCACTGGAAGTGAGAGGAGGGAGGATGGCAAAAGCTGTGCAAGGTATTGAAAACCCTGGAAGTTGCTGGAGCTAGGAGTCTTTCTTTTTCTTCCCAATTTTATTAATTGAGCTAAAGTGTTTCTTTGTTTACAGATGACTTCATGGGATAGTTTTGGTTCAAAGTATAAAGATTATTTCAGGATAATAGATTTTGGGGTCCATGCAGTCTCAATGGATCCAGTAAGTCTGTTCCACATTATCTACCTTTTGATCAGGATCCATCTATTGGGTCCTAGGTCAAACATTCAGTAATGGTAGTCAGGTACCAACCATTTCTTCTGGCCTCATGGAAAAGGAGATAGTAGTTCATGAAGGCAATTTCACCTGCAGTCATTTCCTTCTCCAATTCCTGGGTCTCCTTCTGGTGCTATTCCAGGCAGATAGAGACCAATTTTTGTATCTTGAATGGCTGCTTGCAAGCTTTTAAGACCCCAGGCACAACAAACTAGGAAGTAGAACAGACACTAAAAACTATATTAGGCCAATTGACTGGATAGATCCACGAAGCCATGTGCCTAAAACTCTAAAACAAGAAATATAATCCCAGGAGGTCTTTAATTATTCCTAAATAGTATCTGCAAGTGCAATCCCTCTTTGTTGGCTGCTGTTATTGTTGTAAAATTATATATAACATTATATTTGCCATTTTACCATTTTTTCCTGGGGAACAGCTTAGTCTTATCAGTTACATTAGTCAAGTTGTAGAATCATTACCTGTAGTTGATGCCAATTTTCCCATCACCATAGATAAAAATTCATTACCTTGGAGCTGGAAGTCTTTGGGCATGGACAAGAGGTGGTCCTGGTCCTTAAGGGGGCACACAGGAGTGGTCTTATATATCCTTTCATGCCCAGAATTCAACATAGTGGTTGGAACATAGTTGTACTCAGTAAATGTTTATTGATGAATGAATAAACCAAACTCAAAAACAAAACTCACTACCATCAAGTTGATACCGACTCATAGCAACTCCCATTGAGTTTCCAAGGCATAAATCTTTATGGAAACAGACTGCCTCATTTTTCTTCTGCAGAGTGGCTGGTGGGTTCAAACCACCAACCTTTTGATTAGCAGCCAAAGCCTTAACCATGACACCACTAGAGCTCCTTGACAAATGAATAGGTAGGGGATAGAAGGAGGGAAGATGGAGAAGTGGGCAGGAACTGAACCATGAAGGGCTTTGTCAGTCATGCTGAGGGTTTGACTTTCATCTGTTAGGGGATGAAGTCCCTCTGAAGGCCCTTGCAGTGGGGACGGATACAGTGAGATCTGCTGTCATGGAAGGGTTCCTCTGGGATACAGGTAGATCTGGGTTGGCCCATGGGAGGCTGTGTTACTCTTTCCCCATATTCCATACCCCTCCCTTCAGCACCCTCCCTGTAGAAGGATTATACATCTCCACTCTGGAAAACTCAGACAAGCCATTTGACTTGTTTTGGTCAATGACATATGAACACTGTGCAGTAGGGAGAGGAAGCATATGGGGACCCTGTACTTTCTGCACAATTTCTCTGTAAACTTAAAACTAGTCTGAAGAATAAAGTCTGTTTTGTAAAATATGAGTGGAAGAGATATGTGACATTCTTCAGATAAAGCTTTAAGGGACAGTTAGTTTAGGGCTTGCCCTGTTCTCTTTTCTCTTCCTCAGCAACTCTGGAAATACGGATCAATATGGGGCTCCCTTGGAAATGGATTCCTGAGGGACTGTGGGGAGCAGAGGCTCTTTGACAATCTTCAGTGGGCATGTAAACATGGGTGAGAATTTAACTTTGTTGCTTTAAGCCCTTGAGATTTGGGGAGTTTCTTGTTATTGCAGCATAGCATATAGCCTATCTTGACTGATAGATGAGGGGATTGGACTGGATAATTCCCAAGTCTCTTCCAGATACATGTAACAGGCTGTGATTCTCCCAGGCTTGTTCTTTTGTGGCTTGAGACTGTGGGTTCATTCTTGGTTGACCCAGTGGGTACTCAACTGCTTATGGACACCTGGACTCCTGGCCTTTCTGTTAGACCCATTTGGAGCCCCATGGACACTTCTCAGAGGCTGATAGAAATCTATGGCAGGAAGAAGTCTGCAGTTGCTGCTGCTCTGTCTGAGATCTGGCTCCTGGTGATCTTTAAAGGGTCAGAAACATGAATGGCCATGTTGGTGTCAACAGTAAGAAGAGGGTGTACTCTTGCTCACTGGGGTTCCCTCTTTCTGAAGGAGAAACTGAGGCTGAAGGGCTGTTTAATCCAAACTTCTCATGCCACTGTCCCTAACAGCTGGTTGCTACAGCCTCCTTCCCAATAGGGACACTTATCTCATGCAGCTGGAGGTCCAAAGGCAGGGTGTCATTGGATGCTGTAGCATCAGGGCTCGGGGAAGATACCAAGGACCCAGGATCTTCCATCTCTGTTCTCCATGCTGGCTTTATCTTCAGGCATGTTTTTCTCGTGATTACAAGATGCTAATCACCATAAGGGCCACATGGTTGCCTTCTTGTTCATACCAATAAGAGAAGGTGAGGGAAAATGTGCTGTCTTCCTAACTATAGACCAGTACTCATCAGTAGAAGGAGCTCTGGTGGTGCAGTACCCAAGGCATTTGACTGCTAACCAGAAGGTTGGCAGTTCAAATCCACCAGCCACTCCATGGAAAGACGACTTCCGTAAAGATTGACCATCTTGGAAATCCAATGGGGGTCGCAATGAGTTGGCATCAACTTGATGGCAGTGGGTTTGGTTTTTGGTTCGACTCATCACTAGGGGAGTATCCTTCTGCTGAGGTGCTCAGCCATTCTTAATCCTATTAGGAGCAGCACCCCTCCTTTTTTAAAAAAATATTTTATTGTGTTTTAGGTGTAAGTTTGCACAGCAAATTAGATTCTCATTCAACAATTCATACACAAATTATTCTGTGACACTGGTTACAGTCCCCTCAATGTCAGCACCCTCCTCATTTCCACCCTGCCTGCCCCATCTCTATCCATCCAGTTTCCCTGCCCCTCCTTACCTTCACATCTTTGCTTTGGGTAAATAGTGACTATTTGGTCTTGTATAGTTGACTGTTTAAAGAATCACATTCCTCACAGGTATTACTGCTTATTTTATATGCCTATCTCTTATTTGGCTGAAAAATGACCTCTGGAAACAGCTTCAGTTCCAGGTTAAAAGGATATCTTAGGGCAATAGTCTCATGGGTTCCTCTAGTCTCTATCAGTCCAGAAGTCTGGTCTTTTCTATGAATTTGAGTTTGTCCTGTGTTTTTCTCCCATTCTAAGTGGGATTTTCTCTTGTGGCCCTGGTCAGAATGGTTGGTGGTGGTAGCTGAGCACCATCTAGTTCTTCTGGTCTGAGGTTAGAAGAGGCTGTGGTTCATGCAGGGCATTAGTTCTGTGGACTAATTTCTTCCCTGAGTCTTTGGTTTCCCTCACTCTCTTTGCTCAAAGACTTCACATTGCTTGGCTCTACAATTGACGCCAATGGAAGCAGCAGTCAGGACATCAGATGACATATAGCACTGGGCAAGTCAGCCACAAAGGACTTCTTTCAAGTGCTGAGGAGCAAAGATGTCTCCTTGAGAACTAAGGTGTGCCTGATACAAGCCATGATATTTTCAATCACCTCATATGCAGGTGAGAGCTGAACAATAAATAAGGAAGACTGAAGAAGAGTTGGTGCTTTTCAGTTGTGGTGCTGGTGAAGAATGCTGAAAGTACCATGGACTGCTAAAAGAACTATCAAATCTGTCCTGGAAGAAGTGCAGCCAGAATGCTCCTTGGAAGCGAGAATGGCCAGACTTCGTCTCACCTACTTTGGTCATGTTATCAGAAGGGGCCATTCCCTGGAGAAGGATGTCATGCTTGGTAAGGTGGTGGGTTGATGAAAGAAGGTGTTCTGGTTACCTAGTACTGCTCTGACAAGAATATACCACAAATGGGATGGCTTAAACAAACAGGAGTTTACTCTTACAGTTTGGAGGCTTTAAGTCCAAGTTCAAAGTGCCAAGCTCTAGGACCTGGGTGAAAGCCCCTCAGCCTTGGGCTTCAGCTCTGCCTCAAGCTCCTGGCCCACCGAAGCTAGAGGCTTTTCTTCACTCAGACAGCTGCTGGCTGCTGAGGCTGCCAAGCCCAAGGTTGACAAGTAAAAAGGCACAGTGCTGATGTTACCAAACCACATGACAGGCCATTAATTTAAGTTCCTTGTAACTCCCCAGGTCAGCAGAGCATGGCAGGCTGCTGAATAATGACACAGCGACATGCAGGGTCCAAGCGTGCCATAAGCTAGAGACCATTAGAGAGGGTTCTTCTTATATACAGGAAGCAGACCACATCCCAAAGGCAGCTACTCAGCTGCTTGTGGTAGATCCCACCATGGAGTTGATTGCCAGTCTCATCATGGGGAATAACCACCACCAGCTACCCAGCCACTCAACCAGGCTCAGCCAACTTGACACCCAAACATAACTACCACACCACTCAAATATTTTTTGCTTGTTATTACTGTTGTAAGATTGTATATGTTATAGCATTTATCATAATTGTTCTTTATTCCTGTGTACCTCTCGGTATCTTCATTTATCTTTGTCAAGTTATACTAACATTCTTCATATCATGTACTGCCTTTCCCATCACTAGAATTAACACAAGTTTACTATCTAGTAAATAATTTTCCCACCTTCCCCCTCTGATCTCTGGTAACCACCAAAGAACATTGCTTATTGTGTATATATGTATTCTTGACTTTTTATAAAAGTGGTATCATGCAATATTTGTCCTTTTGTGTTTGACTTATTTCTCTCAGTACAATGTCCTCCCAGTTCATCTATTTTACATTTGGCAGATTCATCATAGTTCTTTATTGTTGCACAGTATTCCATATTCCATTGTGTGTGTGTGTATATATATATATATATACACACACACACACACACACACACACCACAATTTGCTTATCCATTCATCCTTTGATGGGTACTTAGGTTGTTTCCATCTTTTTGATATTGTGAACATTGCTGCAATGAATATAGGTATGCACATGTGCAATCATGACACTGCTTTTTCTTCTTCTTCTTTTTTAATTGTGATTTGGGTGAAAGTTTACAGAGCAAACTCACTTTCCATTCAATAGCTCGCATACACTTTGTCTCATGACATTGACTACAATTACTACAATGCAACTGCTCCCCTCCCACTTCCTCCCCAGAGCTACCTCTTCCCTGTGTCCTTCCCTCTCATACACTCCTGCCCCCTGAGCTGTCTCCCTGTGCATACACAGTCCTTTGATTCTCCCATGATTGTTCTCTCCAAGGAGTGTATCTACCTAATGTAAACATTCACCTCATATGCCTGTCTTTTGTTTGGCTGGAAGCCACAGGAATGAGTTCAATTCCAGACCTGAAGAGCAGCTAGGGGCCATAGTCTCAGTGGTTCCATCAGGCTCTATCAGACCAGCAAACCTGACCCCCCTTTTTTTAAAATGATTTTGAGTTTTGTTCCAAATTGTTCTCCCTCTCTACTGGATCTCCTGCATAGATCCCCCTCCAAGTGGTTGACAGTGGTAGCTAGGCACCATCTAGTTTTTCTGGTCTCATAGTCATACAGGCTGAGGATAGCATGGTGTACAGTCGCTTGGACTAATTGTTTCCATGACTCTTTGGTTTTCTTCATTCTTCTTTGCTCTGGATGAGGAGAGACCCATCGTTGCATCTAGATGGGCTCTTGCAAGCTTTTAAGATCCCAGTCGCTACTTGCCAAAGTAGGATGTCATGGCACTGCTCTTACAGCTCTAGGATGTATACCTAGGAACAGGCTTGCTGGATCATATTTCTACATTTTGAGGAAGTGCCACACTGTTTTCAATAGCTGTTGTACCATTTTACAATCCCACTAACAGTGTCTATGAGTCCCAATCTCTCTACAATCTTGGCAGTTTTTGTTGTTTTCTGCCAGTACCCCCTTTCCATAACTAAATATTACTATCCTGAAATGAAATTTGTAGAAAGTAGAGCCTACTTAATACATATCATTACAAAGGTATCAATATAATGCCCTAACAATAAAGGAAAGTATAATAGAGTAACATATTTCAAGAATACACATTCAGGCACAACTATTCTAGAAGACATAATGAGACAGATACTTTCATCTGCATATCAAATCTCCATGAATATGACAGCGATGGATGCAGACAGATTCAGGTGGGTTGTTTTGGTGACTAAAATGCTGCTGCCAGCATTGTTATCGGTGACCTGATTGTGTTGAAATGGTGAGTAACTCTTGGGAAGATTCCAAACAAAACAAAGCACAGACTTCCTCGGTGCACACAGCGGCTGCACTGCTGCAATATATATTCAATATATAGGAAAAAGCAAAAAACCCCAAACCAAAAATCCTGTTAATATGTCAAATGGGATCATCTCTAGGCTCAGATTTTCACCTGCATCTCTGTCTAGTGGGGCATTTGAAAGTCATGTGAGATTTAGAACCAAGTTTTAGTATGTGGGACTATTAAGAATTCTAACCCCACCCCTGCTCATTAAATACCCTCAGTGCCCCCCCCCCACCACTGAGACAACCAAAAATGTCCCACAAGATTTAAATGTGCCTAGGGATGCGGCAGGTCCCTGGCTGGTACAAATGGTTTGCATTCAACTACTAGCTGGAAGGTTGGCGATTAGAATCCACCGAGAGGAGCCCAGGGAGAAAGGCCTGGAGGTCTACTTCAACAAGATTATAGCCATTGAAGACCTCATGGAGCACAGCTCTACTCTGGAACATATGGGGTCATGACAAGTCAGGATCAACCTGACAACATTGGGTAAGGATGCTGCTGCTTCCCTCACAAACCACTGGTCTACTCCAATCAGGAGTCCTCGGTGGGGTCTGGGGTGGGGTGGCTGCCTTCACAAAATGGGTACCATTCAGAAGGAAGCGGAGGGAATGGATGGAAGGGAGGTAACCAACAGCTCAGCTCTTTCTCACAGGGCTGACAGTCTACTCCCAGGGTCCCTTCCTGGTATTGAAAGGCCACAGAGGACCCATAGACTGACAGAGGAGCTCCAAGAAGAAAGTTTACTTTGCTCTGTGTGTATGTTTCATTATGCTGACTGACTCAGAAAATGTTCACATCCCCCTGCCAGAAAGGAAGAGTAGGCAGAGATGGGGTAGGCTGGTCCTGAGCCCCCTGGGAGAGAGCAAGCACCCCCACATTGGCTTTTCCCAGGACAATGACTCTCAGATCTTTTCAGATCTTTCTACCATAAAAAACTCCTATCCTGCTCCCATTTCATTGGACCACTGACTCCCATTAAGCTACTCATTTTTAAAAAATAATAATCTGTGGGAACTCTTTCCATATTTTAGATATTATTCTTTTCTTGTTTATGTTGTGATTAACTAATCTGTCTCAACATATCTCCCATCTGTCACTTGCTTCTTAACTTCACATAAGGTGGGTTTTATTTATAATTTATTTATTTATTTACTTTGACCTCCTGCAGTTTTTTAATTTTTATGTCATCAAATATGGAACTCCATTCCTTTGTGTATGTCAGGATGGCGAGGCTGGATGAGCTGGCTGTTGTCAAGTGTTGAGCTGAAGGAGGCCTGGTGGGATGACAGAACTGTGAGATGGGAAGGCTATTTTACCACAAGCATGTGGCGCACAGCCTGAGTGGCTCCTTGAGACTTCCTGCGCCAGGAAACGTCCAGAGGCCTGGACCAAGTCCTCCCCTCCACTCCTTTCCCCAGGAGGCATAGCCATTTGCAGGACTTGTGTTATGAACTAAATTATGCTCCCCCTCACTCCCCTCCCACTTTATGTATACCCCCCCCCAAAAAAACAAAACAAAACAAAACAAAACAAACTCATTGCCAGAGAGTCAATTCCCACTCATAGTGACCCCCACTGGGTTTCCAAAGCTGTCAATCTTTATGGAAGTAGACTGCCCCATCTTTCTTCCACAAAGCAACTGGTGGGTTTGAACCACTGACCTTCTGGTTAGCAGCCAAATCCTTTATCTACTACACCACCAGAGCTTGCTCTCTCTCTATATCTATATCTATCCATCCATCCATCCATCTATCTATCTATCATCAATTTATCTATTTGGGAGCTCTGGTGACATAGTGCCTAAAGCATTTGACTGCTAACCAGAAGGCTAGCAGTTCAAACCCACCAGCCACTCCTCAGAAGGCAATCTACTTCCGTAGTGATACTGCCTCGGAAACCCAAGGAGGGGTCACTATGAGTTGGATCCAACTCGATGGCAGTGAGTTTGGTTTGGTTTTATCTATCCGTCTGTCTATCTGTCTGCCTGTCTATCTATCTGTCTATCTATCTATCTATCTATCATCTATCTATCTATCATCTGTCTGTCAGTCCTAACCTCTGTGCCTGTGAATGTGATCTCATTCGGCAATAGGGTTTTTTGTTATATTAACAAGGTCATACTGGAGTAGGGTGGGTCCTACGCCTAATCCATTCTGAGTGATGCCTTATAGAAAAGGAAAACAGGCAGGAAGACACACACACACAAAGAAAAGACACTATGTGCAGATCTGGCTATAAGTGAAGGTACGCCAAGAAATACCCAGGTTACAGAAGCTGAATGGAACAAGTAAGGATTTCCCCCTGGAGTTGGCACAGAGAGAGCATAGCCTTGCCAATGAATTGAATTCAGATTTCTAGCCTTCAAAACTGTGAGACAATAAATTTCTGTTCTCTAAACCCACCCCCTTGTGGTATTTTGTTATGGCAGCCCTAGGAGACTAAGACAGCCTGGGAGGAGGAGTTCATCCTGAATCCCACCAATAACCCTTTGGAAGCCATTAATAACTGATGGTTTTGTCTGAAGGGTCTTTCCACCACAAGTTCTCTTCTAGCTTCAGCAGTGAGGCATGTAGAGCATCAATATGGTCACTTAGAGCCACCTGGGACTGGGAGGCAGAAGAGGCAGGGTAAGTCTCAGAGCTGTAGCTGTATGGTCTTGGGGGAGTCCCTGGCCCTCTCTGTGTTCTGTTTCTTTCCTCTGCTCAGGGAGGGGACTGAATGTCATGGTATCAAGGTTCTTTTTCACTGCAGATATCCCACCACTAGTTTTCCACACGGGAGCTCTGGTAGCGTAGTGCCTAAGGCATTTGACCACTAACCAGAAGGCTGGTGGTTCAAACCCACCAGCCATTCCTCGGAGGAAGGTTGGGCAATCTACTTCTGTAGTGATACTGCCTTGGAAACCCAAGGAGGGTTGAGTCGCTATGAGGTGGTCCGACTTGATGGCACATAACAACAATAGTTCTCCACACAGCCCTCCCTGGAAAAAACCTCACTACCGAGAGTGGTCTTTATCCTGCCTCTGCTCAGACTTCTCACCTGGGGCGAGGGTGGGGTTGGGTGTGAGGACTCCTGGGACTCCAGAGACTTGCTCCTCCTCTGGGATGTGACACCTGAGCCTCTGCGGTGCTTGAGTTCTCCTTGGCCATATCTGGGCCCCGAAGGTACAGAATAGAGGACTGGGCAGCCCTGCTCCCACATTCCTTTCTCTCTCACTGCCATTGACTCGATTGCAACTTATTGTGACCCCTCCTTGGGTTTCTGAGGTGGTATCTCTACGGAAGTAGATTGCCCAGTGTTCCTTCCGCGGAATGGCTGGTGGGTTTGAATCACCAGCTGTCTGGTTAGCAGTCAAATGCCTTAGGCACTACGCCACCAAATCTATTCAAATGTGCTGTTCTTGAATATAATTTACTATACGAGCTGTGTGGCAATGTTGCAGTACAGTGAATTGCTTAATATGGCTCTTGTAGCCATTGTACCCCATTTTGTGATGTATTGTGAACCCCAGTCTCTATGCCTGTTTAGGGTGGGATGCATCTTGAGTCCTGCCTCGCTGGAAGGTGTGACTCAAGTCACCACCCTTAACTTCTGTTGAGGGTGTATATAGGGTTGTTTTGGGAAAGGTCACTTTCTTGCTCTGGTTCTGCATTTGGTACATCATCCATCTCACCCCTGGACTTGAGACAGCAGCTGTCATTTGGCCTGCCAGTTTGGGTTCACTAACCCCTGTGACCACATAAGTTGGGAGAATCCTCCAGACCTAACTACAGACCTGGGACTTGCCAGCTTGCCAGCCTCCCAGCCTCCACTACCACCATGACATGAGCTGCTTCCTTGGGAGTTTGTGAGTTCCATGAGACGTTACAGCAAAATACAGAACCTTAAGATAGGAGATAGATTACTGCGGGTAGGAGGATTGATGTCAGAGATGATGGAGTGGCACAGAAGTTTGGAAAAGTTGGACATTTGGGACATCTTTAACCTCCACTTCATAGGGACCAGCCTTGTGCTGATCTTTCTCAAAGAAATTACATAAGCCAATTTGTAACACATAATCAAACAACTTGTTCATTTTGATTCTGCAGTGTTTTTTCGTTTTTCCAATTTTTATTGTGATTTGGGTGAAGGTTTACAAAACAAATTCACTTTCCATACAGCAGTTCATACACATTTTGTTTCATGACATTGACTGCAATTCCCCAAAATGTAACAGCTCTCTTCTCACTTCCTCCCTGCAGTTACCTCTTCCCTGTGTCCTTCCCTCCCATGCACTTCCACCTCCCAAGCTGTCTCCCTGCGCAAACATTGCCCTTCTGTTCTCCCACAACTGATCACTCCAAGGAGTGTATTTACCTGTTGTAAATGTGCAGTTTTCTTTAAAAAATTTGAAAGCAATATTTTCTCTCTCTCCCCACCCCCACGTCCCGTACATTTCTCCAGCCCCAAGAAAGCTCATAAGTTGAGCCCTGTGCCTGTCATCACTGCTGGAGACACGAGACCCCTCCATCTCTCCCCAGGACCAATGCCCCAGTGTTCGAAAGCTCTCCCTGCCCCCTGACTCCCTGTCCCTAACCTACACAGCACAGCCAACGTGATCATCTCCTTTATTATAAAAACTTCACAGTTTTAAATTTAATACATTTTGTTTAATTTGCTATTCAAAAAGGTGATAACATGACTCAAAATTAAAACTGAACAAAACAGCACAAAGCAAAGTCTCCCTCCCAGCCCTGTGTCCTGACGCATGACCCTTCCCAGAGGAAATTGTAGGTCATTATGTATGTTCCAGATACATTCTTTTCTTTTTCTTTCTTTCTTTTTTCTTTTTTGCACACTCTCCTTCTTATATAAAAACACAAATGATAGAAGACAGAGTACTTTTTAAAGCTCACGTTCAACCAAACCTTTGTGTGGTTCTCTGGTGTCTCTCATGGGAAAGTTCAAGCTCTTCAGGCTGAGACGAGAGGGCTCTCTATTATCCAGACTGCTTCTGACCTCTCCCAGCCTCCTAATTCATCTCCAGTCCAGTGCACTCAGGCTCCCTCCGCTCAGAGCGCCCTCCCCTGCTCCTATCGATACTCAACCCTCGGCTTCCGTGGTGCCTGCTCTCTGGCTGATGTCCCTCCTCCCCGTGGAGGCAAGCATGCAGTGCCCGCCAGTCTCCCCCACCAGTTGGTGCATGCTTGGGAACAGAAACAGTACCTTACTCGTCTCTACGCCGCAGGGCCAAGCACACTGCCTGGCTCAGAGAGGGCGCTCCGAAACTGCCTAATGGGTTTGGTTGGGGCCTGCAGGCCGGTATCGCTTTGTCACAGCGGCACCTCGTGGTAGACGTTGGAAGTGCAGCGAGAAAGTGCTGGCGAGAGGCGTGAGCTGCCGTTTGAGGTGGCCTTCCTGGCTCAGGACATCTTCCCGGTAGAGTCCGCGGTGCTCACGTCCTCCTCTCATGGCTCCACCCCCATCCACTTTAGACCCCATCTTACTCGCCGGCGCCCAACCAGGGCCAAGTCAGATCGGTACTGACCCACCTTTCCACCACCAGGACTATTGTCAGTTGGGGAAACCCACCCACCTTTCAAGTGATCAGCTGCTTTGGACACCTGGTGAGGGAGGGCGTGTCTGTGTGTGTGTGTGTGTGTGTGTGTGTGAGAGAGAGAGAGAGAGAGAGAAAGAGAGAGAGAGAGAGAGGGAGAGGGAGAGAGAGAGAGAGAGAGAGAGAGATGTACTTGTACGTTTCAGGGTGTACCTAACATATACCCTGAGCAGGTAATTTTTAAACCACTCACCTGTATAGTACAAAATTATTGGCAATGATAATCATGAAACAAATATCAGTATATAGCAGATAGCAAATTTTTTCTTTCCTTGGATTTCATATATATACACATGCCATTTCAAAAATAAGTTAAATGAAAAAAATCATTTCAGCACAAAAAGGAACAAAGAATGAGAAATGCTTTCTAATTACATTCTTTTCTTTTAAAGGAGAAATACATACAGCTACACATTGGTTTGTCCTAGTACTGAATAACTTTACATTAGAATTAATAAAATAACACTAACAATTCAAAAAGAAACTGTTACTTTAAATATATTGTTTAAATTCAGTATAATGTTTCTGATATGACCTGAAAATTGCATTTTCTAAACAAAATATACACTTCATGGCTCATTTTCTATTTAAAATTTTAGACACAAATGAAACAAAGCAATTCAAGTTCTATTTCTACAACTTCATAATCACTGAGTTCAATAGATTCGAACCCTAGGAACCTGTACAGCAATGTATAACATATAATGTGCAATGTAGTATGTGATATGTGTTTCCAACTGTAGGGTTCCTGGGTGTTGCAAATGGTTTGTGCTTGGCTACTAACCAAAAGGTTAGTGGTTCAAACCCACTCAGCAGTGCAGCAGAAGAAAGACAGCAATCTGCTTCTGTAAAGATTACTGTGAAGAAATCTTCTCTGTAGCACATGGGGTCACCAAGAATCAGAATTAATGTTACAGCAACGTGTTTCTTTTTATTCCCCAAGCATAGGAGGCCCTGGGTGGTGCAAACAGTGTGCTCAGCTGCTGACTGAAAGGTTGGAGGATCAAGTCTACCGGGTGGTGTCGCAGAAGAAAGGCCTGGAGATCTTTTTGTAAAAAATTAGCCATTGGAAGTCTATGGGGCATAGTTCTGCTCTGACACATATAGGATCACTATGAATTGGAATTGACTCCATAGCAACTGTTTTTTTATTTCAACTGTGGAACCAGGAGTTCTTGGAATGTACTTCACGTAGAGTGCAATGTTAATTATAAGATGAGTAAGAAAAATTTACTGACTTCAAGCCTGTATATTTATTATTAAAAATCAACAGGTTAGAATTAGCAAAATAATTTTTGTGCAATATTTTATTTATTAATAAATTATAATATAATTGTTTATTAAATAATTAATAAATTTATTAATAAAGACTTGCCAGTGTCTGACGGTAATGAAGCAGATCCATTGTGCATTATATTATTGCTTTAAAATTCTATACACATAATGTGCCCGGCTGCTCCCAGGGTGGACTGGTCCCAACTCCTGGCCCTTGGGACTCCACTGGTGTGTTTATATTCAGGTTTCTGCTTGTTTGTGCCTCTTTTTTGTCTGAATCTGAGAAGTGTTCGCCTTTGGATTTCCAGTGTGTTTGTCTGCTGTCTCTGCTTATGGCCCTTTATGTGTATATATTTGTGTGTCTGTTGATAGTGTGTTGTGTGAAGATTCAATTAGATGATCTGTGTAAGGTGCTCAGAACAGTGGCCAGCTAAAATTCAACAATTGTTACCTGCTCGTCTTTGAGTCTCCATGTATCTCTTAGTGGGGGGGTCTTAGTGTCTGTGTGCACGTTTCTATGTATCTCTAGGATGTATGAGGTGGGCACATGGTGACAATCTCTACCCCTGATCTCTCTCTCTCTCTGGCCTAGGGGTAAGGAGGAGGGACCCTGCAGTGAGTGGGCCCCCAGAGAGGGGCTTCACTGCCCCCAATTTCAGGGTTAGGATGGTGGAGGGTACCTCATAGCCTGGTTTTCCCAACAGCTGCCAAATGGCTCTGAGATTGTCTTCCTCGTGACTCCCAGTCCTTCCAAAAGTTCCAGCTGGCCCACATTAGCTCATCCATGGGCCCCAAATTAGGCTAGAGGAGACCACAAGCAACTCCAGCCTCTTGAAGAAACCTTGGTCTCAGACCTTACACAGAGCTGGGGGCGTGCATCCTTAGAGCAAATGGCCTGGCAGCCACATGGAGCTCAGGTCTTCAGCTGAGGCCTGAAGACCAGATCCATGACCGTCTCCGTAGCTGGTGAGCCTGGGCTAAGCAGTCATCTCTCTGGTTTTCAGTTTCACTCTCTTCAAAGTGGGTACAATAACTTTGATTGAAATGCCTGCCTCTCTCTCCTCTGAATGCCACTGGAAGCTTAAATGCAAACCCTGTTCAAGACCAACAGGCTGAGCCTTGTGCAAGGTCTTTAGCAGTTCTGAGCCTGTCGATGAATAGGTAGGGGGTGGAGTGAGGGCAGGGAGGCAGCAAGCCTGCCTGGGAATCCTGCAGTTTCAGAATGAGGAGGAAAAAGGCCCACTTCACAAAGGGGAAGGGAGGCCCTTCAACACACTTCTCTTTCCAGCTCTAAGATTCCGAAGTGAAGGTGGGGTGGGCGGGTGGGCAGCCTAAGTTTCCTGAGTAAAGGTCAGCCCTTCTTGCCATTGATGCTCTTTTAGAAGCCTTGGCTTTGGCCAGTGGGGATGAAAGCCTCCTTCTCTCTGGGTAGGGGTGGGTGCTGGCATGAGCCTGCCTGGGAAACAGAGTCCAATGTCTTGCTCCAATGGGGATTCAGACACCCAGGGCCTGGCTGGCTCTGCTAGCTGATGGAATAAAGGGGGCACTGTCCTGTCTTCACCCATGCCAACTGGATCTTCCCTCTACTGCTCTTGGGAGTGTGGCTGACTCCCTGCTCCCAGAGTGGGCTGGAACCCAGAGATGACTCCAGCCGGGTGCCATGGCCACCCACAGCCCTGAGAGAGGAGAGGCAGGTGTGGACTTAGGGGCCTCATTCAAGTGCTGAGGGAGGGTTTGAGGGAAAGAGTTTTGGATTCAGAACCACCATCTGAGCTACAAGAAGGCCTGACTTGGGGCTGGTGCCTATGTGTGTGTGCCAAGTAGCAGGGGCAAGGGCTTCCTTGGCTGCTGTTGAGGCCCCAGTTCTCACTGGTGTGGTCCAACACAGCTCTGAAATTCTCCCCACGTGCTTTCAAGTCAGCAAAATGCCACAGAAATCCTTCATTAGTCCAGAATTCTCAGTGAAGGCAGCCCCTCTGTGCATTGAGGAGCTCAGGAAACACATTTGTTTAAGGGGGAGACTCCAAAGCATGGACAGGGTGGCTTGGGTGGTCTTGTTTCCATGGCAGAAATGATTTTTTGCAGAGAACCCTGTTTTCTGGGAGGAAGTGAAGCTGAACATCTAACCATGGACAGCCAAGTCACCATGTGGCCTGAGCTGCATATCATCAACTGGGTATTGTCTGAACCACAGAGTCATAAAGTCTGATGTGCATAGCAGCACTCCATTATTAAATGTAAGTGTTATATACAAGATTGGGCTTGAGCAGGACTGAAGGCACAAGTAAGTTACTTGAGGATGTGGCCCAAATGTGCATAGTCCTCACTTCTGCCACATTACCTTCCTTTTCCCAGTCTGCATCTATGGCCTCATGGGGGGAGTTCCTTATGATCAGTTGACTTAGGAAGAGAAAACTCCTGTGGGGTTTACAGATGGTTCTGGGCCATATGCAGGCACCACTTGGAAGTGAACAGTGGCAGCACTGCTGTTCCTTTCTGGGAAATGTGGTAAAGGACAGTGGTGGCGAGAAATCTTCCCAGTGGGCAGAACTTTGAGCAGGATGCTTGGTTGTTCATTTTGCTTGGAAGGAGAAATGGCCAGATGTGTGATTTTATACTGATCCAATGTTTTGGCTGGATGGTCAGGGACTTGGAAGGAACTTGACTGGAAAATTGGTGACAAGGAGTAATGGGGAAAAGGCATGTGGACAGAACTCTCTGAATGGGCCAAAGAAGTGAAGATATTTGTGTCTCATGTGAAAGCTCATCAAAAGGTGACCTCAGCAGAGGAGGATTTTAACAATCAAGTGGGTAGGATGACATGTTCTGTGGAAACCAGACATCCTCTTTCCCTAACCACTCCTGTCATTGCACAATGGGCTCATAAAAATGTGGTCATGGGGGCTGGAGATGGAGGTTATGCATGGTGTGATAGTTAAGTTTGTGTGTCAACTTGGCTGGGCCTGGTTGAGTGGCTGGGCAGCTGGATGTAGTATTCCCCATGATGAAACTGGTAATCAACTCCATGGTGGAATCTACTGTGAGCAGCTGAGTAGCTGCCTTTGGAATATGGTCTGCTTCCTGTATATAAGGAGAAGCCTTGGGGAACAGTCTCTAGCTGATGGCACACTTGAACCCTGCATGTAGCTGAGTCATTCAAGCAGCCTGCCATGCTTTGCTGACATTGGGACTTTTAATGGACTTGAATCAATGGCCTGCTGTGTGGTTTGGTAATATTGGGACTATGCCTTATTATTTGTTTATCTTGGGTTTGTCAGCCTCAGCAGCCAGCAGCTGAGTGAAGAAAAGCTTCCAGCTTCAGTGGGTCAGGAGCAGGAGGCAGAGCTGAAGCCCAAGGTGTGGGGCTTTCATCTAGCCCCTGGAGCTTGGCACTTTGAACTCAGACTTAAAGCCTCCAAACTGTAAGAATAAACTCCTGTTTGTCCAAGCCATCCCATTTGTGGTATATTCTTGTCAGAGTGGCACTAGGCAACCAAAACACGTGGGCTCAGCAACATGGATTTCTACTCACCAAGGCCAACTTGGCTACAAGTTGAGTGTACAGTGGCTACAAGCTACTGCTGAGTGCCCAATCTTCCAGCAACAGAGAACAATACTGAGTCTGTGATATGGAACCATTCTTTGGTGCCAGGTTGATTACACTGGACCACCTCCACCATGGAAAGGGCAGTGTTTTGTTCTTACTGGGATAGACACAAACTCTGGAAGAATATTTGCCTTCACTGCATGCAATGCTTCTGCCAAAACTACCATCCATGGACTTACAGAATGCCTTCTCCATCATCGTGTATCTCCACAATATTGCCTTATATCAAGGGACTCACTTCACAGTAAATGAAGTATGGTAATGGACTCATGCTCATGGAATTCATTGGTCTTACCATGTTCTCCATCATTCTGAAGCAACTGGCTTGATAGAATGATGGATGACCTTCTGAAGACACAATTATGGTACTAATACTTGGATCCACAATCAATACCAACGGAAGCTGTTGTTGTTGTTGTTGTTGTGTGCTGTCGAGTTGGATCTGACTCATAGCAACCCCTCCTTGGGTTTCCGAGGCAGTATCACTACGGAAGTAGATTGCCCAACTTTCCTTCCAAGGAGTGGCTGGCGAGTTTGAACTGCCAGCCTTCTGGTTAGCAGTCAAGTGCCTTAGGCACTATGCTACCAGAGCTCCCCCAATGGAAGCAGCAGTCATGAAATCAGATGTATTGCACTGGGAAAATCTGCTTCAAATGACCTCTTTAAAGTGCTGAAGAGCAAAGATGTCTCTTTGAAGACTAAGGTGTGCCTAACCCAAGCCATGGTATTTTCAACTGCTTCCTATGCATGTGAAAGCTGGACAATGAATAAGGAAGATCAAAGAAGAGTTGATGCTTCTGAGTTGTGGTGTTGGCGAAGAATATTGAAAATATGTGGACTACCAGAAGAACTAAAAAATCTGTCCTGGAAGAGAGAATGCTCTTTGAAAGTGAGAATGGCCAGACTTTGTCCGACCTACTTTGGTCATATTGTCTGAAGGGACCATTTCCTGGAGAAGGATATCATGCTTCCTAAAGTGGAAGGTCAGCAAAAAAAGGGAGGACTTCAATGAGATGGATTGACACAGTGGCTGCAACAAAGGGCTCAGGCATAGCAAGGATGGTGAGGCTGGTGCAGGACCAGGCAGTGTTTTGTTCTGTTGTACACAGGGTTGCTATGAGTCTGAGCCAAATTGATGACACCTAACAAACAACATGAATCTAGGAAAATTGGATGTTGTCAAAAATGAAATGGAACGCATAAAGATTGATATCCTCGGCATTAGTGAGCTTAAATGGACTGATTTTGGCCATTTGAATCAGACAACCATGTGATCTCCTATGCTGGGAATGACAGTTTGAAGAGGAATGGTGTGGCCTTCATCATAACAAAGGATGTTTCAAGATCTGTCCTGAAGTACAATGCTGTCAGTGATAGGATAATATCCATACGCATACAAGGAAGACCCATTAATACGACTATTATTCAAATTTATGCACCAACCACCAAAGCCAAAGATGAGAATCTGAAGATTTTTATCAACTTCTGCAGTCTGAAATTGACCAAACATGCAATCAGGATTATGTTAATTATCATTGGTGATAGGAAAGCAAAAGTTGGAAACAAAGAAGAATCACCAGTAGTTGGAAAATTTAGCCTTGGTGACAGAAATAATACTGGAACTCACATGGTAGAATTTTGCAAGACCAATGACTTGTTCATTGCAAACACCTTTTTTTCAACAACACGAATGGTGGCTCTATACGTGGACTTCACTAGATGGAACACACAGGAATCAGATTGACTACATCTGTGGCAAGAGGCGGTGGAAAAGCTCAATATCTTCAGCCAAAACCAGGCCAGGAGCTGATTGTGGA
>NW_006921737.1:427482-478525 GCF_000298275.1 Orycteropus afer afer | reverse complement strand
GTTGATGCTTTTGAGTTGTGGTGCTGGTGAAGAATGCTGAAAGTACCATGGACTGCTAAAAGAACTAACAGATCTGTCCTGGAGGAAGTGCACCCGAAATGCTCCTTGGAAGCGAGAATGGCCAGACTTCGTCTCCCCTATTTTGGTCATGTAAGAAGGGACCATTCCCTGGAGAAGGATGTCATGCTTGGTAGGGTGGAGCGTCGATGAAAGAGGGGGAGGCCTTCAAGGAGATGGATTGACACAGTGGCTGTGATGAGAGGCTCAAGTAGAGCAGAGATTGTGGAGCTGGCGTGGGATCGGGCAGTGTTTTGTTCTGCTGTATATGGGGTCGCTAAGAGTCAGAAACGACTTGACGGCACCTAACAACAACAACAACAACAAACAACAACTTTGCAGTACTGGGGCAATGTTCTTCAGTGGCTGTATATGCCCTAAACCTGCAGTTTATATGTGGCACTGCTTCTTCCATAGCCAGGATTCATGGGTCCAGGATTCAAGGGGTGGAAATGGAAGTGGCACCACTCACTATTACCCTAGTGACCCACTCACAAAATTTTTGCTTCCTGTCCCTGTGATCAGAAGGGGTTACTGTATTGGCTGGTGTGATTGATTCTGATTACCAAGGGAAAATCAGACTGATATTACATAATGGAAGAAGAGTATGTCCTGAATACAGGGGATCCCTTAGGACATCTGTTAGTACTATCATGCCCTGTGATCAAAGTCAATGGAAAACTATAGCAACCCAATTCTGACATGACTACTAGTGACCTAGATCCTTCAGGAATGAAGATTTGAGTTACCCCACCAGGCAAAGAACCATGACCAGCTGAGGTGCTTGCTGAGTACAATGGGAATATGGAATGGGTGCTGGAAGAAAGAAGTTCTAAATACCAGTATAATATAAGTTATACTTGTATCTGTGTGTGTGTGTGTGTGTGATCTGTTTTTTTTCCCTCCCTTATTCCATTACTTATTATAAAATATAAGATGTAAATGGGGCTAATGCATTTTCAGTTGTATGTGTGTTAGTTGTATCATGTTGGGCACAGTATGACTTTATAGTTGTCTTTATTTAGAGATTATGTGTGGTTTAAAGAGATGTGTACAGGTGCCAAATAGTCAAGGGGTAGACTGTAATGGTTAAAGATATATGTCAACTTGGGTAGGCCATGATTCTCAGTGGTTTGCCAGATGTTATATAATCATTTTCCATTTTATGATCTAATGTGAGCAGCTAATCAGTTAAAAAGGGAGTTTCTTTGGGGTGTGGCCTGCATACAATATATACTGATGTTATGGCAAAGCTCTTCCTCTCTTCGTCTTGAATCTGATTCATCATTTTCTGTTTTAGATATCTAGTGCAGCCATAGCAGAAATACTACAAATGGGTGGCTTTCACAAAGAGAAATTTATTTTCTCACAGTTTAGGAGGTTAGAAGTCTGAATTTAGTGCCAACTCTAGTGGAAGGCTTTCTCTCCTTGTTGGCACTCCAGGAAAGTCCTAATCTCTTTTGAGCTTCCATTCCCAGGTAAATTTCATGTGACTTGGCATCTCTTTCCTCATGTCTGCTTCCTAGCTTGCTTGTTTAATCTCTTTTATATCTCAAACGAGATTGACTCAAGATATACCATATACTAATCTTACCTCATTAATGTAACAAAGACAACCCATTCCCAAATGGGATTATAACCACAGGCATAGAAGTAAGGATTTACAACACATATTTTGGGGAGACACAATTCAATCCATAACATTCTCTGACCTCCGATTCTTGGGATGTGAGTCAGCAGCCTGCCATCTGACTTGCAGATTTTGGGATTTGCCTGTTTCTGTAGCCCCATGAATCCGCAGCCTGCTGTCTGACCTGATGATTTTGGGTTCCTCAGCCCTTGCAAACTCATGAGTCAGGAGAAGCCTCCAGCCTGACACCCGACCCATGGATGTGGGACTTGCCAGCATCCACAAGTGTGTGAGCCATTTCCTTGAAATAAATCTCTTCCCTCTCTCTCTCCATATACATATATGTATGTATACATATTTTTTCCCCAAAATGCCTTAACTGGTTTTGCTCCTCTAGAGAACCCAGCCTAAGACATCCTTGAAAATAAGAAAGCAGCATTTTAGCTCCTCTGCCTCCCACACCCTTAGTTGGAGCTCCTCTGTTACTTTCCTTGTCCTGGCCAAAGAAAGGTGCTCCTTTATCTTTCACTAACTCCCAGCACAGCCACCCAGGCTGTAGGTGGCTGGGGACCAGCTGGCCCCTCATGGTGGGGCGGTGGGGAGTGCTGAGAGGGCGTCTGGGTGGGTGGCCAGTGAAAGCTTGCTTCCTGGGGCCTCCCAGGCACTGAGTAGCATGGCCACTTCCGAAGGCCCCTTTGTTTGCTCCTTTATCCAGAAGAGCAGCCGCAATTGTGTAGGGTACAAAGCCCCCACGGTCCCTGACTTCCCACCCCTGCCTGTGGCCTGGCTGGGAGAGGGTTTCCCAGGCTCCCCATCAAGGCAGCGTCCTGCCCCCACCTAGGCAACCAGCCCCTCTGCTTCCGGGGGCCCAAGGCCTGTTCATCTGGCCCATGCTGATGTTTCCTCCCCCATCCCAGGTGCCCAGCCACTTGCAAAAGCCACAAGCGCACTGCTTCTCCACTGCTCATCTCTGGACACACACAGCAGTTCCTGGGCTTGACTCCAGAAGATGTTATGTGCAGAGCCTTTAGGGAGAGTTTGCTGGCATGTGGGCAGCCTGAGGGTGGTAGACTGAATGTGAGCCACCCCAAGAGGCAGCTGCAAAGTGGGGAAAGGCTGGGGAATGGGCCAGAGGGCTAATTTGTGGGATCCCTGCACCTGCCAAGTGCACATGAGTTGCTGCCTGCCTTGACTGTTCACTTAGAGCCAAGCTGGAAGCAAAGAGCAGAGGAAGAAGGAAGGAGATATTTTCCTCCACCTGGCCCTCCTTTAAAGAAGCTCTGGTGGTACAGTGGTTAAGGCATTTGGCTGCTAACCAAAAGGTTGGTGGTTCGAACCCACCAGCTGCTCTGTGCGATAAGGCAGTCTGCTTCCATAAAGATTTACAGCTTTAGAAATCCAATGGGGGTCACTATGAATTGGAATTGAGATAAGGCAGTCTGCTTCCATAAAGATTTACAGCTTTAGAAATCCAATGGGGGTCACTATGAATTGGAATTGACTCGATGGCAGTGAGTTTGGTTTTGATTGGCCTTCCTTTAAGCACTTACTGTATGCTAAGCTCCTTACCCACATCATTGCACAGATCCTCCCAGTATTGTTAGCTGCTGTCAAGTTCATTCCAACACATGGCGATCCCATGTGCATAGAGTAAAACTGCTTCAGAAGGTGTTCAAGGCTGTGACCTTTCAGAAGCAGATTGCCAGGGTTTTCTTCCAAGGCACTTTTGGGTGATTTGGAACCACCAATCTTTCAGTTAATAGTCTAGTGCTTAACCACCTGTCCAAGGAGAGATGTTTTCTCCTTTTAAATGAGAAAACTAAGTCTGTGAGAAGGTAAGGGACTTTCTCAAGGTCTCAAGGCTCATAAGTGGAATTCAAAGCAGTGGGTTTCTGACTCCCTAAACACGTGTTCTTAATCACTGGCCTCCTCAGGAGAGAGGGCAGGGAGTGTCGTCAGAGGGAAGAACAATGGGAAGAACCAGAGGCTGCTCCGGGCTGGCTGCTTTCTCCACCCTGCCTGCCAGGACTGCCCAGGTACTGGGGACTGCCAGGAACACAGCCTCACTGATCCGCCTGAGAGAGCCACCTTTGGTCACTGGGTCTAATCTGCCCATTGTAGGCCTCACCAAAGAGGGACTGAGGACAAAGCTCCTGAGCTCATTCACACCTCCCAGGAGTGCTCCTGAGGGGAGGCAGCATCTCAAATTGTAGCCCTCCCTTTCTGGAATCCAGGGCCTAGGCCCCAGATGCCCAGGGAGAGCCAATCCTGGGTTTACATGGAGGACTTCCTGCAGTGAGGCCTCCCAGCCCTGCCCCCAATAAGCCGGAAGTTCTTCAGGTATCCTGGAAGCAGCAAACTCATTTCTAGTTTCTTTTGCAGAGACTGGTTCTGAATCGGCCCACCTGGAACTTCCTCCTTATCCTGTCCTTCCCTCTCCTCCTTTTCCTTCTCCTCTTCTTCTTTCCTTCCCTTGTGCCTTCCCTTCTACTTCCTCTTCTCTCTTTTCCTTCTCCCTTCTCATTCCATTCTTCACCTTCCTTTTCTCTTTTTCCTCTTCCTCCCCTCTTCTTCGTCCTCTCCTTTTTCCTTCCCTTAATCCTCCTCCTCCTTTTCTTCCTCCTTCTTTCCCTTCTCTTCCCACTCCACCCTCTCCAGGGGTCTAGGACTAAACATAAATAAACAGTGAACATAGACAACCTCTCACTCAACAGCCCAGAGTGCCCACAAATTACAAGGCTCAACCCTGAAAGAGGCCTTGGACATCCACAGGCTGTACCAGAGAAGGAATGTAACTTGCCCAAGATCACATAGCTCAGTGCCCTAAAGTGTTATGTGGCCATTTACCCATGCAAATGAGAACAATCATAGCCATTGCTGTCAAATTGATTCTGACTCATAGGGACCCTATAGAACAGAGTAGAACTGCTTCATAGGGTTGCCAAGGCTGTAATATTTACAGAAGCAGATGGTCACATCTTTCTCCTGCACAGTAGCCGGTGGGTTTGAATGACCAACGTTTCACTTAGCAGCCCAGTACACCACCAGGGCTCCTTAAAAATAATCATAGGTGCTGTTTGTTGAGGACCTACTAGATGTTAGGTCCTGTGCTGGGTGCTTTATATTCACCCTACGATACCAACCCTTCAGAATAAGCATCACTATTTCCTTTTCTAAGGAATTGAAACACGGGTAAGGCCAATGACTTTGTCCAAGCCAAGATAACACGTCTAGGAAGTGGAAGAGCAGGGGCTCAGCCAAGGTCTGCTGAACTCTGATCATTTGTGGGATCTGTGAGGATTACTTAGTGCCAAGCTCTCTCCTGCTCAGGACTGACTCAGGTCACTGAGTCCCCTACAGGATGCTTGAGATCCACAGAGGACTCCACGTTAGGCCACAAACTGCCCTCTGCCAGCCCAGCCAAGTAGCCCCATCACACACCTCACCCCTGCCCAAGATGCTACCATCTGTTCAGCCCTGGCACTCTGTCCTTCCTGCTCAGGCCTTGTAAACGAGGGCAGAGGAGAATCCTGGGAGGGTGGTAGAAGGGGGGCCTAGAGCATCTTCCCCTCCCATCTGTCCGCCCACCCAGGAGCCCTCCCTCTGAGATGCCACATGAATTCAGCATTCACAAAAGCCCAGGGCAGGGGTGGGAGTGCAGCCACAGCTGTGGGAATGGGGTGGGAAGCAGGGAGGCAGCCAGAGACACCCCCTAGCCTCTTGCTGTCCCTTGGAGCAGAAGGGAGCTTGTTAGATGGGGGAGGACAAGGGGCTACCCCCTGCTGAGGGGTGGTACTAAGCCTAAGCCTCTTGTCATCCCTAAAGAGGGTCTGACGCCTGCTGAGCCAGGCTGGGGCAAGGAGGCAGGTTTGTGGGTGCTTGATCCAGCAACCAGGTTCTTGTCTTTTCACACAGTGTCCTTTGCACTTGAGGGTCACAGGCCCCATGTGTAGGAGTAAAAGATCCAGGCAGCGGGAAGCCCCTGTTGTTAGCCTGCTAAATATCTTGAATACTGGAGCCTGAGAGGAAAAAGGAACCTGGTCCATTTGACAGATGAGGAAACTGAGACCCAGAGAGGGGAAAGGACTTGCATGAATTTACATGGTGAACTGCAGATGGTCAGGGCTCAGTGCACTCAGAGGAGAGGATTCAGGAAGGGCCACCAGGGGACCTCTTCCTGGTCTCACACTGGGCCACCAGCCAAGAGGGCTCTGGAGGGCTACTGTTGGGAAGCTGGGGCAACTCCTTCATAGGATAAGAACTCTGGAGGATGTTCACACTCAACACCACAGCTAGTGCCTCCATTTCATTAGAAAAGAGATCCCTATCCCCTAATACCCTACTTCCTTTGCTGGACAGTTGTCACATCCTGACTTTCTGCTCCCCAAACCTGGGTGCCCTCAGGTACCTCTGCTAACCTGGTCCTGCTCCTCACCACTCTCTCCTCTGCACATCATCTCTGCAAAGCTCCCCTTCTACCCTCCAACTCTCTGAGCTCAGCTATGACCATGTTCCCAGAAATCTAAGCTTCCCAGCCAGGCTCACACATGCTTCTTATGAGCTGTTGCCCACCCTCCACTTGCCTCATGCTCCAGCTGCATTCAGCCACCCACACTTACCTGAGCAAATTCTTAGCACCTGCTGTTTCTTCTGACCAGAACACTGGCCTCTCTTTGGCTGCTCCTAAGCTCTCCAAAGGAAGGTTGGGCAATCTACTTCCATAGTGATATTACCTCGGAAACCCAAGGAGGGGTCGCTATGAGTCGGGTCTGACTCGACAGCACATAACGACAACAACAAGCTCTGGTGGCACAGTGGTTAAGGATTGGGCTGCTAACCAAAAGGTGGGCAGTTCAAACCCATCAACTGCTCCATGGAAGAAAGATGAGGCAGTCTGCTTCAGTAAAGATTTACAGCCTTGATGATCTGATAGAGCCCGGTGGAACCCCTGAGACTATGGCCCCTAGCTACCATTTAGCTCTGGAATTGAACCCACTCCTCTTGTTTCCAGCCAAACAAAAGACAGGCATATGAGTTGAACATTTATATTAGGTAGAGACACTGCTTGGAAAAAGCAATCATGGGAAAATAGAAGGGCTATGTATGCATGGAGGAGCTCTGGTAGCATAGTGCCTAAAGGCACTTGACTGCTAACCAGAAGGCTGGCGGTTCAAACCCACCAGCCACTCCTTGGAAGGAAGGTTGGGCAATCCTACTTCCGTAGTGATACTGCCTCGGAAACCCAAGGAGGGGTCGCTATGAGTAGGGGCCGACTCGATGGCAAATAACAACAACAACAACAACATGTATGCATGGGGAGACATCTGGTGGGGGGCAGGAGTGTATGGGAGGGAATGATACAGGGAAAAGGTAACTATGGGGAGGAAGTGGGAGGACAGCTGTTGCATTGTGGGAAATTGCAGTCAATTTTATGAGACAAAGTATATGTGAGCTTCTGTACGGAAAGTGAATTTGCTCTGTAAACTTTCAGCCAAATCACAATAAAAATTAAAATAATAATAATAATCAAAGGTTTACAGCCTTAGAAATGCCCTATGGGGCAGTTCTACTCTGTTCTATAAGGTCTCTATGAGTTGGAATTGACTTGATGGCTGTGGGTTTTAAGTTCCATCAGCTCTTAGAGGTCACTTCCTTAGGACTCCTCCTTGGATCAGCTAGGCTGTTAACTACCCCTTCTCTGTCTTCTTCTTATGGAGCCTTGCCACACTGCACTTCCATATCCATGGGGTTATCTCTCCAGCCAAAGAGGGTTCCTCGGAGGAGGGAGCCTATCTGTCTTCCTCCCAGCTGCATCCTGTGCCTCCTACAGCTCGAGATCCATGATAAAAATAGAGTGTAATGCGTGAGTGTTATGTGTGCTTCTCGTGTGCCAGATGCTATGCATAACATGTTACATATGACACCTCAGCAGCTCTTCACAGCCACACCTTTGGCTTCTAATGTTAATAATTAATAAGATATGCTAATTCTTAATCATTGTTGTTGTGAGTTGCTTTTGAATCAATTCTGACTCATGGGGACCCCATGTGTGCAGAGTAGAACTGCTCCATAAGGTTTTCAAGGCTGTGACATTTCAGAAGCAGATGGTGAGGCCTATCTTCCAAGGCATCCCTAGGTGGGTTTGAACTGCCAACCTCTTGGCTAGTAAATGAGCACTTAACCATTTATGCCATTCCATAATGAATAAACTCACTGCTGTCGAGTAGAATTGACTTGACGGCAGTGAGTTTGTCTTTTTGGTTATTATTAAGCCCATTCCACCAGTGGAGAAACTGAGGCCCAGAGAGGCTAAGGCACTTTTCTGCTAAGGTGTATATCTGAGTCCTCCACTACACGCACTGTTTCTCGGAAAATGTGAGGTGAGTGGACTGGTGAATAATAGGCCAGGGGCCAGGGTGTGCACAAGGGGAATCTGGGATGCTTCTTCCACTAGAGGCTAGCACCAGATCACTGATCCTATTAAGGACTATGTCCCAGCCTCAGGGACTCCAGAACCTTTTGAAACGAGCACTGGCTCTAGCCTCAGCTTTGTCAGGTGTGAGATGGGTGAGCCTCTTTCTCTGAGATCCTAGGACTACAGACATCAAAATTCTGTCCAGGCTCCTTCATAGGCTTGTTTGAGAACCTTAGACAAGATCCTGGATGTGAATGTGCTTTGAAAATAGTAAAACCTCACACAAACAGAAAACAATGTTTAGTATAAAGCAGACTGGCCTCTCCGGCTCCTGTTGCTTCACTCCCTTCCACTTATTCAAGCTCTGGAACTCTCCAGACTGCTAAAGATAGGGGTGCTCTGGATGTGCTGTGGGTGGGGTTTGGAGGGTAGGTTCATGAGATCCCTACCAGCCTTAAGCCACCCCAGGCCCAGGCCAGTCTGGTGGCTGGAGCTCACTGGCAGTGTGTCCTAAGTTTGGCTGGGAATGAGATCTCTAGCATTTTGCACTAGACTGCTAACCTCAAGGTTGGCAGTTCAAACACACCAGTAGAAGAAAGGCCTGGCAATCTGCTTCTGTGAAGATTACAGCCAAGAAAACCCTGTGGAGCAGTTCTACCCTGTAACACATGGGGTCGCCATGAGTCCAAATGGACTCCATGAAAAGTAACAACAACAGTGGGGCATGAGGGGCAGGAAAAGGTGGTCCAACTGAGGCAATGCAGCTGGGGCTGCCCAAGCACTGCCTATAAGCCATGGAGGAGGGAGCCCTTAAGCTGACACAGAGCCAGCAGCTGTGAGGGGTGCTGCTGAGCAGAGGGGAGGGAACTGGCACCAGCTTGGGCAAGCAGGTGAATAGGCCTGGGGTGAAGTTTGAGGGCCTGTGGAGAGGGTGGAGGGTGGGGCTCCTCTAAGTGTCCACCCCATTTCCCTCTAATCCTGGGTGTAGGGGAGGGTGAGGCCAGGAGGGCAGAGCAAACCATAGCCCAGTGAAGAGGAGGTGGTGCAACACTGGATAGCAAATGACCCTGTGGGAGAAAGCCATGATGGAACAGCCCAGGGCAGCTCCAGGGGCTATGGGAAGCTGACTGTGTGGCTGTGGGCAAGAACTGCATCATCCCTGGCATGCTCCCAAGCCTGACATATTACAGGGTGAAAAACTGCACATAAGTTTCCCTTGGTTATGACCTTTCAGAAGGAGATCAGCAGCTCTTCATTTCAAGCACCTCTGGGTAGACTTGAACTGCCAGCCGTTCCAGTAGTAGCAAAGCAGACACAAAGCTGGTTAGCTTTACCATCCAGGCAGTTGCTGGGAGTTGAAGGTGGGTTAAGAGCCAGCATGTGCTCAGTGCTCAGACTTTACGCCTGCGAGGGTTGCATCTGCCCAGAGGGGGCGCCCTTTCCTAATTCTGACAAAGAGTTGTGTGGGGCCACCGCCGCTGCGACAGGGCATAGGCACCGTCCCGAGCAGAGAGTGAAGCCCTCCAGGACTCCCTGATGTTAAAGTACTTTCCCAGGAGTGGACATTCAGCAGCTCCCTGAAGCAGGCGGAGCAGGGTTCACGTCCTCACGGATGGGCGGGCGGACGGACGGACTGGAAGGACGGATGAATGAGGAACCTGGTGAGTGACTTGTGGTTGGCAATGCACAAGCTGATGAGTCCTAGCCGGTGATCCACCCCGTGGTCTGTGCCTCTTGTGGCAGAGGTGGCCTCGGAGGGAGGGCTTCCTCGTACCAGGCCCTCTCCTCATCCTCCAACCCCAGTTTCCGTTCTTGGAAAGAATGAAACACATAATAAAGTTCTTATTTCCATCACATTTGCCACTTCCTGGTCAAAGTAAAGAGTGTCAGGAGAGTGACAAGCTAAAAGCTCCTGATTACTGTGGCTTCAAGGCGGCAACTCGCCCAGTGAAAGGAGGCGACATCAGAAATAATGCAGTCCAGCCTGTTTTGGGTGCCTAACCCTGCAATTAATCAGCCTCGGAGGGGAGGGGGGTGAGGAAAGGACGGGGGAGGGTCTGCGCAGCTTCAGCCCCAGGAGGGGGAGAACCTGGCAATTAAAGGGACAGACACCGTCCTCCTCTCTGGGGGGTGGGGGTGGGTCTGAGTGTAGAGGAAGCAGGGCTAGGGTACAATCACCACAAAACCAATTTGATTATTTTGAATTTAAAGCCCTATTGTGAGTTTGCGGCTAGCTCTCCTTCCCTGGCCCACCCCTTTTACCCTCAGGAAATCTCTGAGATTATCATTCAATCTGATTTAGTAACCTGACCTCTGGGGGCCTAAACATTAGAACAGATGCGTCTGAGGGACACACGCACACACTCAGAAGCATTTAATCAGTCTGGCAGGAGAGTTGTTAACAGAAGTGATTCATTCATTTCACTCCCAGTATCAAGCTGGCTTGGCAGGGAATAAACCTTTCCTTTAGGTAGGCTGGTAAACATTGCAATTTGTTTGCAAGATTACTTAAAACATACGGTATCATACGAGTAAGTATGATTTGAGAACTGGTCCCAGATAAAATTTACCATTTTTGACTCATCTGAATTTTTAATATTAAGGGCGCTGGTAGGATCAGCGGGTCCCTGGTGGCACAACTGGTTAAGTCCTCAACCACGAATCTGAAGGCTGGTGGTTCTAACCTATGAGGCAGAGCTGTGGAAGAAAGACCTGGTGATCTGTTTCTATGAAGAACTTCCATGAGTTGGATTCTATGAGTTGTAATGGGTTTGGTTTTAATCTTTTGTAGCATCAGGCACAGTACAATCTTGGTTTAAATTTCCTATGGCTGATCTTGCACTGGTAGGGGGTGTGGTGCTTTGATACTGGGGCTGTTTTCTGGGATTCAGCTCTGAGACTAGTCAGGGCTCAGGAAAGAGGACTTGGACGTAGCACCAAGAGCAGTCTAGGCTGCAGGAGACTTGGAGCCATGGATTGGGACGGGGGGGGGGCGGGGGCTGGGCAGCTGCGGAAGCATGGCCAGGCTTCTAGGTGGCTGGAGAGAGGAAGACGTCCAGATCCCTCCCCACAGAATCCTCTGAGGCCATAGGAGGGCTTGATCTCCTGACCTTTCACCCCCTGAGGATCAGTAAATGAATCCACTAAAGAAGTTTGCTTGTTTTTATCTGCCCCCCAACACTGCATGCCCCCACCAGTCCCCTTTGTATCCCTTGGGGGCTGAGACCAGACAAGACTAAAATCCACAGAGGGGTCAGAGGAGAGGGCCTGGCAATTAACCTCGAATCCTGAGAAGGGAGGAGTCAGGTATCAGTAGGAATGGGGGGAGGAGCTGATCACCAGCTGCCACGCCCTGGAGAAGGCCTCAAAGGACACCCACAGGTGGGATTCCAGCTAGGCCCTAGCTGGGGAGACAGAGGGGCAGGAAGATCTGGCTCTACATTTCCCTCCCCCCGCCGTCCCCCCCTCACCTCATGAACTGCATCTTTTAATATGTGCACCCCCCCCAACACACACACCGTGGCAGGACCCATCCAGCTCCTGGCCAGACCTCTTCCAGGGGTGGGACCCCTTATCCCCCCCCAGTCTTGGAGCAGCAGCTGATTCCAGGCTCTACCATCCTTCCCCCCTCCACTTTCAGAGAATAACCTGTGATAATTTTTTCTTCTTCTTTCTGGCAACTAATGGACTCCTTAAATAGCAAAAATTGCGGCCTGTAATTAAGATCTTGCTTTTTAAATGATTAATCATTGTAACCCCTTTGAGCAGCATCCTACTTTCCACTCTTCTCACATTGAAATGCAGATCGGAGGCAAGGGAGGGAGGTGCTCCCAAGCCGCTGAGGAGTAATTAAACCTCCCAGCTGTCACTCGCTGCCTCGGCTGCCTCCCCGGCCTGTCCAGACGCCTTGGAGAGAGTGCTGGCCGGCTCAACAGTGGCGCCAGACTCACCGGTGGCCTGGCTCGGGGGCACCAGGCTGTTCTGCTCTAAGCCTGACCCTTGCGTTGCAACTCAGAAGATGACTCTTGGAAACTCCTAGGAAATGGGCTCTTTGTTGAGTACTTCCTGTGTTCCAGCACTATACTAACAGGATCTCATTCAATTTTCACAAAAGCCATCAGACTGAAGTGTGAAGGAGCCCCATTTCTGCAAAGAGGCAGCATGAGGCCCAAATTCATAATTTAGTGAGGGGTCTCACCAGGACTTCAGACAAGAGTGGGCTAAACCAAAGCCTAGGCTCATGTCACTCTTCCATGTGGTTGGAAGGAGGAACTGGTCACGGGGACACCTCACTGAGTACCCATAAACACATACACAAACACAGCTCCTCACCAGCCTAGCAAAGGGCTCTCTGGATCGATCTCCTGTAACCCATCCTTACAAATAAGCTCTGTCATTTACCAGCCCACAGAAGTGTTTCCCAAGCCTTTCATCCTTTTGATATAGACATAGACTGACAAAATGATTTGGGAATGATAGGTTGTTAGAGCTAGAATGGAACTTGGAAACAAACCTCTGTGGCCCTAGCTCTCATCTTACTCGAGAAAACTCTGGGGTCCAGGGGAGGAGCATGTAAGGCACTTGGCCAATATCACACATCACATTCCCAGCACTTAGCAGGGTGCCAGGCCCATCAGAGGCGCTCAGAGATTTGTTGAATGAGCAAACATGGGAAGATGTACTTCTTTCTTTGGAACTCTGATGCTGCATTTTTCAGAAACCATTTGTGTATTGCATGTGTGGGTACGTGTGTGTGTGTGTGTGTGTGTGTGTGTGTTGGATAGGAATAGGAAGCTCCATCCTTAGTAAGTATTCCAGAGGAAGAGACAGGAGAGAAAGGGAGAACAGATTCAGGTGTGAGCAGGACTGCCACATGTGGTTGTATAGGATCACTGCACAATGCACTGGGCTGAGAAGGCTGAAAGCTGACCCATGTGCTACTTGCTGGCCAAGCTGAGATATGTGCATAGGTTGATATGACACTGATCTGGGGCCAGGGGAATGGGGAAACCAGTGCACACGCATAAGGGAAGCCTCTCTTGATCTATGATAGAGAGCTGATTCCGAAGGAAACTCAAATCTAAACAATTAGTGACTCACTTTTGTTAAGATCTTACAAGCCATACAGTATGGGTGGAAGGTGGCATCTGCTCCATGGAGGACAATTTGGCAAGATATAGTACAATTACAAATGTATGTAAGCCCAGCAATCCTCCTTGGAATGCATTTTACAGATACACTCATATTGGTGAGAACCGACTTACATGTAAGGTTATTTGTTGCAGTAAAGTTTGTGAAAGCCAGAGGTTGCAAACAACCCAAATGGGCCTCAAGAGAGGACTGGTTAATGTAATACTATGTAGCTGAATAAAAGAATGAGGAAATTGTCTATGTTCTGATAGGGAAAGGGATCCCCTAGATACTTTGTTATTTAAAAAAAAAAAAAAAAAAGCAAGGTATAGTACAGTATCCTACCTTCTGTGTGAAAATGAGGGAAAAATAAGAATACATCTTTGTACTGGCCAGCAAGATCCCTGGGTGTGAAAAAGGTTTGTGCTCAAATACTAACATACAGATTGGAAGGTGGGAGGGGGTCAAAACCACCCAGTGGTGCCACGGAAGAAAGACCTGGTTATTTGCTTCTGTACAGATTACAGCCAAGAAACCTCTATAGTACCATTCTACTCTGTAACACAAGGGGTCAGCATGAGTTGGAATCAACTCATAGCAACGGGTTTGGTTTGGTTTTGGTTTATGTATAAAGAAACTCTGGAAAAAATAGACAAGAAACTAAATAACAATATTATCATTTAGGGAGTAGCAAGAACTAGGCACATAGAGGACCAGGCTATGAAGGCTTCTCATTGCAGAGCTTTTCATTTTTGTACTGGTGAAAGTTGTTGTTGTTGTTGTTGTTATGTGCCGTCAAGTCGGCCCCGACTCATAGCGACCCCTCCTTGGGTTGCCGAGGCAGTATCACTACAGAAGTAGATTGCCCAACCTTCCTTCCGAGGAGTGGCTGGTGGGTTTGAACCACCAGCCTTCTGGTTAGCAGTCAAGTGCCTTAGGCATTATGCTACCAGAGCTCCCAGGTGAAAGTAGCAGCTATTACAAAATATTTGAATACGAATGATCTTATGTGCTCTCACTGATTTGATACACACTTAAAATTCACACTTTCATGCAAATGTCATGATATCACACCATCGGATGGTCCTTGTTCTCTCAGGTCATACACCCGCCCTAGTAGGTACATGTCCTCATGGGAGATGCCCGCCTTCAAGGAGATGGCATCGCTCATGGCCTGTCTGCATGAGTGTCTGGGGCAAAATGCAGTGCCCAGACTGCATCCTGGGGCAAGGGCACCTTAGAGACCACCAACATTCAGGAGAGGGCAGCACAGCTCATGATGTCCAGAATCAATGCCCTGTCCTGGGTCCTCATGCCCCACGTGGCTCTGAGTGGCACTGCTGACACTTTGAATATGCAAGACCATGAATATCAGTTAGGCTTGTTTCCGGCTGAAGTAAACAGAGGCTTATTTATCTCACATGGCAAGAAGGCTGAAGGATAGTGGTACCAGGGTTGGCCCAGTCACTCAGGGATGTCAGGGAATAGGTTTTCTGACTCCTGATACTTGTCCCCCTCAACAATGCATCACACTAAACCACTAGGAGAAAGGGCTTTTTACCCCAATCCCGACCGATAGCTGCCAGGGGTTCAGGGCCTCTGTGGCACCAACAAAGGCCTGGAGAAGGGGCTTGGCTGATATAGATTGTCCGTCCCCCCCCCCCCACCTCAAGCCTGCCCTGGCCTGGACGACAGGGGAGGGGAGGAGAAGCCCAGTTCCTCCTTTAGCTCCCCACTTCTCCCTGCATTCCAGGACACCTCCCCCAGAGGCCAGCCCAGCCCAGCGTGTTCCCATCCTCCCTGTGCGTGATGAATGCCAGCGCCGCTTACAGAGTCACAATCGTCAAATTAGGTTGCCAAAGGCATCCCAGACCCGGCCTGGAAACACCTCCAGCGTTGAAAGGAGGCGCGTCTGGGCCCAGCAGACGTCTTTATTCAGCCGTAATTGACGTTTCACAGACGTCTGTAACTCCGTCTGGAAGGACACAAAGCGCCCCCATGCTCGGCCCAGGCAGCCTCTTTATGTCGCCCCCTTTCATCTGGCAGTCAAAAGTGTACAAGCCGCCCGGGCCGTCCTGCCCGGTCCCGGGAGGGACAAAGACGGGCGCTGCACAGAGAGGCCGCCTGGAGGGCCTTTACCTCCCGGAGTGCGTTATGCTAATCCCGCGCCAGTCCGGACCCTTCCTGCATATCGATGGGCGTCGGGCAGCCGCTGGGTGGGGAGAGCCTTGGCTTAACCCAGAGAAGGGATGACCCCGAGCAGTCAGGTCTCAGCGAAGAAAAGGGGGCGAAGCAAGGGGAAGGGACCTAGGAGCCCAGCAAGGTTCTTGGTTTGAGACTCATGGCCCTCTTGGGGAGGGGGCATGTGAACCTTGAAATCATAGGCAAATCGGTGCACAGGTTCTTTTCTCTACGGAGGAGGGCCATATATTCCACCAGGTGTTCAAAAAGGTAAGTCATCCTCCTGCGCTTGTCTAACCTCCCATTTCACAGATGGGAAAGCTGAGGCCCAGAGAGCAGGCGTGCTTTCCCTAATGTCACATGGTGAATTGGTGATGGCCCTGTGTCCTCTACTCCTGGCCCAGAGAATCTCACTGCCAGAGGCTACACAGAAGTTTACAAACGCCGGGCAGCTTACGGTAAAGAGCAAGGTATCCTGCTCTCTGAGGTAGGGCCAGCCAGGCAGAACCGGGTAGTGCTTAATGGCCCGCCAGGGGGCGCTGCTGCTCAGCAGCAGCCCAGCGTCGCCAAGTCCTCAAGCGAAAACTTCAATTTTAAAAAAATGTGAAACAGGCCCATTAAAAATGTTGATTCATATTTTAAATCCACCACGGGGCACACATGGGCCGCAGGTTGCTGACTTTGAAGCCTTTGCTTTTTGCCGGATTGAGGTCCCCATTCTCCGCCCCTAAGAATGAAAACAAGGAAGGCTTGAAGGGGGCCAGAGCTCTGATTCTCTCTTCACCGCCCCCACCCCTTGCCCAGCAGTCAAAAGAGGTCGCGTTGCCGGGCTGGGGTTGGGAAATCTACACCAGTTGTCCTTGGTGCCCTGGGACAGGTCTGCCGCCCTCCGTGCGGCTCTTGCTTCCACTTGTCAGTCCCGGCAGAGATAAGCTATTTCCAGTCAGCAATTTCCTCGCCTTTCCTGAGCCCTGCTGTTTACCCGGTTGGAAGCAGAAGTGACAGGTTAATGGCAGTCTGTACTGGTCCCGGCAGGGTGCCCTGACCTTCCCTCTGGGCTTGGCATGATCTGGCAGCACCCTCCAGAGAAGGCGAGAGGGAGGGGAGAAGGGGGAGAGAGACAGAGAGAGACAGCCACAGAGGGAGACAAGGTGACAGAGTTAGGGAGATGAAAAAGAGAGAGAGAGGGAGAATCAGACAGTCACAAAAGATAGAAGAGGGTTTGGGGTGGGAAGGGGGAGACAGACAGTGAGACTGATACAGGTAGAGAGAGCCAGAGACAGACCCACAGAATGAAAGAAGAGCAGAGAGGCAGGGGCACACAGCCCAGGTGTGTGTGGGGTGCAGAGGTGTCCTTGGGAGAGTGTCTCCAGGGTTCTCAGAAAGGCTCTGAGGGACGGGAATCAATTTGCCCTGAAGCTTGGGGCCTCTCCCACCTGCATTTGAAGGCAGGCAAAGCCAGAATTACTCCTGGGCTGAATCAACAAGGCATACCTCCAGGGCTGACCTCTTCTGCAGGCTCAAAAAGGCAGAAAGGGGGCAACCCACCCACTCATCAAAGGAGTTTAAATTAATTTAGGGAGCGTGAGTCAGAATTTTTCAAATTCTTTAGAAGATGCTTAAAACTTTTTAAAATTAACCTTTGAGGCTATGAATGAAAAACATGGTTGTTCTAATAGCACAGAAAGGGCTCAAGTAAAAAGTGAAAATTCTCCCCTGTAACACCCCACTGTACATGGACTAACTTGTGGGGCAATTTAAAGGAACCTGGGGTAATTTTAAGGAGCTCTGGTGGCACAGTGCGTATGGCATTTGACTGCTAACCAGAAGGCTGGCGGTTCAAACCCCAGCCACTCTGTGGAAGGAAGACGGGACAATCTACTTCCGTAAGGATTTCCCACCTCAGCAACCCAATGGGTGTCACTGAGTCAGAACTGACTGGATGGCAGTGGGTTTGGTTTTGGTTTGGGGGTAATTTTGACTAAACTGGATGTTCTCCTTGAGTACTGATTTCAACCTACAGAAGATAAGATGAGACTGTAACTGATTCCTTACTCTGTGCTAAATGCTCCACTGGGCCCTGGGAGAGACAGAAACAAATGTTCCCAATCTTGGTTGCCGTATCGGCACATGATGAGAGTGTACTGTGATCCATGCTGTACAGGAGCTGTGCCCATGGTGAAATGGCATTTGGGAAAGCTTTGTAGAAGAGGGGACACTGGGACAAATTCTCAAAGGGGGACTAGGAGTGGTTATGGTTAGTAATATTATTAGCTTGATGGTTGGAGGGCAGCCTGCAACATACTAGCTGACCTTGGCCAGTTACTTCATCTCATTGGGGCTAACATCCCCAGCAACACCCACAAGCAACTGTCCCTTCTGTCCTTGCTGTCAGACCCTGATTTTGTCCTGGCTCAGGGAAGGCTAATCCAGCTCCAAGCCTAGGCCCAGGCCCAGTGGGAGGGTTACAAATGATTTAAACCATTCACAGAGGTCCCAGTTCCACATTTAGGCACTGAAGTGTGTTGAACGGTTGACACAGTTATCTTTTGCTGCCTAATAAATCACCTCAACACTTAGTCGCTTAAAATAACAATCACTTATTTTGCTCAACAAATCTGCAATGACGGCAGGGATCTGTGGGGCAGGCTTGACTGGAATTGGAGAGGATCTGCTTTCAAGATGGCTTACTCACTGCTGGCAAGTGCCGCTGGCTGTTGGCTGGTCACACAACATAGACTGTGTTTGGGGATCTTAATTCTTCCTTGCTTGGGTTTCCTCAGAGCATGGTGGCTGTTTTCCAAGTGTGAGCATCCCAAGAGACAGGAATTAGAAGACCTTCCTTAAGGTCTGGACCAAGTCATTGGACACTGTGTCACTTTTGTAATATTCTGTTGGTCAAGCAGCCGCCAAGCTCAGATTCAAGGGATGGGCAGAGATGCCAGCTTTCGATAGCAAGAGTTCAAAGACTTTTGCGGTCATGTTTTAAAACTGCCACTGCTAATGAAACACGGGGAGAAGTCTGTTGGGATTTCTGGGAGAGGTTTCTTTGCTCTCAAAAAGAAACAGAAGCTTAACTGAATCACCACTGAGAGGCCACCATGAGAAATGAGCCAATCCCAAGAGGAATAAAATGATCATATGCTTGACCCTGCATAATTAGATTCCCAGCTTCATAAAACTCAGGCCATTATCTCCTCCATACATTATATTTGGGATCATAACAAAGCATGCCTAAGTCCATATAATTATGTGAATTATGCTTCAAATCCTGCAGAATTTCAATAGTTGACGGGAAAACTCAATATTGTCAAGATGTCAATCCTTCCCAAAATGAAGCATACATTTAATGCAATATCATGTTGAGACTGGAATTTAGATACAGATTCTAAAGTTCATCTGGAAGGGTCAATGTGAAAAATTAACCAAGAAAATATCTTAAAATTTTATCTTGTTGTTGTTGAGAATACATACAGCAAAACATACACCAGTTCAACTGTTTTTACGTGTACAATTCAGTGACATTGATTACATTCTTTGAGTTGTGCATCCATTCTCATCCTCCTTTTCTGAATAGTTCCTCCCCCATTAACTTAAACTCACTGCCCATAAACTTACATCTTTGATGTGGTGAAAAAACATGTGAAATTGTTCATTACAGATTAGTAGGTAAGCACAAATAAGCCCATTCCTACCTTGTTTATTGAGTAATCCGCCCTGAAGAGGAGGGTGGAGCCATGAACGTCATAGGAAAACAAAACTGTAGCCCTGATTGAAGTATGCCTGAAGTTCAGTATGCCCCTAGACTTCTTGTTACGTGAGTTAATAGATCTCCATATTGTTAAAACCATTTTAAGTTGAGCTTTTCTGTTTCTTATGGGCAAAACTGCCTATTGGATACAATAATGATTGTGCCGTGTTGTTTATAAAGGTTGAAGGAGATTATATGAGTGAATGCTTTTCCTGGTGCATGACATACAGTAAACCCTCTTTCATCTAGCCACAATTTGCTGTACTTATTCTGGGAAAGTTTTCTGAGTTGGGACATATGAGGAATATTGTGAGGAAGCTGGCAGATTCTCTGACTCCAGTAGCTCAGAGTCTGCAACGGGAGCCAAAAGAAGCAAAAAAGGGAATTTAATGGCTCATATAACTGGAAAATCCAAGGATGGGCTGGCCTCAGGTGTGGCAGGACCCTGTTACTCAAATAATGTCAACCAGGCTCTTTTTCAATGTGTCTCAATTCTCCTCTTTGTGAACTAGCTGCACTCATTATCCAGGGGGGAGCATAGATTTCATCAATCATAGGCTTATATCTGAGCAAGCCCAGAGGAAAGAGAAAGCCCCTCTTTCCTCATCCCTGTATACAGAATCTCAGGGAAGACATCTGATTGGCCAACCTTATGTCAGGTGCCCATATCTGGGCCAATCACTAGGCTCAGGGGGATATAATACCATACTTGGCCAAATGTGTGTACATGATGTAGATCTTTACATATGTCATATATGCACATACATATTATCTATTGAGGCACAATGATATTATCACAAACTCAGTTGCATAAAACAATACGTATTTATTGTCTTACAGTTTCTTTGGGTCCTCTGCAAGGCTGTAGATAAGATGTCACCTAGACTGAATTCTCATCTGGAAACTTGAATGGGCAAGGATCCACTTCCAAGCTCATGCATTTGTTGGCAGAATTCAGTTCCTTGTGGTTATAGGAATGAAGGCTTATTTTCTTGCTGGCTGTTGGCTACCCTCAGTTTCTTCTAGAAGCCACTCTCAACTTGGGCCTCCACATGGCCACCTGCTTCATCAAAGCCAGCAGTGCAGTGAGAGACTCCAGCAAAACAGGTGCTATACTCTTATATATAAAGTAATCATACACTCATGTCCACGCTGGATTCTATTGGTTAGAAACAAGCCAGAGGTTATAGTCTATTGGTTAGAAGTAAGTCATAGGTCATGGCCATATGCAAGGATGCAGGATTATGCATAGGTGTGAACAGCAGGAGGTGTAGATCATAGGGGCCACCTTAAGAGTCTGTATTTCACAGTGTGTGTGTGCATAAACACACATACATGCATATGCTTATCGAGTAGGTTAAAATATATGACACATATGTATGTAGCTCTGGTGGCATAATGCCTAAGGCATTTGACTGCTAACCAGAAGGCTGGAGGTTCAAACCCACCAGCCACTCCTTGGAAGGAAGACTAGGCAATCTACTTCCATTATAATATATGATATATATGTATGTACACATGGGGTTGCCATGAGTCAGAGTCAACTCAAAGGCAACTCTGGTTTGGAATCACTGGGTGGTGCAAATGATTAACATACTTGGCTGATAATCAAAAGGTTGGAAGTTCAAGTCCATTCAGAGGTGCCTTGGAAGAAAGGCTGGTGATCTACTTCTGAAAAACCAGCCACTGAAAACCCTGTGGAGCACAGTTCTACTGACACATATGGGGTCACCATGAGTTGGAGTTGATGGCAACTGGTTGGTTGGTTGATATATATATATATGTATATACAACTATGTTGTTGTTGTTGTTATGTGCCGTTGAGTCGGACCTGACTCATAGCGACCCCTCCTTGGGTTTCTGAGGCAGTATCAGTACGGAAGTAGATTGCCCCATCTTCCTTCCGAGGAGTGGCTGGTGGGTTTGAACTGCCAGCCTTCTGGTTAGCAGTCAAGTGCCTTAGGAACTATGCTACCAGAGCTCCCTATACAACTATGTGTGTGTGTGTGTGTGTGTATATATATATATATATATATATAGTGTGTCTACGCAAATGTAGCATACTATCAAATGTGGCATTCCCAGTATGAGTTAGCATTTGTTGCCTAGCTGCTATGTGCTAATTATCCCCTTTAATGCTCACAGCTCACTCAGATAGATGTTATTTTTTTCTTGCCTTACAGATGAAAAAAGTGAAGTTCAAGGAAGTGAAGTGACCTGCTCAAGATCAAACAAATATGTAAATATTGACAAAGCTGGATTTAAGCCTAAGTCTATCTGACTGTAAAGCATCTGTTCTTTTCTCTATAAAAAATGTTAATGAATGAACCAAGTATCACCTCTTGGATCTTGTCAAGTGAAGCCAGTTGTCTCTGGGCTTGGACACAGCTGAATCTCTTCCCTCATTTTGGTGCCTCTCTGTATCTGCCACTCTGGCCCCTTCCCTACTGGCACTTGTGCCCCTGGGCCCAGTAAATAACTATGAATGAGGACACTTGTGGTTCCATGGTAGAATTCTTGCCTTCCACGCCAAAGGCCTGGGTTTGATTTTTGACAATGGGCCCCACGCGCGGCTTGAGCACCGCTCATCTGTCAGTGGAGGCTGGTGTGTTGCTGTAATGCTAAACAGGTCTCAGCGGAGTTTCCAGACTAAGATGTGCTAGGAAGAGAGGTCTGGTGATTCACTTTCAAAATGGCCACTGAAAACCCTACCGATCACAATGCAACACTGTCTGATCTGTATTTGATCATGGCAAGGGTGCTGGGCTGGGCAGCATTTTGTTCCATGAGTCGAGACTGACAGCAACTAACAACAGCAATGACAATAAGCTGTGGCTGGATTACCCATTTCTATCCGTCTCCCAACCCCGTATTACCTCCTTTTCCTCGCCATATTCAAATGGGTGGTCAGCTTGGCACTCACTGAAGGGATGAGGCTATGCAGAAAGTAGATGTAGCTTTGCCATCTTCTTCTTCCACATGCCTGTGCTCCTAGAAGAATTCCGTAGTGATACTGCCTCGGAAACCCAAGGAGGGGTCGCTATGAGTCGGTCTGACTCGACTGCACATAACAACAACAATATGGACAAAACAGAGTATCTTTGAGAAGCAGAGGAGGGAGAGCTTCCCTTTTCTCCTACACCCATACAATACATAAAAATTCCTTCAGGCTGGGAGAGAAGAAAAGAGTGGGCATTGTTTCCTGTACACCTGAATTTAAGAACTGAGATGTTGAAGGTATTTTCCCAGCTTACAACCACCTTCTCTGAGCACTGCCTGTTCCTCCCCACCAGGGCTTGGTGTATCACTTTGGCTGCTGCATCAAAAGAGTTAAAAAACAAAAACCAGGGTCTTAAACAGTTTATTTCTCTTACATAAAAACCTGGGTAGTTGGCTTAAGGTGCTGGAATGGTGGTCCTGAATTATCAGAGGCCTGTAGCTCTGCCATTGTCAACATGGAACCTCAATTTCATCTGCATGTCAGATGGCAGGAAGAGGAAAGGGGCAAGGAAAGGATGCACTTCCTGGAGCATGACTTGGAAGTAGTGTATATCCCTTCCACTCATTGGCCAGAACTTGGTCACGTGGCTGTATCTAGCTGCAAGGGATTCTGGGAAATGTACTTTTATAACAGGAGACAATGTGACCATTTAACAATTCTATCATTAAGCAAGAAGGGTATGTATGAGAGCTTAAAATCAGAGGCACTTGGTGTGTGTAAAAAGAGCAGTCTAAAAGCAGTCTTATTTCCATTTAAAAGTCTTGACATAAATCTAGATCCATGCTGAATTTTAAAGCTGCCTTTTCTAATAGCAGTTCTTCTAACTTTGATGCTGACCTAACTTTGATGCTGACCATATATCCTAAAGGAGTCATTCTTTTTCTCTGAAGTTTTGGCAGGTACAGGATATCACAATCTATCCCTAGAAGGTCTTTCCATTTAGACTCAAACAGACTAAAGACATGATAGTTTATACCGAAGGGTCTTGATGCACAGCATAATTGATAAGTCTTTACAATGGATCCTCCAAAACAGACGTGATTGGGGAAACAATTTTTATAGCAGGTTACCAGAAAGAAACCTGTCCTGCCATTGTCCTGTGACCATCCTGTAATAAACTGAGCAGCACGTATGCTTGCAAATATGGGCCCTCAACCAATCATGCAATCCCACATCTATGTTATGCACCTATCTCTGCTAAATCTCCGCTTTTAGATATCCTGCCTTTAACTCTTGATTGTCTTTCTGCCAATTATGATTTGTAACTTTTAGTTCCTGCTCCAACTGTACAAAAATGGTTTCTTCTTCATTGTTGGCAGAGCAGTCAATTCAATGACTGAATGAGCAAATGGATGAATGAATTATGGCTACACTGGGAGAATGACATGGAGGACAGTAAGAAGAGACATCAGTTATGAGTCCTCATGAGATTTTACCAGGACTGACCCAGGTGAACAAAGCACAGGTAATGGTCTCAGTGAGGGAGACAGCCCTGTGGAGGAACAGAATGGACTCTGTGAATCTGGACATCTTCCCACTCTGAACCATCTCTACCCCTCAATAAACCTCTTTTGCTTTTACTTAAGCAGATTCCATAATGTTGCTCTATGACAGTTAGAATAAATGTTGTGGGACAATTAAGTATCTTTGCCAGCTGGCCACAATAGCAGTGGTTTCTTTTTATTTTTCTTTTAAATGTGGTCCTGCCTTGTGGCTTTAGCCTTGAATCTTTGCTTAAGAGAGTTTGAGTGTGTTTCTCTACATGCAGCCCCTAAAGTTTTGAGTATGGTGGTTCCACTTCTGTTGGAATCTTCAGGGACTAGGTAAGGAGTGGGCAGGGCAAAAAGTCATGCCTGAGTATGTGAGCAAGCGAGGCAAGGAGACTCAGCACAGAAGGTCTCACAGGCGGTTCTGCACACCAAGTTTTAAGAATGACAGTCCTGCCCACCTTCACTGCCCATCAACCTGATTGGCCATGCTCAGATCCCTGTGGTTATTCCCCACTCCAACCTGAAGCACAGCATTCTGGAATGTAAGACGTCAGGGGCTTTCTAGATTGAATAAAAGACTCTTCTAGGTTGCAGCTGAGGCTTCTACTTTTCAAAGTCACCCTCAAATCAAGGAGAAATGCTGCAGGGTGGGAGATTCAGATAGAGCACTCTTAGCCCTGCCTCAGAATTCCTGGACAATTCACATGTCCATTCTGTTCATCCACACGGCTGTCTCCCTCACTGAGACCATGACCTGGGCTTTGCTCTCCTGGGTCAGTCCTGGTAAAATGTCATGAATAGTAACTGGTGCCCCTGCTTACTGTCTTCCACCTCATTCTCCCAGTATAGCTATAATTCACTCATTCGTTTGCTCATTCACCCATTCATTCACTCATTGAACAAGTGTAGTCAAGCCCCTTTGATGTCCAAGGCTCAGCCCTAGGCACGGGTTTACTGTAAACAGTGTGAACAGTGCAGACATGATCCCTGCCTTCATGGAGCTTACAGTCTACTGGGGAGACTACCATGAATTGACTAATCACACAAAGAAACATCACAGACTTGAGAAATGCTATGAAGAAAATGTAGGGTACAAAAAAAGCATAAAACAAGAGGTCCTGTCCTGATCTAGGGTTCAGGGGAAGCTCCTCCAAGAAATGTTTCAGGAAATTGAAGGAATAAGTAGGAATGAATGTGGTTAATGAAATGGGCAGGTTTGTATAACTTTCTAGGCAAAGGGCATAGACTATGCAAAAGGCCTGAGGTAGAACTGAACTGAAGATAGCCCTCAGGCTAGCACTCCCAACACCAAGGGGAGTGGAGAATGCTGTTCCTGAGCGTGTCATCTCTGGAGCTTAAAAACTCTTCCCATTACCTTTAGTGTAAAATCCAAATTTGCCCAATGTGTTGGACCTTGCCTTCTTCTCTGTCTTCATCCCTCACCACTCCTGACCTGCATGCTCTGTCCCAGAAGCTGGCCCCTCTGCCTTCCCTTCTGCTCCCCACTCCTAATCCTATGCCTGCATAATTCCTGCATGTTCTTCAGGATTTAGCTGAGACCTCATGGCCCCTGGAAAGCTGGGCTGGATATTCTCCTATTTGCCAGAAGGGAGGGGAATGAGGGTGGTCGCTGTTCTTCCCTGACTCTCCCATCTAGTCATTTGGGACTGTCAGTCACTCATCTGCTGGAAGCAGCCCTCTTTGCACAACTCTCTCCTCCAGGATCTACTAACTGCTCCCTCCCTTTGTCCCTTCCAGCCGGGCGTAGGAATGGTACCAGCCCAGCTGCTACTAGCTTTGTGTGGTTAAGAGCAGGTCTCTCTCTGGAGCCTTGGTTTAATCCCAGCTCTATTGTGTACTTAGCTGTGTGGCCTTGAGCAAGTTACTCAACCTCTCTGAGTCTCTGGAGATGACAACCATACCCATCTCATAGGGTTGCTGTGCGGATTAAATGAATGAATATATATAAAGTGCCTAGAATCGTGCCTGACACATAGTAGGTATTTTGTGTTTGTGGTTGTTAGTCTTTAGTCTTTTCCTATCTGACAGATTACTCTATCATTGCTTTTAGTCTTGCCTCCCCAAAAGGGCAGAATTCTGGGTAGAATCCCTTGGCCTTTCTGCACCCCACCCTGCCCCAACACATGGCCCAGTGGAGGTCTTTATAGGAACTGCCTATCTAATGTATTTGCTCTAAGAAAAAATAATTTTTTGTCATCCTATATGGCCATAAGCTCTAGCCTTCTCTCTGAATTGGGGAGGTGAGGGGTGCTGAGCCATGGCTGTGCAAATGGACCCCTTCTTCCAGACCTCTCTCTCTCCAGCTCCTGTTGCCACCCTGAGCCCCAGCCTCCTGCTGGCTTCTAGCAGGGCAAATCCTAATAGCCCTGCAGGGAATAGTGAGGAAGCTGGGGGTAGGATGGGCGTTAGTGACCTGTGAGCATCTGTGGAAAAGGGGCTTCTCACTCACATTCAGATGACACTAAGTCAGGTGAGTCCAGTGGGAAGCTGCAGGGTGGGTAAAGCCCCATCATCTGAGAAACAGTCTGAGACCTGTGTCTGGATTGAGGACAGCTGCTACTCGTAATGTACATGATGGTTCTTGGTGGTTCACAGTTGGAACAATGTGGCCAATGCCTAACCTTTCTGTGTGCCTGTAGCTCCTTGCTGATGGTGACCACAACACATGCCATAGTGTGCCAGCACTAAGGGTCCCCATGACCAGCCCCTCCCTGGGTCATCCTATCCCTGTGGCATTCTCGCTGGGTTACAATCAGTTCTGTTTGCTGGCTGAGGAAGGAATGAACCCATGTGGTGGGGGTGGGGCCAATGGGGCAGAGGAAACAGGTAGTGCTGGGTTCAGATCTCTGCTCCTCACCTACTGTGTGGCTTGGGGAAGTGTCTTGGTTCTCTAGTGCTATAACAAAATTACCACAAGTGGATGGCTTCAACACATAGGAATTTATTCTCTTACAGTTTAGGAGGCTAAGAGTCTGAATTCAGAGAGGGGTTCTAGGGGCTGGGTGAAGGCCCCTCAACCTTGGGCTTCAGCTCTGCCTCTTGTTCCAGGCCCACTGGAGCAAGCTAGAGGCTTCTTCTGACTCATGCAACTGCTGGCTGCTGAGGCTGATGAACCCAAGATCGACAGGTGAAATGGCACAATCCCAAGATTGGCACGTGATATGGCAGACCATTGGTTCAAGTCCAGGAACATCCCAAGATCGGCAGGTGACATGGCAAGCCACTGGTTCAAGTCTAGGAACTGGAGATGAGGACTTGGCCAAATGCAGGCTCCAAATGTGCCAAAAAACTAGAGACTTTTCCCAACCTTCTCCATATATACGGGCTACATCCCGAAGGTAATGCCCCTTCAACTGCTTAGCTGCTTATAGCAGATTCCACCATGGATGTGATTACAATCTCATGAAGGAAAATAACTACATCCAGCTGCCCAGCCACTCAAAACCATGACCCAGCCAAGTTGATACAGCCTTAACTACCACAACAAGTCACTTCATTTTTCTGAGCATTAGTTTCCTCCTCTGTGAAATGGGAGGGCCAAGGCTTATCTCCCTGAAGTGCTGTCAAGTTCAATGATGGGCTGGCTATGTATAAAGAATGCTACAGTTACTGGCACACAGGTAAATTTGTGCTGATATGACTCATCCCTTTAAGACCCCATCTCTCCAGCCCTTCCCAGGCCCCTTGCTGTTCTCAAACTCTTTCCAAGCCTTGGCTGGTCCCACCAGAGGCCTACCTCACCCTGAAGATACCCAGAGGCCACCTCTTCTGTCCAGTTTCCTCTCTGGGATCCTTGCCATCCTCCCCACCCCTTATCTTAGAAGGCCCAACACAATACCCCAGAGTACAACCCACGCTGGAAGTTTTTGAAATTTGTGGAAGGCCCAACACTGGTGTGGGGGAATCCTGAAGCTTGGGTGCCCCACACCTCCTGGGCCTGCCTGCTCCCAGAAGAAGGGTTCCAGTACCTCCTATTTTCCCAGCCAGGAGGCCTGCTGGTTCCCACATTACCACATGAATGGGGCACAAGCCCCCCTGTCCACTTGAGCAAACAATTTGGCTAGCAAATTGACATAATTACAAGAGACAGGGAAAAAAGATGCCCCCACCCCTGCGGCCCCCCAGTGGGTGGCTCCCGCCGAGTTCCTCCTGAGCTTTGTGGGCCCAGAGCTCAGGACTGATTAGAAACCTTGTGGCCTTTTCAAGAGCCCTAAGTGATTGGTCCCCTTAATCTGATTACAATTTGCACAGCCCCTCCAGCCGCCTCTGAAGGGCCTTTCTCAAGCACCCCACTCGATCATGTGCATACACGAGTACACACACACACACCCTCACACAGCACCCACTCCCTCACCACCATGCTGTACTTCCTCAGCCAAGGACCTCAGATTGTTGCCCTTAGGCCCCATTTCTCTACAAGGTGCACCCCAAACCTCAGACACACACAGAGGCTAACACTGCCCCTAACATCCATCTTTAGACTGAGCCACACAGACACATGCCCAGGCCAGGGGTATGTGTATACACTGGGTGTGAACTCACAAAATACATGCATCCCTATGGGTACACTTCTCCACCACCCATCCCTTCTCTGACGCAGCCTGGGGAATCCAGGACTATACTACTCAGCTCCCTCAGCCACAGCCTCAAGGCCAGCCCTCTCTCCATAGCAGCCACATTTCCCGGGTTCCTGGGTCTCAGCTCCCAGGGGATTAAGCTCAGCAGGTAGCCTGGCCATGCTTGGGCACAGACTGCTCCGGCTGCTCCCCCCTTGGGAACTCAGCTTAAGGGGGCTGCAGTCAATGGCCTCAGCCCTCCACATCCAATTTGTAGCTCTAATCCCCCTGGCTGAGCCACAATGGCTTCTTTTACCACACTTGCTCTGGGATCTCACAGGCCCCAGCCTGGCCTCCTGCTCCAAATGGAGGCCCCCAAGGGCAGCAGGTTGGGATAGGGCTGAGGTAGAGAGCGAAGATGGGCCAAGCAGAAGGGGACAGATGAGGCCATAGAGATAAGTTGGGGACAGAGGAGCCTCCATTGTTAGCTAAAGATCTCCACTTCCAAAAAAAACCCCAACTCACTGCTGTTGAGTCATGCAACCCCTTCTTGGGTTTCCAAGGTATCTCTTAACGAAGCAGATTGCCCAATCTTCCTTCCAAGGAGTGGCTGGTGGATTTGAACCGCTAGCCTTCTGGTTAGCAGTGAAATGCCTTAGGCACTACAACACTAGAGCTCCCACCACCAGGGGGGAGAAAATTGGGCATGTACTTGGAGATGAGGGACCTGCATGAGGCCTTCCAGAATGACCCCAGCCCATCTTTTGGGATCTGGAGGGCTCTATTAGAAAAGAATAAAACAAAACAAAACAAAACTCACTGCCATCAAGTCAATTCCAACTCATAACGATAGAATAGAGTTGAACTGCCCCATAAGGTTTCCAAGGCTATAAATCGTTATGGAAGCAGACTGCCTTATCTTTCTCTTGTTGAGTGTCCGATGAGTTTGAACACTTGACCTTTTGGTTAACAGCCAACTGCCTTAGCCACTGCACCACCAGAGTCCCATTTGTTGTTGTTGTTGTTGTTATGTGCCATCAAGTTGGACCCGACTCATAGCGACCCCTCCTTGGGTTGCCGAGGCAGTATCACTACGGAAGTAGATTGCCCAACCTTCCTTCCGAGGAGTGGCTGGTGGGCAAGCTCCATTTAGGACCCCCTTATTCTTTTCTCAAACTGTCCTCATGAAGACCTTTATTTCTAGGCACCAGGCTGCAAAGGAGCCAGAGAGGTTCAGACATGGGAATCAGAGGGGCCTGGGCTCAAATTTCACCTTAGCACCACCTTTAATAGCACTGTAACCCCGGCAGGTACTTTACCCTCTCTCAGCCTCAGTTTCCCTACCTATAAAATGGGCTTGGGGAGGTGAAATAACACAGGGCATGGAAAGCAGCCAGCACCAGTAAGCACCGTCAAATACGCAGATGGGGGAGACAGTCGCTAGTGTGCCCTTGTAGCCCTGCACAGTTCAGTAAGGACCTTCACGGTTGTGCTTTCAGGACCAGCCTGCCCAGTGGCCAAACTCCAGCCAAACCCACGCCATCAAGTTGATTCTGACTCAATAGCGACCCCCACAGGATTTCCAAGGCTGTAAATTCTTACAGAAGTAGATGTCCTCACTTTCCTCCCTTGGAGCAGCTGTGGGTTTGAACATCGGAACTTCTGGTTAGTAGCCAGACGCCTTACCTACTGCGCCACTAGAGCTCCTTGCCCAGTGGCCAGCTGCCAATGTATTTAAGACCTCTCAACCCTGCCCAGGTGACCCAGAACTGGTTTGGGAAACAAGGGTCTTGATCTGGATCTCTTCTTTGGGAGGAGCTAGGTTTGAGCTATGGCGCTTCGACATTGCCCAGAGGTCACCGGCCAACCCCTGCCCTAGACACCCTCCCTTAGCAGCGCCCAGCCCAAGGTCTTGTGAGGAGGGGCGCGGCGCCGCCCCGCCCCACCCCCAGCCCTCTAAGTTGGGCCTTAGACTGTTCGCGGTATCTCGAGGCAGAAGGCACCCGAGGAGCATCCCCACCCTGAACTCCTGCCCCGAGCCGCCAGACCCCTCCCAGGGCCTCCGTGGGCGTTCCCGACTGGGTTGGGCCGGCTCCGCCAGGGGTGGGAGGCTGGGGGACGGATCAGTTGAAATCAAAGCCACCGCTCCCTTCCCTGCCATGCTGCACCCCTGCCGAGCCGCCGCGCACCTCCTCCTTTGTCACAATGTTTTTCAATCCCGGGAAGCAAACTGTCCAATTAGAGCCGGGGCCTCCGGCTTCCATCTTTGCCGACGTTTAATTAACATGCTCCTCTTGGCAGCTGCTGACAAGTTCCAGAAACAGGTTGTAAAGGGTTTTTGTCTTTACCCAGCATGGAAAATGAGGGGTGTTACGTCGCAGGAACATGAATAGGTTGCATTTCATCTCCATCCTCCCCTCCCGCTCTCCTCCTTTCCCTTGTCCCCCCAACCCTGGAAAGAGGAATGGAAACCCCTAGTGTGTAAGTGTATGTGAATTGAGGGGGCTGTGGTGGGGGATGGGAGGGGTGGAGGTAGGAGAGACCTTCCCCTCCTTTTCTCTTCATATCCTCTTCCCAGGAGTCTTTGTTCTTCAAAGGATCTGGTTTCTGCGTCTTGCTCTCTGTCTTACTCTCTTGCTCTTCACCTGTCACTTCTGCTTCACCTCTCTTCTAGCCATACCAAACCTCACCACAGTTGATTCCTGTCCATGGGTCTCTGCCCATAGTTTCCCTTTGCCATCCTTCTGGTAAACTCCTATTCAGCCTCCAAAACCCTGCTCAAATGGCCCTTCTTTGAGGAGCCACCTGGGCACTGAATGCTTCTCCAGCCACACCTGCCAGAGTTTAGGATGGATATTGGGTATCAGGTCTGTTTCCTCAGCCCCCTGAGGGAAGGAATTGTGTGTTCCTCTGCCTAGGGCAGCGGCAGTCATGGAATCTGCGCTCATTAAGTGATGGGAGATGTAGATCTAAACTGCTGAAGCCTTGCATCATTGTGGAGAGAGACCAGGGTGGGCTTGGCAGGGAGGAAAGAAGAAAGGGCTGGGAAGGGGGACTGGCATGAAGGAGTCCTCCCTACCCTTCCCCTTCCCCAGTGCCCTTGAGATTAGGAACAGAGCCTCAAGAAGGGCACAAACAGGCATCATGATTTCCATAATGGGTGTGGGTTCAGGGATGGCTGCTCAGGCCCCTCACCCCTTGGGAACTCAGCTCACTGGTGCTGCAGTCAATGGTCTCAGCCCTTCAGAAGGTAACCTCCGGGACCCTAAGTTTTTCCTTTTCAGCATGGGATGGGTGGCAGCTTGTTTGTATGTGTGTCTGGTGTGTGTGTGTATGTGTGTGTGTGTGTGTGTCAGGGCTGTGTCAGGAAGCCGTGTCACTTGGGTCCTTCTATCCTTCCAACTGGCCCTGTTAGAATATTCACCATCATTCTACAAAGAATATCAAGGCCTTTATTCATGAAGGTTGCAATCTGTGTGGCACGGTGGATAGGAAGTGCTGGTTGAAGGGCAAGCAGGGGGTGGAAAAGCCCAGCAGTCAGTAGCTGGCAGCTTGGCTGCTAAGTTTTCCCCTCTGAGGGATCAGGTTTACTCTTGGGTCCCAACCCCACTTCTGGCCTGCAGTTCTCAGGATAAGGCTACCAAAACCCTGGGCATCAGGCCTTCTGCACCTAGAACCTGGCTTGGAGCCTAGTGTCTGTAGCTCCTCATTCTCCATTCCCAGGCAGGCCTCCTTGAAGGAATAGGAAGAGAGGGGTGTAGCCTTGCTCTCCTGTTCCCAGCCAAGTCAGCATCAGCAACTTCCAGAGGCCTGGGATAGTCCATGAAGCCTGCAGGGAGAGAGCCAAGAGAAGTGGGCCAGTGCTGAGTTCTGCTACAGTCTTTCCTGGATGGGGTGGGCATTAGAAGAAACTGGGCACAGCCTTGCTCTTTCCTTAAACCCTAACATCCTCTCCTGCCACATCATTCAATCTCTTGCTCTAGACCCAAGTTTCTCCAACCCCTGGCTTCCGAAGAGGTCAAGTAATGGCCATCAGATAAATGATAATAACCCGGGTTCAGACTCCAGTTCCTCCAGTTGCCAGCTATGTGGCCTTGAGGAGACTAAACCTCTTTCATTTCCTCATCTGTGAAAAAGGGGGCGGTAACTGCACCTGCCTAGTAGAGTTCTAAAAGATCCTTGGGTGGTACAAATAAATGGTTTGGGCTCAGGTACCAATCAAAAGGTTGGTGGTTCAAAGCCACCCACCGTCATCTTGGAAGAAAGGCCTGGTGATCTGCTTCCATAAAGCTTATAGCTGAGAAAACCCTATGGAGCAATTCTACTCTAGCACGTGGGGCAGCCATGAGTCAGAATCTACTTGATGGCAACTGATTTGGTTTGGGATTGTAGAGATCTTGGGAGGGTTAGATGAGTAAAGCATGAGAAAGGGCTTGGAGAGGAGGCAAAGTAATGTTCATTGATGGGAAAAAAGAAGGAAGGAAGGAAGGAAGGGAGGCAGGGAGGGAGATGGAAAAGAACGAAGGTCTTGCCTGAGCTGATGAATAGAATAGCCAGCCAGATGTTATCTCCACTTTTATAGATGAGGAAATTGAGCCCCAGTCTCTAGGGTGATGAATCAAACCAAAACCAAACTCACTGCCATCAAGTTGATTCCGACTCATGGGGACCCCCTTTAGGTTTCTGAGGTGGTAAATCTTTATGGAAGTAGATTGCCCAGTCTTCCTTCTGCAGAGTGGTTGGTGGGTGAACAGCAACCTTCTGGTTAGCAGTCAAGTTCCTTAGGCATTACGCCACCAGTGCTCCTTCTAGGGTGATGAGACTTCTTAAAGTCACACAGCCAGTAAGCAGCAAAGCCAAGTGTCCACCTAGGTCTTCTTCCATCTATTGCTTCTGGTGCAGTGCTCCTTCTACATATTCTGTGTCAGATTAGCAAATAAAGTAAGCATGGGCTTACTTACTAATTTGTTGTGACCAGTTCCACATGTTTTTAACCACATCATGTGATGAAACCCATGTGAAATTGTTTACTATACAACATGCTCACCTGCCTCTCATCATCCCTGGAAGTTTAGGGTGTCTCAGGCTTGAGGGCGGGGTCCTCAGAATGGTAGATCGCATTCTCTTGTTTCTCAGGCAACTGCAGAGGAAGAAGGCAGCTAGCTCCAAGGGCCCTGCTCAAGGCAAGAGAAGTATCCCTGGTGGAACTAGATTAGCCCCACCAGGATTGGAGCAGCAAATAGTGTGTGGCGGGCGCCACCTTATGATCACCGTGGAGGTTGCATGCTGTGGAGCAGGGCAGTCCTTCAGAAAATGTACTGTGTCCCTACAGTGGCTGCCACAATGGGCTCAGACATAGCAAGGATTGTGAGGTTGGCACAGGACCGGGCAGTGCTATGTTCTGTTGTATAGGTTGCTATGAGTTGGAATCAACTCGACAGCACCTAACAATAACAACAACTCTTTGTACTAGGCAGCACTGTCCTGGGTGCTGGGTGCAAGGACCAAGACAGAATTCTTGCCTCACCAGGGCAATGAGAAAGTATTCAAGTGAAACCCACAGTGACAATAAGACATGGGGCTGATAACCCAGGCTGGGGGGATTCAGTGAGGATGTGTTGAACCCACTCTTGAAAGATCAGTAGAAGTGACCCAGTTGAGAGAAGGGAGGCTCCAGGCCTGTGATAAGAGACAGCATGACAAGCTCCCTGAACATATATAGGTCAAAAAGAGAGGTGGGAGGTTCAGGGACACCTGAAATGAATCAGGAGGTGGGGGTGGGACAGATCAGCCCTGCTTTAGCTTCAAGGCTTGGACGTAATCCTAAAGACTGCCTCATCTGTGGTCCTCTGGGAACATCTGTCTCATCCTCATCTTCTGGGAAGCCACCTCACCTTCCATCTAAACTACCCAGATGCAGGTGTGTGTGTGTGTGTATGTGTGTGTGTGTGGGTGGAGGGACTGCAGGGACAGCTTGATGATGCTGCATTTCCCATTAGCATGGAACTATATTGTTCTCAACCAAGTACTGCTGCAGAACATAGAGCTAAGAGAAGGTGTGAAATCTGAATAAATTACAAAGATCAAAACAGACCCAAGAGTGAGTGAGCTTCTCTGTAGGGGAACTGATAACATTTTCAAGTTTATTTCATTAGCACTAAATCCATGTGGTTCTAATAGTGGTGTCTAAAATATTTTAAATATAGCAGAAAAATAATTATGTGACCAAAAAATGTATCAAGAATTTAATAACACAGAAAGATTCTTATGATAGGGAGTTAGAGGGAAAAAGTAGGATACCAAATTGGGTATATAATATGATCTCAACTGTGTAAGAAAAATTGATGCAGAGGAAAAAAAAGACTAGAAGGAAACATACCAAAATACTAACAGTGCCTGAATTTGGATGATGGAACTTCTTTCTATTTTTCTCTGTTTCCAGATTTTCTTTAATGAGCTTCTCATCATTATGTAATTAACAACAACAAAAGCAACAACAATAACGTGGCATTGAATTGATTTTCAACTCATAGCAACCTCTTGTGACACAGCAGAACTGCCCCACAGAGTTTTCTAGGCTGTAATCTTTATGGGAGCAGATCACCAGCTCTTTCTCCTGTGGAACTACTGGGTGGGTCCAAACCATGCCCTTAACTGCTGTGCCATCAGGGGTCTTCAAAAAACTATTTAAGAAGTGTGAATTTAAAAGCATTGCTGGTATGTACATTAAATTGGTTTAAAATGGATATTAGTTAAAATTACCCTGAAAACTTCTGCTGAAAATACAGAGACAAATGAAAGGTGATGGTGGTCCTCCATCCCATAGGTCCACAGACACATGCCTGTGCTCAGCCTTGGGGGAGTGCAGAAAGCAAGCGGGGTCTCTATCATCCCCCATCATCCAGTGCAGGCAAACACCTCCAGTAATTATGTATGAGGAGAGAGGCCTGGCTGAAGTCATGCTGTTGTTGTTGTTTGCCGTCAAGTCGGCCCTGACTCATAGCGACCCCTCCTTGGGTTTCCGAGGCAGTATCACTGTGGAAGTAGGATTGCCCAACCTTCCTTCCGAGGAGTGGCTGGTGGGTTTGAACCGCCAGCCTTCTGGTGAACAGTCAAGTGCCTTAGGCACTATGCTACCAGAGCTCCCGGCTGAAGTCATAGAAAGCCCAAATGTGTCACGTTTTTAAAGAAACTTAGTATGGCGATATTCCACTACTTTCAGCTTCTAGATCAATGCTTTCCAAGTGGGATATTTGCATTAATACTGCTCTGGGCAAAGAAGAATGAAGAAAACCAATGGTGTATGGAAACAATTATCCAAGGGACTAGTAGACCATGTGGTCCTCAGCCTATATGACCATGAGACCAGAAGAACTAGATGGTGCCTGGTGGCCACTGTCAACCACTCAGAGGGGGATCTGTGCAGGAGATCCTGGATAGAGAGGGAGAACAATGTGGAACAAAACTCAAAATCATAAAAAAAAAAAAAAAAAAAGACCCGGTTTGCTGGTCTCATAGAGCCTGATGAGACCCCTGAGACTATGGCCCCTACTTACCTTTCAGGTCTGGAACTGAACTCATTCCTGTGGCTTCTAGCCAAACAATAGATAAGGCATATAGGGTGAACATTTACATCAGGTAGAAGTGATCAATCATGGAAGAACAGAAGGACAGTGTTTGCACAGGGAGACAGCTTGGAGGGGGAGGAGTGTTGTGCAGGAGTGCATGGAAGGGAAGGACACAGAGAAGAGGTACAGGGAGGAAGTGGGAAGAGAGCTGTTACATTGTGGGGAATTGCATCAATGTCATGAAACAAAATGTGTATGAACTGTTGTATGGAAAATGAATTTTCTCTGTAAACTTTCACCCAAAGCACAATAAAAATAAAATAAAAAACCCCACAAAACTGCTCTAGATGCTGAAAGTAGTGGGACATCACAGAACTCTGTTTCTATGCCATAATTGCCCTGGGATATTTTCATATGCTGAGTCCTAGGCCCTACTGAATTAAAATCTCTGGGGCAGCATCTGGGAGGCTGCATTTTAACAAGGTCTCCATATTGTTGTTAGGGAGACTGAAGTTGAGCACTGAACTTTGGTTCTTAGCCCAGGCTATATATTAGAATCAACTAGAACCTTGAAAAGTAATTCTTATGTCCAGGCCCTGCACCAGAGCAATTAAATCCAAATCCCTAGGGGCTGAGGGCTGGGCTCTGGAATGGTTTGAGGCTCCCCATGTCGTCACAATGTACACACCCAGGACTGAAAACCACCGGCCTAGTGCAGTGGTTCACAGATGCTTTTTTCATCAGCATCACTTGAAGGGTTTGTTAAAACAGAGTGCTGGGGCCCTGCCTGTGAGTTTTGGATTTTGTAGGTCTTGAGTGGGCCTAAGAATTTGCATTTCTAGCAAGTTCCCCGGTAATGATGATGATGATGGTCCCGGAAACCATGCTTTGGGACTCACTGATCTAGAATACGGCTGGCTGAAGCCTTTATGGACACAAGTAAACACCAGCTGCAGTCCAGACTATGGATTGGTGCTGTGACCACTGCAGGGTGTGTAGAAAGAGAGGTCTGTATATCACCCCCTCCAAGCCCCGTGGTCCTGTGGGGAAGGGAGGGAAGAGTCTTCATCTCCCAGCAGACATGGCCTCCCAGACGAAGGTGCAGGATGATACAGGCTCTGCCTCCCACCTGGGCTTCTGGCTCTGAGGCCCCAGACAGCTCCCTTGTGCAGGAGGACATGTCTGCTGAACTTACCTCCCAGTAGATCTCATCATCAAAGCAGTTCTCGTCAGCAGGCTGTCCCCAGCATGGGAGTTTCAAAATGGCTCCTAAAGAAAGTTAGAGGTCACAGGAGGTCAGGAAATACTATCCTGGGAAATCCCTTCTAGGGTTCTTGGGCTGAGGTGCTGTGAATCTCCCCAACCCCACTGCCAGGAGTGCAGAGATGAGGAGGTACCTGGGAGCACCAGGCTACCTGCTGATACACACGCCTGGGTCTCCTGCAGAGGGAGCCTCACAGCAGCCCCACCTCTTCAGCCCAGCCATCCCTACTCACCCACAATGCTGCCGCCCACCAGGGCTATGGCCATGGACACAAAGATGCCAGCAGCCTGGAAGCTGCCCTGAAGTTCTGTGGTCCTATTTCTCTTGGTACCTTCAAAGTCAAAGGCATGGAGAAGCCTGGGATGGAGACAAGAGGCAGATCAGGGCCCCACAGAGAGGCAAGTCACCATTGCTGCATCCCATAAATATAAGTGGGCACCAAGGCCACAAACTCGCTAAACCCTGTGGCTCATCCTTCCCATCTGCAAAATGGGAGCATTGGGTGGATGAGATGGTCTCTAAGATGCTTGTGGAGGTTGGACAGACAGGCCAATGGTCCAGAGTGGAGAAGAACATAGAGACACATTCTTGGATCACAAAGGAAGGAGGGATGGAGATGGAATGAGGGAGCTTGACCTTCCCTGTACCCCCCTATACTTACCCTTCATACCCATACACCTGACTGTTGGCAGAGGCTGCTGTCACTGCACCCACAATGCCACCGATGAGGCCAGGCATGCCATGTAGGTTGTGAATGCCACATGTGTCCTGGATATGCATGTGGGCCTCCAGGAAGGGCTGGAGAAGGGAGGTGAGCACTGATCAGGCCCAGGGGCTGTGGCAGGGGTGTGGGGAGGCCAGCATTCTGGGGGCTCTCAAATATAGATACCTGGGATTCTCCAGCCCCGGTCCCCACCTGAAGGACTCCTCTCACTCTCAGCACTCTCCAGCCCCCAGCCCCTTGCCTGGGCCCTCCACCCAGGCCCCTCACCGTCAGGTACACGAAGCCCAGGGTGGAGACGATGCCGCTGATGAAGCCGGTGATGAGGGCGCCGTAGGGCATGAGCATCATCTCTCCAGCAGTGCCCACAGCCACCCCTCCCGCTAGTGTGGCATTCTGGATGTGCACCTGAGCGGGAGGCAGAGTGGGGTGAACTCAGTCCTCTCCTTGGAACACCTTCGATGCCCTCTCCTCAGAAGAGGGGGAGTCCAGAGTCCCCCTCAGCAAACCAGGAGCACGTAGACGGTCTGGGCTTGGTACAGCAGCCACTAGTGCACATGAGCTCCCATGCCAGCAGGCCTGGGTATTTCCTGTATGCACACATGTCCATAGGGGAGTACACTTGCACTCCACGTGCCTGTGAACCTGGCAGCATGTCCATGCATTCCCCTTCTGTATGTGGGCCATGCACGCTGTGTGCATGTCCCAATCTCCTCAACATGCATGAATGCATGTCCAGGGTGGGCATGTGTGGCCCTGATATATGGTGTTGCACCCTATCAGAGAGCCTATGCACTTCAAAATAATAACACCATCAGCTGACACTCCCTGGGCTGCTGGCCAGTGGAGCTTATTTAATTAAATCTCCACAACACCCCCATGAGTTAAGCACAGTTGCCTTTCAAAGTTTACAGACAAGGAAACTGAGACACAGAGAGGTTAAATGACTTAAAGCCACGAGCAGAAAGCTGTCTTGATCCAAATCTGTGTGGACCCGAGTGCCTGTCTTTGACCATAATCCAAGTTCCTCCCTGCATGTGGGTGTGGGATGCACCTAGACATGCCCATGGTAGCGTGCTTGGTTCTCTCCTTACCATGTGCCTGAGTCCCTACCTACCTCTCTACAAGCTCTGTGTGTCTGTATCCAGTGCATCCAGGGGGCTTGTGGCAGTGTCCCCGTATAACAGGTACCCCTGGCAGTGTCTCAGCACACATGTGCCTATGACAACAAGCTGTGTCAATTATGAGATAGAATTGATGTCTCTACTTTTCTTTATATGGAAAAACCTACCAGCACCCATGGGGCTTGGCTGCTCCACACTAGTGATATAAGTAGCTGTCCCTGTGGTATGCAATACTACAGCCCCAAAACCCCAGTGGAGTGGACAAGGCATCAAAGTGACCCCCTCTGAATATGTGAGATGGGGCAAGTGAAGTAGCTTTAAGAAGCCTGAAGGCCCAAGGAGCAGGGTTAGAGGAAGCCTGGAGCAGACGTCAGGTAGAGAAGACCCTGCTGGGCAGGTTCAGCTCACAAGTGTTAGCATTCCAGGCTATGGGAGGGAGACTCAAGAGGAGAAGGATCCAGCTTGTCCAGAGCAGTTGGACATAGCAGAATCTTCCAGGATTTGGTTTCTGGGCTCTGCTGAAAACCAGCTATGTAATTTGGATAGAATATTCCTCTCTGGTAGCATAGTGCCTGAGGCACTTGACTGCTAACCAGAAGGCTGGTGGTTCAAACCCACTAGCCACTCCTCAGAAGGAAGGTTGGGCAATCTACTTCCGTAGTGATACTGCCTTGGAAACCCAAGGAGGGGTCGCTATGAGTCGGGTATGACTCAATGGCACACGACAACATTCCTCTCTGAGCCTCAATGTCTTCATCTGCAAGATGGGGATGATAATGTTGATGCTGTCTGTGATGCTGTTCCAGAGCTGTTGGCAGAGCATGGTGCTCAATGCCCACTGGGGTATAGGTAATCATAACCACACCTCCCCTCTGCTGTCTCTCTTCCCCACTCACCATGTCTAGCTTGCCCTTCTTTTGCAGGATGCTGGACAGCGCCACCGAGCTGAGCACACAGGCTGCCAGGGAGCAGTAGGTGTTGATGACAGCCCGGTGCTGGGCATCTCCATGGTTGGACACAGCTGAGTTGAAGCTGGGCCAGTACATCCATAGGAAGAGGGTGCCTGAGCAAGACCAGGTAGACCAGTGGGCCAAGGAGGAGAGATTTTAGGTAAGGTCCTGTCCTTTGAGCTATAGAGATGCCAAATGGTGCAAACATCCCAGCTATTTCCCACCTCTGCAGCTTTAGGCATGCCTGGTGCTCTCCTAGATAACTCCTGCCTCACTCTCCTCCAGGAAGTCTTTCCTGATCCCCATAACTGCTGCCCCAGCACCATGTGGGAAAGTAATTTTTTCCATTATAGAGAAATTATCTGCTGGCTTTTTTTTTTTTTTTTTTTGTCCCTTTACTACACTGTGAGGAGCTTCCAGAGGGCAGGACTGGGTTTTAAGAGACTAGAGAGAGGGCTAAGGAGTTCTGATGGTGTAGTGGTGGCTGCTAACCAGAAGGTCGGTGGTTCAAACCCATCAGCTACTCTGTGGAAGAAAGATGGAGCAGTCTGCTTCCATAAAGATTAACAGCTTTGAAACCCATTGGGGGTCACTATGAGTCAAAATCAACTTGATGGCAGAGTTCTGTTTATTTGTTTTGGAGAGATGGGGCTGTGATGTGTCCTCTGGCATGAATGGACACAGGAAGTAGGAATCCATGTCTATTTTAGCCCAGAGATGGATGACTAGTTCCTGGATACCACTGTCTGCCCTGGGGCATTCTGGGAAAAACTCTGGATTAGCAAGCAGCTTCTCCCAGCCCCACAGGCAGGAGGGGTAGACATCTGGGATCCTGGAAACGTCTATAGGCAACACTCCTCTGCTCTTTCCCCAAAGAGAACTGGCAGACATCCCTTAGACCATGTGGGGATTATGTGTAATCATGGTGACCTGCACTCATGGCACCCTCACCCATCATGGTGGTCCTCACCCATCACTGCAGCCATTACTCATCAAGACCACCCTTATCCATCAATGCAGTCTTCACACACCATGGTGACCCTCAACCAGCATGGCAGCCCTTACCCATATGGTGGCCCTTACCCATCATGGCACCATCATCCATGATCCAGGCCTCACCCATAATAGTTGCCCTCAGTCCTCATGCAGCTCTCACCAATCATGGCAAAGAGGTCTGAGTGGTACACAGAACTCTGTCTCTCCTTGCTCCGCTGTAGGTTGGGTCGGTAGAGGATCCAGGTCACTGTGAGCCCAAAGTAGGCGCCAAATGTGTGGATGGTCATGGATCCACCTGCATCCTTCACCTACGGTGCAAGGGCCTATTAGGCTCTGACTCTCTCCCTCCATCCTCCTAGCACCACCCCCAGACAGAGGTCAATGTGTCTCTGACTCCACAGGCTGTAGTGTGGAGCCTGGGGCCCCCAATCAGATGGGAAAGGGGAGAAAGTGGTTATCCCTGAACCTGGGTGTAAGCCTGTCAGCAAAATGCTAGGGCTGTACTTAGGCCATCTCATCACATCCTTGCCAGATTGGGAAAGCTAGGCTTGGAGAGGTCACATCCTTGCCAGATTGGGAAAGCTAGGCTCAGGGTCACAGATGAAAGAGGTGAAGCAAAGCTAGAACCCAGGGCAGCTAGAACCCTTCACCTTGTTTTAATTATTGGGGAACTCTCTTCTTCCTCTGGTTCTCCCTTTGTTATACAACCACCCCTCCATTCAAACGTCCAACACCACTTCATTCAGACTTTGATTGCCCACCTTCCCTGTCATCTTGTTATCTCCCCTGTCCTCCATCCTCCCAATTAACCACATCCTGCCTCTCCTTCCCTTTTCCCCCAAGTCAGAGCAGGCAGAGCTGGTAGTCCACCATTTGAACCCTTCCTGTGCTTCCTGAGTTACTTACCACTCTATACCTAACATTTGACTTCAAGTCTCAAACTCCTCATTTACGAAGTGGAGAAGATCACAGTGACTTGGCAGGCAGGGTCTGTTGTGAGGATGAAACTAGATGATGTGTAAAGCACCTGATGAGTGCCTGGTACTCAGTAGGCACTCATTGATGTTAGCCCCTCCCCCACCTCTCTTATCTCCAGCCTCTTCTTCCCCTCTGCTCAGAACTAATCTCAGAGGGAATTCCAATCAGAATCACAGACTCATCCCTTCCCTTTAGAGGGAGAAGCCCAGCCAGAGAAGTCAATGTGTTGCCCAAGGTCACAGAGCTGGTTGTTGACAGAACTCGGTTTCTCCACTAGGCTGCTTGACCTTGGGTGAGACACATAACCTTTTTGAGCCTCAGCTTTATCATCTGTAAAATGTAGGTAATGATTGTGCCAGCCATGAGAATTAAATGAGTTAAACCATGTAAAGCATTCAGAGCAGGGCCCATCAAAGGACAATTGCTTCCTAATGTCAGTGTTGATTATTGTACTTATCCCAAATAAAGGCTGAAAGGCTGTCATGCAGGAGGAGAATTTCTGTAGCAGACTGGGAGTGTTTGTGAAGGTCAAAGAAACCTTCCCTGCCTCTTAACTCACCCTTCTCATCATGTTTCCAAACCAAAATCAAACCAAACTCATTGCCATCAAGTTGTTTCGACTCATAGTGACTCCTCCTTGGGTTTCCGAGGTGGTATAAAGTAGATTGCCCAATCTTCCTTTCAAGGAGTTGCTGGTGGGTTTGGACTGCCAGCCTTCTGGTTAGCAAATGCCTTAGGCACTAGATCTTAGCAAATGGCCCCACTGTCGACCCTCCCATCTAGCTTATTTCTTTTTCTCCTGCATCTCCCTCCATCCTTCTTAGTCTCCACTTTCTTTATGTCTCAAATCATCCACTTTCTTCTCATTTCATTAACCCAGTCTTGGTCCCATTATCTCTTTCTACCACTTTATCCTGCTTCTTTGTGTGGACTGTGATGGTCTGCTGTCTCCAAGGCATCATGGCGTTGTTGTATTTAGATCTCTGTTAACTGTTTGTGAAGAGCAGCCAAGGGTGATTCAGGCTTTTCTTGGTGATTTTTATCGTTGGCCCATTGGTAGAGAAGGAGGTAGTGGCTTTCATTCAGTAAGTGAAGTTGCAGGAGGTGTGGGTGTAGTTGTGTCTTATGGGGACTGTTATTGTCTCCCACTCAGTTAGACACAAATTACAATTGAATAACCATCAAAAAACTAAAAGCACATGGACAAAGACCACACCATGTAATCACACAGGAACAGTAGCCAAAAAGAGAAAAAGAAGAAGAAAAAACAAGAAAACCTGCAATATCTGGGGATAGGGCACTAAAAGAAAAAAAATAGAGAAGGAGAGTAATGGAGGGGAAAAAATGGGAAACATGCAAAAAGAAAAACAAGGAACGGGGTTAAACCACAAGAAAAAAGGGGAAAAAACAAACAAACAAACAAAAAAATCTTAAATTAAAAAAAAAAAAAAATTTCAATCAGGAACAGGGAAAAGAAAAAATGCTGAAAACTAGGACCTGGGAGGGGAAGATTAAGAATAATAATAAAAAGGACAAAAGTATTATTAATAATAGTTGTTTTAAAACAAACAAATACAAGCAAACTAATCCCCAGAGAAAAGAAAGAAGAAAAAAAAAAAAGAATCGGTGGAGGACAGGGCAGGGCACCCAGGCTCCATCTGAGTACACAGACTGTGATGGAGTTCCTGTGGGCCCAGAAGGAAGATGATAGTGGGGGATGGCCGCACCTCTGTTCAACAAGCGGGTGTGAGGTATATGAGTAACGAGAGGGATGTTGTACCTTTTCAGTCTTGCGGGTCCGGAGTGACCTTGGGGTTGCTGGAAAGCAGAATGTGTTCTTAAGCCCCAGGAATCTGTGAGAGCGCTGTCTCTTTAAATATCTGAAATAGTCAAGCCGCTTTTAAACCTTCAAAATGGCAGCGTCCTCCGGACTGCAAAAATCCACAGCTCAGCCCGCCTTTCTCTTCACCTTCTCCTTTATTCTCCAGCCACCGTGCACAGTCCTCTGTGCAGTCACTGGCTAGCAGGGCTGATTTTTTGGTTAATTCTTAGGTTCTACCACCAGTCAGGAATCTTCAAGCTGTCTGTGCCATCAGGATCACTGCCAGACCACAGCTCCATATGTCTCCTTTTTCGGTATTTTCACGCAAATTCTTCTGCTAGTTGGGGTTTAGTCCACTTGTATATCCTTCCCTTCAAGGCTCAGGGGTCCAGGATTATCTTCTGTGTCTGTGTTAATTGGTTTCCCTTTTCTTTGTTGAAGAGGGTCTGTGCAGTCTTTCTGCCTAGTCCGCCATCTTGCCGGAGACCCCATTATCTCTTTCAAGACAGCTAGGACAGCCTCTTAATTGAACTCCCTGCCTCCCAACTATTCTCATCACAGCCAAAGGGATATTCACCACTCCCTTGCCTAAAACTCTCCATGACTCCTCCCCACTGTTCTGAAGATAAAAGCAAGACTCCTTAACACAGTCTCAGACTCTTGATGATTGTTGTCCTCCTTTGCCACCTTATCACCCCCCAAACTCACCTCTCAATAAATACATCCCCCTCTTCAGCCAGACTGAGCTACTGGAGACCCCTTGCTTTGTATCTCCTTCCACTCTTTGTACTCACTGGTCCCTCTGCCTTGAATGCCCTTGCTCAGTCCTTTGTTTGGCTAACTCCTACTTGACTCCAGCTCTGACATCTCTTCCTCCAGGAAGCCTTCCTGACTTGCCAGGCTGGTTTGGACACTCTTATCTGGGCCACTGAGCCCCACAGCTCAATCCTTATCACACTGCATGGTAACTGTCTATTACTTCTCTGGCTCCCTCCTTGGACTGTGAGCTCTTTGGTGACCCACTTGACAAATATCTATAGAACATCTATTAGGGCTGGGTTCTGGGGATAGATAGGGGCAGAAAGATAAGCTTTCCTCTCTTTATCAGATAAGGATACATGCTAGGACAACAGTAAACCAAGGCAATAGATAGTGCCTGGGAGGTGGAGAGCAGGATAGGATAGGATATGGTGGATCTTGGAGCACTTCTCTGAGAGGTGATAGTCAAGTTGAGACCTGAATAACAAAAAGGATAGAGGGATGAACATTCCAGGCAAAGGGAACAGCATGTCCAAAGGTCCTGAGGTGTGATCATGCTCGGTGTGTTTGAGGAGCAGATAGATAGTAGATTCTGGCCAACACACATCAAGGTGTGGGGAAAGTGGGCAATAAGCTTGAAGAGAAAGGCAGGAGGCAAGACAGGTAGGGCCTTATAATGAATTTGGGTTTTATTCTAAGTGAAATAAAAGATCAGTAGAGGGTTTTAATCAAGGGGATGGCCTGATTTACATTGATAAAAGGACACCCTGGTTTATGGGTAAACAGCAACCTGAGGTGACAAGTTGGACAAGGATGGAGGCAGATAGCTTAGGAAGATGAGATGGTGGTTTGGAGTAGTATAAACCAAAACCAAAACCAAAAACTCACTGCCATCGAGTTGCTTACAACTCATAGCAACCCCTCCTTGGGTTTCTGAGGCGGTATCTCTATAGAAGTTGATTACTCAATCTTCCTTCCAAGGAGTGGATGGTGGGTTTGAACCATCAGTCTCCTGGTTAGCAGTTAAATGCTTTAGGCACTACACCACCAGAATAGTATAGGGGCTGAAAAAAAAAAAAAATGACTAAATGAATGATTGGATTTAGGCAGTCCCATCTCTATGGGGTATATTCTAGGCAAAATCCAACTGTAGAGGAGAAGGAAGCTAAGAAACAGGTGGGGTCCCTGAATGATGACCTCAAAAGCACCAAGGAGGCTTCTGAGCTAGAGCCAGAGGTCAAGGGTGCCTCCTACCTGGGTCATCGAATTGGCCAACTACAGGGGGCATCACATCTGCCACAGTCTATGGAAATGGCACCCCTGGAGTTGTGCAGTGCAGTCTTTGCACCTGTATGTGGCTGCTCTGGCCACTCCCTTGTAATCCTTCATTACAGAGTTTCTCACTTGATACCCTAGGTCCTTTTCTTGGCTGAATAATCTGGGAATGTGATGTGTGCAAGAATGTGTGCAGGAACACTTTACTCCTATGTGATGTATGAGAAGGAGAAAGAAAAGAGAAAATCAATATATAAGGAGCCCCTGCTCTGCTCAGGCTCAGGTCTGAGCTTGCTAAGTGGAATATCATCTCTGCTTGGGAGAGGTGAGAAAATTGAGACTCGGGAAATGAAGTGACTTGCCAAGGTCTGAATTGAACGCAGGCAGGCATGTCTTGTCAGCCCTTTCTTTCTCTATCCCCTTGCTGTCCCCCCAAGTGTCCCCACTACCCCCGTTCCGAGCCCTGCTCACCAGCAGTAAGTTGAGGAGAATGAATTCATTCACTGAGAAGAGGGTCACTTGGAAGAGAGTCATGATGAGTAGCTGGATAGGGCTGACTTTGCCCAGAACTGCCCCAAAGGCCACGCAGACAGAGCCCACGCAGAAGTCCGCATTGATGAGGCTGTGGGGTGACAGGTGGGGGCAGTAGGCAGGGGACTGAGGCTACAGCAAGAAGCAGCATTCTCAGCCTTTGGTTTGACTCTGGGGTTTGGCTATTTATGGAGAGGCAGAAAGCCAGATGGGCACAGTGTGGCCAAAGTAGATCCTGGTTCCATTCACTGACTCCCTTTCCCTGACTAGCCTCTCTGTCCCCTGCCAGCAGCAAAGCTGCCCTGCTGGATTCCAGAGCAGCCTCCTCCCTCAAGTGTCAATGGGGTGGGTGTAGGGACAGCAGGGGGCTTCCCATTTAGGGTTCCCTGCACAACTAATCTCCGGAGGCTGGCTCAGGTAGCTTGTCTTTCTTACCCAGGTCCCAAGGACTGTGGTCTCTCTGATGTCATCAAGTGGATTCCAACTCATAGCAACCCTATAGAACAGAGAACTGCCCCACAGGGTTTCCAAGGCTGTAATCCTTGAGGAAGCAGACTGCCATATCTTTCTCCCTTTCTCCTACGGAGGGACTGGTGGGTTCGAACCGCTGACATTCCCGTTAGCAGCCCAGCATTTAACTACTGCACCACCAGGGTTCCTTTCTCAGAGCGTACACACACACACACACACACACATACACACACAAACAAACAAAAACAAAACCCAAAGGAAACCAAACTCACTCTGCCTTCGAGTTGGTTTTGACTCATAGGGACCCTTCTCTGGGTTTCCAAGGCAGTATCTCTGGTAGCATAGTGCCTAAGGCATTTGACTGCTAACCTAGAGGGCTGGTGGTTCAAACCTACCACCGACTCCTGGGAAGGAAGGTTGGGCAATCTACTCCTGTAGTGATACTGCCTTGGAAACCCAAGGAGGGGTCACTATGAGTTGGGGTCTACTTGACGGCAGTGAGTTTGTTTTTTGGTTGTCTCTACAGAAGTAGATCGGCTCAGTATGCCTTCCGAAGTGGCCTTAGGCACTATGCCACCAGAGCTCCCTTCTCAGAGTACAGGGCGGGGCAATTTTGATTGCTCGCGTGGAAGGCCTGAGCCCAACCATTAGAAAGAAAGCTGATCTTGAGTCTCTGCAGCTTCTGTCATAGGGGGTAGAAGACCCTGCCACAACACCTGGACACATTAAAACTCTCACTGGGAGAGTCTCAGATCAGGGAGTTGTGTGCAGCTGCATGTAGCAGTCAGGGTGTATTCCGGGTTGTATGGTGAGGAGCTGGCTCACAGATTCAGATCCTCTGGTTTGGTCCACCGGTGCCCCGCCTATGGTAACGCCCCTTCACCCTTAGGCCTCGTCCACTGGGTCCTGGCCCGCCCTCACCTCTCCACCCCGATGAAGATGTAGCCGTCTTGGAAGGCGTGGAACCAGCCCTGCATTAGCAGCGCCCACTGGATGCCGAAGGCCGCCAACAGGAAATTGAAGCCCACTGCGCTGAAGCTGTAGCGCTGCAGGAAGGTCATGAGGAAGCCGAAGCCCACGAAGATCATCACGTGTACGTCCTGGAAGCCTGCAAGGAAGGCGCAGCCAGCGGTCTGAGCCGCCTAGTGGAGGCCTGCGATAATCCTGAGTCTGGGCCAGGGAGGCCTAGGGCAGCACCTCTGTTTCTCCTGCCAGAGGCCAGGCCTGGGGCAGCCCTCCAAGCCCTGCTCCCCCATCTTAGCCCTGCCTGGCCTTTCCCTTCTTTCCTGGGCTCCCTCCTCCTCCCCCCTCCTCTGTAGTAGTGCAGGCCTAGAATCATCGCCATCGTCTTCTCATACTGGCCTCTGGGACAGGGCTAGGCTGGAGAGGGGGCCAAGGTGGCCCTCCACTTTAGACCACTTATACCACTAGGCTATAAGGCCAAGAGATGCTGAAGGGGCCCACCCTTGACACTGGCACTGCATCCTCCCCCCTTGTGGCTATGCTCATCTGGGATGGGGGTAGGCATTTGAAATTTGGGCCACTCCATGGGTTATACTCAGAGCCTAGAGTGCAGACCTTCTGCAGTCATGATGCCTTGCCCCACCACTCCATCCCCACCCTAGTCCTCTGCTATGAAAAAGCAAGACTCATTTGGCCAAGGAGTCCCTTTGGTCTGACCAATACACTGGCTGATCACTTCGAGGGACATCCCCATTCTTCACCCCCAGCCCCAGCAAGTACAATTTTCAGCGTCAGTGAGACCTGGGTTTGGACCTTGGCTCCTCTACATCTGGGTACAGGACTCTGGGAAAGTTACCTAACTACTTGGATTTCTGCACCTTCTTCTCTAATACTTACTTCCCAGATGCTGCAGGGATTAAATGCAGATATGTATGTAAGGCCCCTAGCACAGAATCTGTTCCATAATTTTTTTTTTTTTTTAAAGCAAACAGTTGTCATGGAGTTGATTCTGACTCATGGTGACCCCATGTGTGTCAGAATAGACCTGTACCCCATTCGGTTTGCAATGGTTGATTTTTTTGGTAGTACATCTGGGTGTACTCAAACCTATAACCTTTTGGCTAGCAGTCATCCAGGCACTCCTGTATCATAATGGGCATGTATTGTGATTTATTTTTACATAGGCATAGCTATGGCCTAATTCTGGGTTAGGACCCAACTCTTTTCCCAACTCACTGTGTGGCTGGTCTTTGCAAGCCATGACCCCTCTCAGAGCTTCATTTTTCCTCAATAATAAAACTAAGGGGATGGACTAAATGATTTTAACCATTCTCTGTGCTAACATTGCATGGCTTTAGAATTGAAGAAAATAACAGAAGGGAAAGGGCTTTGAGAAGCAAAGAGAGTTACAGAAATAGAAGACACTAAGGAATTAACTGCAAGGAGCTCTGGTGGTGTAGTGGTTAAGGCATTTGGCTGTTAACCTAAAGGTCGGTGGTTCAAACCCACCAGCCACTCCACAAAAGAAAGATGAGGCAGTTTGCTTCTGTAAAAATTTACAGCCTTGGAAACCCAATGGGGGTTGCTATGAATCGGAGTTGACTCGATGGCAGTTGAGAAGGCGCTGCCGATGTCACAGGAACCAGGGGCCAGATGGATGGCTCCCACTGTCCAAATCTAGGACAATCTGAGCACCAGACTAATTATGAACTGTAATGAATTAAAACCACTGGAAAAAACAGAAACTCATGAGTCCATACTGATAATAAATAGGCAAGTAAATAAATGAGGTAGCAGGGAGGGCTCTTGCTTATAGCAGAGTGCTGAGAACCTGACTGTTGAATGTAGAGGGAGTGCTGTAGTTAGAAAATCGTCATTTTGCAGCCATCACAGTAAAGATGGGATTCCAAACCCGTTGCTGCCTGAGTCGACTCTGACTCATGGAGACGCCATGTAAGTAAGACTGGAAATGTGCTCCACAGAGGTTCCAGTGGTTGAGTTTGAAGCAGATTGCCATGCCTTTCTTCTGGCACCTCTGGGTGGATCCAAACTGCCAGACTTTCCGTCAGCAGCTGCGCATTTAACCATCTGCTTTACCAGGGACTCCAAAGATAGGGGTCAGTGTGGATGCTAAATCCAAAGGGAATATTTGCTGAGGGGCAGGATATTTGTGTTGTTTTAAACAGTCTTCTCATAAACACATAGACAGGTAAGTCTCTAATAGGCCTATTAGTTGCAATCAGAGGAAAACAAACCAACCAACCAGGACTTACACAGTGGAGAAATTAGGCAACAATTTGTTTGGGAGATAAAAATTAAGATTACCAATAAAGGACAGATACACCTCATGTACTTCCAGATGTAACACCCTGAAAGGGACATATACTTCTATGGTATTCCAGCTGAGACTGTATTATCTCAAGCTGATCATAAGGAAGTATGAGACAAACACAAAATTGAACAACGTTTTGTGTAAAAAGGGGTGAGGATGTGTTCTTTAAAAATATCAATGTCCTAAAAGACAATGAAAGGCTGTGGAAATGTTCCAGATGAAAGGAGTCTAAAGAGATGAGCCAAGTAAATACAATACCCAACTCTAAACTAGGTCCCGTATTGGAGGGGGAAATGCTATAAAGGTCATTATTGGGTCACGTGACAAAATCGGGTATGAGCACTAGGTCAGATAAAAATGTAAATTTATTAAGTTGATGACTGTAGTTATGGAAAAGAATATTCCTGTTCTTAGGAAATACACATTGCAATATTTAAGGCCATGAGATATGTGACTGACTCTTAAATTGGTCAGAAAAAAAAGGTGTGTGTATATGTGTGTGTGTGTAGAGTGAGCAAAGAGCTGAATCTGAGAAATGTCTCAGTAAAGGGTTTATAGTATTGTTTGCACTGTTTTTGTTTTTGCAACTTTTTGTAAATTTGCAATTATTTCCAAATAAAAAGTTAAAAAGGTATTACTAAGCCATAAAGAGAAAAGAAGTCCTGAGACATGCTATGACATGGCTGAAGCTTGAACACATGCTCAGTGAAATAAATCAGTCACAAAAGGACAGATACTGTGCAATGATCCCACTTGTAGGCAAGTGTATAAAGATCAAAGTTTATTACTGGGAACTAGGGATAGGTTAGGAGCTCTGGTAGCGTAGTGCCTAAAGCACTTGACTGCTAACCAGAAGGCTGGTGGTTCAAACCCACCAAGCCACTCCTCAGAAGGAAGATGGGGCAATCTACTTCCGTAGTGATACTGCCTCGGAAACCCAAGGAGGGGTCGCTATGAGTCAGGTCCGACTCGACGGCACATAACAACAACAACAACAGGGACAGGTAGGAGGGAGGGGCAAAGATGGAGTCATTGCTTAGGGGGCCCTGAGCTTCTG
>NW_006921737.1:411219-427242 GCF_000298275.1 Orycteropus afer afer | reverse complement strand
CCATCTTCCTTCCGAGGAGTGGCTGGTGGGTTTGAACCATCAGCCTTCTGGTTAGCAGTCAAGTGCCTTAGCCACTATGCTGCCAGAGCTCCTGGTTACACATATATTTACCACAACTAAAAATAAAAAGTGAAAAAAAAGGGGGGGGACAAGGAAGTATGGGGCCCTGTCAGGCCCCACCTACCCACCTTGTCATTTTCACCTCCACACTTCTGCTCTCACTCCTGTGCTCCAGCCACACGGGTCTCCCATTTGTTCCTTGCTCCCATTCCAGAGCCGTTGCCCTTGATGTTCCCTCCACATGGGATGCTCTTCTGTGGAACAGCCAATAATTTCTCTTCCTCCAGATCTTAGCAAAATGTCACCTCATCAGAGGTGCCTTCCCTTACTACCCAGTTCAAAATTATTTCTTTCCTTCAAGACACCTGTAGTAGTTAATGTTATGTATCAACTTGGCTGGGCCTGGTTTTGAGTGGTTGAGTAGCTGGATGTGGTTATTTCCCATGATGAGACTGGTAGTCAACTCCATGGTGGAATCCACTGTGCGCAGATGAGTAGCTGCCTTAGGGATGTGGTCTGCTTCCAGTATATAAGAAGCTTTGAGGAAGGTCTCTAGCTTTTTGGCACACCTGGAACCTGCATTTGACTGAGTCTTCACCTCAGTGGCCTGCCATGTTATCTGCTGATCTTGAGACTGTTTCTGGACTTGAACTAGTAGTCTGCCATGTTGCTTGATAATCTTGAGACTGTGCCATTTTAATTGTTGACCTTGAGTTTGTCAGCCTCAGAAGCCAGCAACTGCCTGAGTTAAAGGACACTTCTAGTTCCAGTGGCCTGGGAGCAAGAGGCAGAGCTGAAACCCAACATTGAGGGGCTTTCACGCAACCCCTAGAGCTGGCACTTTGAACTCGGACTTCTAGCCTCCTAAACTGTAAAAGAATAAACTCCTGTTTGTTCAAGCCATCCACTTGTGGTACTTTCTGTTAGAGCGGCACTAGGTAACCAAAACAGTACCCTCTTCTTTTCTCTTAGAGTTCCCATTACAATTGGCTGTTATATGTTTATTTATTCATCTAGCCCACGAATTATACAGCTCCAAGAAGGCAGAGCCATGGAAGGTGCTCAATAAATATCCATGAATGAATGAATGGTGGTGGCAGTTATTAGCACCCAGGAATGCCAGCTGAGCAGCAGTCAAGGGCACCTGGGCTGGATTTCACAGTCAGGTGGGTCTGCAACTCCTCTTCAGTCCAAGACCTTCTACTTACAGTGTGGACAGGCCCTGGTGTCCAATGCAGCCTGGCTAAGGGGTGCAGATGCTTATGCCACCACTACCCTGGCCCTGCTTTCCCCCATCTGCCTTCTCTGAGGCCCAGACCACAGCCACAGCCACAGCCCAGCAGGTGAGCAGCAGCCTGAGGGAAGATTAGTGATACTGGCACATTCAGGGAAGGGGTGGAGGGCGTACAAGCTGCTGCTGGAGAACTGTGGCTCCCCGCCCATTGCGGTGTTCTGAGTCTTCCTTCGAGTTTTGCTTTGGTCTCTAGGAGACATGTGCTGAGTTTACCTGCCACAGAACAAACAGCGCTTTGGCTTAGTTTTCACAGTGTGTGCAGCTGATTCCATGTATTATCGCATTTCATGGTTTATCACCTTTCCAGTTGTTGTGGGGGAAATAGAACTGATGTACGTGAAGTACCATAAATGGTCTGATGTTATTCTTAAGAGGAACGAGTGACAGACTGGTGGAGAGGTGTGAAAGAGAGGGAGAAGACACATTCAGACTACAATTTCAGAATCAGGGACCGGGAGCTGGCAGGATAGCAGGGCTGCTGATGAACACCACTAGCTGCTGTGGAGTCAACTCTGAATCATGGCAAACCCATGCATGTCAGAGTAGAACTATGCCCTATAGGATTTTCAGTAGTTGTGATCTTGTGGAAGTACATTGCCAGATTTTTCTTCCGAGGTGCCTCTGAGTTAACTCCAACCTCTAAACTTTCAGTTAGCAACTGAGTGTGTTCACTGTTTGGACCCCCTAGGGACTCTGTTGATAAGCATAGGTGAGTGGGGAGAGGTTGCTGGTTTGGGAGGGAGGTGCTGGGTCTAGTTCTGACCATGGGGAGTTTGAGATGACAACAGGGCAGGGTGAGCATGGGGCTCCATGGGAGACATTGAGCTGGGTGTGGGGTTGGAGTTGGGTCTGAAGTTGGGCAGGTCTGCAAACAGAGCTATGAGTTGGAGTGGGAACTGATGACAGGGAGAGATAGAGGCTGAGCACTGGTGTGTGTCGAAGCCAGCAGATAAGACAAGGAAGGCATTGGCTGAGAGGCACCTCCAGGGGAAAGCAGCATCACATAAATCAAATGGAGGCCCTTCAAGGAGAGGGTGTCAGCTGACCTGTGGCACTGAGGAACCATGCAGGCAGGGGCCGAACTAGGTGAACCATGGAAGCCACTAACTGCAGCATATTTGCAGTTTGGGGGCTGATTTTGGCCACCCTGTGGCCTCAGAGAAGAGCAGTCCTTCCTCCCTACCTGTCCCCCTCTTGTCACTTGTCTGTCCTTCCTTGAGTGCCCTGAGCTCTTCTTTGACCTGCTCTCAAATGTCTCTTTCTCCTCTCCCTCAGGTACATAGACACCAGCTTCCTTTTCCGTGGGCACCTTCCTGATTTGTTCTCTTGCTCCCTTTCTCTTTATCTCCCTAAACCAAACCAAACCAAACCAGATGCTGTTGAGTTGATTCAGACTCACAGTGACCCATGTATGCAGAGCAGAACTCCACAGAGTTTTCAAGGCAGTGATTTATGGAAGCAGATCATCAGGCCTTTCTTCCGAGGAAACTCTGGTTGGGTTTGAACTGCCAACCCTTTAGTTGCTAGTCAAGCGCTTAACTGTTTGCTCCACCCAGGGACTCCCTTTATCTTCCCAGTTCCTAATTTAGAAGCAAAACCTATCAGCTTATGAATTTGTTTGTAAAGTTTGCTGCTACCTAAAATGATTTTAATAATAATCATTTGAAGGTCCAAACTGGGTGACTTTCAGTAAGGGGCATAACTTCTCTGACCCGTAGTTTCCTCATCCATAAAATGAGGACAGGGAACAGTGCTGAGAGAGTGCTCAATTCAGAGGTTTGCTGTGCACATTTACAGGGATAATCTAAGCAAATCCCTGCTCTTTAGCAACTGCTCGATCATTTAGCTATTGGCGTAGCGCCTAAGGCACTTGACTGCTAACCAGAAGGCTGGTGGTTCAAACCCACCAGCCACTCCTCGGAAGGAAGATGGGGTAATCTACTTCCGTAGTGATACTGCCTCGGAAACCCAATGAGTTGGGTCCGACTCGACAGCACATAAAAACAACAACAACAACAATATTCCAGCCAAGGTGATCTGGTGGAGTAGTGGATGAGGTATTTGGCTGCTAACCAGGTCAGTGGTTCCAACCCACCAGCTGCTCCGCAGAAGGAATATGGGGCAATCTACTTCTGTAAAGATTTACTGCCTTGGAAACCCAATGGGCATTGCTGTGAGTTGGAATGCACTTGATGGCAGTGAGTCTGGTTTTTTTTTTTTTTTTTTTGAGTATTCCAGCCAGTTTCTCTTTTCCTCTTTCAAGGCTGATTGAGTGCTTTGCATTGGGTTGGCAATTTGCTGAGGGTTGATGGATGTTGGTGAGATTTCCCCATCCCCGCCCCCTTCCTGGGGTGACTCAAGCAGCTGTGTGCCCCAGAACCTGTTCCCTTAACCTGGAGGTGCCTGACACGCAGGAGGGTGGGCTCATTGATTTCCAGGTGAGCTGCCAAGTGAGCTGCCACTAGAGGGCGCCAGTGTACAGCTGTTCTCACTCTCCCATTTCCTCCTCGTTTACAATTTCAGTCCCAGGCCCACTTCCCTTCCAGAATGGGGTCTCTCTCAAAGGTAGCTGAATCTTCTGAATTGGAGGACAATGTTTGCCAAGTTGATGGACCACTGCAGCACCCTCTTCTCTGCTGCATCAGCTCCAAAAGGGTGGTATCCTGCAGGGGGCTGCGTACTGCTGGCTCCCATTCAATATGGGCCAGCCCACTACCACCAGTTGCTATTGCGTTTAGTCCAACTCATAGCGACCCTGTGAGTGTGCTCCATATGGTTTTCAATGGCTGATTTTTTGGAAGTAGATAGCCAAGACTTTCTTCTGAAGTACCTGTGTGTGGATGCAAACTTCCAACCTCTCAGTTAGCAGCCAAGTGTTGACTGTTTCCACCAATGGGCTAGCCCAACACAGTCTAAATAGATTTCCTTGAGACCCAGTGTTCTGGTTCTGACTCTGTGCTCTCTCTCTCCCAAACCTCAGACCCGACCATTGAACCACAGCATCACTGCAAAATCTCCTGGAGAGATTGTCAGAAGGTGACAATGCTGCATGGAGTGGCCCAGGAAAGCAGGTGGGGTAAGAGGGCTTAGTTGATCCCTGCCTGTGCCACTGGCCAGTGGAAAGTGTTGAGCTTATCTCTCTAACCTCTGTTTCCTACACCATGTAATGGAAATAATAAGTACCCTGCCTGACCAAGCATGCAGAAAGCATTTTGGAACTGGGGAGAGACCCAACAAATTTAAATGCGACCATAGTTCAAACCAATACTCAGGGAGATATTCTCTCAGTCATATCTCTAACAGGATGTTGAACCTTCACTTAAAGACCTTTGGTGACAGGCCACTCACTACTCCCTTTCCAGGAAGCCAGATGCCAGCATTTATGAAGCTCTCACTTTATGCTGTGAGATAAATGCCCTCCCAGTCACCTGTCATTTTGAGTTTTCCCAGAGACCTTGTACACTGAATACCATTCCCACTTTCTGGTAAGCATACTGAGGCTCACAGTGGTGAGATAGTTGGTTCCCTCTATATAGTGATGGAGCCAAACCAAAAACCAAGCCTGATCCCGTCAAGTTGATTCGGACTCATGGCAACCCCACGTGTTGAAGTAGGGCTGATCCATGGGATTTTCTTGTTTGTCATCTTTACCGAAGTAGACTGCCAGGCTTTTCTTTCACAACATAGTTGGATGGGTTTGAACCATCAACCTTTAGGTTAGTAGCTAAGGGCAAACCATGGATGCCACTCGGGGGCCCCAGTGATGAATCCAGATGTATCTAATTCTAAAGTTAAAGATATTGCTGTCTGCTTGTTGAAAGCTAGTCCTTTATTAAATGGAGGTGGTTCTGAGGTGCAAGGCACTCTGGTGGTGCAGTGCCTAAGGCATCTGACCACTAACTAGAAGGTTGGTGGTGCAAACCCACCAGCCACTCTGTGGAAGGAAGACTGGACAATTTACTTCTGTAATGATTTACTGTTTCGGAAACTCAGTGGGGTCGCTATGAGTTGGAATGGACTTGATGGCAGTGGATTTTATTATTTTTTTTCTGAGGTGCTGGTTTCTGAGGGCACAGGCTGATTGATGTCTCAGCCTGATGGAACAGTCTTTCTAGTATTTGAAATCTAGATAGTCTCTGCCTTGGTCGTTTCTTGGAAATGTGTCCAGCTCCTGCCTCAGTCCTCCTAGGAAGCTTCTCAGGCCCAGATCCTGCTGGCTCCTTCTCCAGCCAACTTCCCTCCAGCCACTGCTGGGTGGGTGCCCAACTGGTTGTATGCCTGCTGTCTGCCTGGGGCCCATGCCTGGAGAGCTGTGCTTTGAGCCCTCCCTGGCCCCAGCCAGCTACTTCTCTAGAAACTGGAGATGCCCAGAGGGTTCCACTAATGCTTTGGGTAGGAATGAGGCCCATGCAGGTGCTAATAGCCTTGAGCCAAGGACCAGGAAGGTACCACAAGGACCTACCTTCACCCCACACCCCAAGAGTCACCTAACTGCCCAAAAACTTGTCTTGGGGACTCATCTGGGCCAAGAGGCCATGTACCCTCCAATGCCTACTACAGCCATCTAAACATTCTGAACTACTGGTCCTGAAAAGGGTGGGTCAGAGAGAAAGAGGAATAGTGACATCAGAGGGTGGAAAGTGCCCCAGGAGTGTGTTGCTCAGAAGCCCAGGGCTTCTACCCTGGACCCTCAATTTCCTGAGTGACCTTTGCAAGACACTTCCCTTCTCCAGCCTCAGTTTCCTCATCTGTAAAATGGGGGTTATAACATAAGGAGATGGTGAGGATGGAGAGAATGCATGTTCGGCTCAAGGGGCAGGCCTGGCAGATAGTAAGCATTTTGCAGCTGCCACTACTTCCCACCTGTTCTGGTAACCTAGTGCCACTCTGACAGGAATATACCACAAATGGGATGGCTTGAACAAACAGGAGTTTATTATCTTACAGTTTGTAGGCTTTAAGTCCTAGTTCAAAGTGCCAGGCTCCAGGGGCTGGGTGAAAGCCCCTCAACCTTGGGGTTCAGCTCTGCATCCTGCCCCCAGCTCACTGAAGCTAAGAGGCTTTTCTTCACTCAGCTGCTGGCTGCTGAGGCTGACAAGCCAAACGTTGACAAGTAAAAAGGCACAGTCCCAATGTTACCAAGCCACATGGCAGGCCATTAATTCAGTCCATTGAAATTTCCAAGGTCGGCAGAGCATGGCAGGCTGCTGAACAACGACACGGCTACATTCAGCATGCCATAAGCTAGAGACTGTGCCCCAAGGCTTCACCTTATATACGGGAAGAAGACCACATCGCTAAGGCAGCTTACTCAGCTGCTCACAGTAGATTCCATCATGGAGATGATTACCAGTCTCATCATGGGGAATACTACATCCAGCTGCCCAGCCACTCAATCAGGCCCAGCCAAGTTGACACACAAACTTAACTGCCACACCACCCTTGCCAGGGTGGCCGAGGCCAAGGTTCTCTCTCTATACTTGCTCCCATCTATCACTTCCTACTCAGACTGCTAAGAGCTCCCTAGCACTCATACAAGTGGCAGGAGAAATGAAAAGCCCTCCTTTGTTGCTGGGACTCTCTTTCCCTCCTTAGCAACCTCCCTCCAGTCCCTTTCACAAACTCTACTCTTGGGCCACAATGAGCCACTCATTCCCTCCAACACACCCTTCCAGTGGCCCCCTGGCTACCCTGCTTCTACCCCCTCACTCTCCCACTGCTGGAAGCTGTCACTGCTCTCCTCTGCTGGAAGCAACTTTTGCCTAGAACACTTGAGCCTGCTGAGGCCCTGGGTGTCATAGTGCACCTCTCTGCACTCAACAAATTGGGAGCCTTTCGGGGCCAGAGACTGAGGTTATTAAACTCTGTTTGTGCAGAGTGAGTATAAATCCCAGTTTGCTGGAAGAATCTAGGTTTATGCCTAGGTCCTGACAAATTACCAATAGCACCTCCTTTCACTCTCAAAAATGTCTTTATTTAGGTGGTGTAGTGGTTACAGCATTTGGCTGCTAACCAAAAGGTTGGTGGTTCAAATCTACCAGCCACTCCATGAGAGAAAGATGAAGCAGTCTGCCTCTGTAAAGAGTTATAGCCTTGGAAACCCTATGGGGAAGTTCTACTCTGCCCTAAAGGGTAGCTATGAGTAGGAACTGACTCAACAGCAGTGGGTTTGGCTTGTTTTTTTATATAGTCACCTTATAGATAAGTGCTTTGTTGAGTGAATGATTGAGGATGGAGTGTGAAGGAATGAATGGGTGGTGATAGGAGCTGGGGAGAGTGAGGGCTGTACCCCTAACTGGTGAGTTGTGTAGTTCCTATTATAGGGGCTCAAGGCCCTCCACTGCCCATGCAAAAGAGCACCTATGAGTGACCATAGGAGACCTTACCCCTCATGCTTTTTTGGGGGGCTAGCTCTGAGGAGAGTGATAAACAAGAGCCAGAGAGGAGGGGAAGAATAGGCAACGGAATGTCCCAAACTTGCCTGCCTCACCATCTGTCCTGTTTAAGGGCAAACAGAGTAAAGAGGCGACAATGTGAAAGGTGGATCTGGATCTTAATTCCAAGGCTGCATCTGTAAATATCTCTTTTAAAACTTGGGCCCAGAGTAGAGCCTAATAGAGGCTATGGTCTCATCTGCACAAGACACATGCCTCTTTTCTGTCACTTCTTATCTCCTGTTGTTGTTGTTGTTATGTGCCATCGAGTCGGACCCGACTCATAGTGACCCCTCCTTGGGTTTCTGAGGCAGTATCACTGCGGAAGTAGATTGCCCAACCTTCCTTTTGAGGAGTGGCTGGCGGGTTTGAACCACCAACCTTCTGGTTAGCAGTCAAGTGCCTTAGGCACTACACTACCATGTTGTTTGTTGTTGTTATATGCTGTCGAGTCGGCCCCGACTCATAGCGATCCCTCCTTGGGTTTCCGAGGCAGTATCACTATGGAAGTAGGCTACCATAGCTCCTTCTTTTCTCCTAAGTACCATGTATTTATTTTTATTAATGTAGCCTGTGATTGCTTTAGCTTTCTGACAGCCAGTTAATATGTCTGGCTTCCATTGAGTCTGCAGCCCCCTTAACTTGGTCTTTCATTCATGTGGGGCCACCATTCTGAATGTGCAGTTGTTTACTTGGACCTAAAGCAGAAGTTATTTCTGGCAGTAGAGAATCCTATGACTGAGAATATAATCTATGGCAGGAACACCTGTAGGTATAGGTAGCTGTTGGAAATGAGCCTTAGGGTCCCAAAACTGAGAGTTCATCACTCTGTGAACAGCAACACTTAGGAGAAATGCCATGGGTTGCTAGAAAATGGGAGTGGGAAATCAGAAAGCACAAGGGCATCGAAGGAGCCCTGGGCTGGGAGTCTGGGCTGACCGGGATGACCTTGGGCCAACACTTTCAGCTCCTAAGTCCCATGGTGTCTGAGCTTGGTGCTCATCTAGTAATTGCTCTATTACTGCACCAGGGCTTTTCATACATTATCTCATGCCAGCCTCACTCCACCCTGTGAGGCAGGTCTTATGAAATCCCCATTTGACAGAAAAGGAAGTTGAGATTTGACAGATAAAGTTTAGTGAGGTTAACACATTTGCCTAAAACCACCCACGTGATCTGTAGGTTAATTCCAGCACCCATACTCTTAACCACAGTACCACCAATAACAGAAAACTCAGGAGACCCCTTCCCATTCACAATTAGCACCCACAGGGGTGCTCATTCTCTCTCTCCAAGCCAAAAAAGGGTGGGTGCCATCAGTATCAGTTTATCTCAAAAGCAAAGTAAACATGGGCTCACTTGTGCTTATTTACCAAGCTGTAGTGAACAATTTCATATTTTTTTTTTACTGATGAAAGCTTCTGCTTCTAGGTATGGCTGGCATTTTTCTCTCTCCCAACCCCACAACACCTTCCTATAGAATCAAAGATTCTTCTCAAACTTACAATCCGTGATAGGCACCTAGTACCCAGTAAGCAGATGTGGTGAAAAAAATGTATGGAATTGTTCATTACAGATTAGTAAGTAAGCACAAGTAAACCCACACCCACCTTGCTTATCCACCCCTGGTGTCACGGCCTCCTGGCCCACCCCTGGTCCCACACACCACTCCTGCAGGAGGGCTGACAGGCCAACAGCCATCCCTGTAGCCCTTGACATTGTACCTGCAGCCCTTGACATTCTATCTGCCCCATATTTGCATAATAGGGGCACCACTGGACGAGGGAGCCAGGGTCACCCAGCTGGTTGGTAATGGAGGTAGAACTCTGGTCTCTTGAGGAAACCGAGTCAGATGAGGGGCAGAACTGACAAAAATGATGATGGCAGCAGCCTCAAATTGCAGGGAGGCATTCAAATAAGGTCACCTGGTAAACTTTCCTTACTATTTTTTCACAGGGAAAAGGAGTTTGTGCACATTCTACCACTTCTCACGCATGATCTCTTGAGGCTGATGATTGTGCCCGGCTGGAGGGCCTGGAGTGGGGCTAGGGCAGAGGGCTGTGGGGGCAGTGTCTCCTCCCTGGCCTCCTTGCACGCAGTTCCCGAGCAGCATGCTGGGGAGGTGAGGCCAGGCAGGGCCCTCAGCCAGGTGTGGAGGCAGAGGTGGGGATGGCACGGAGATGCCTCGGGTGGGCGTGCCAGGGAGCGCGGGACTCACTCGGGTATCGATAGTAGAAGTCGTTCTCGAAGTCACTGGCGATGTTCCTGTGCCTCTTCTCCTCGGGCCAGTGGGCGTCGGCCTCGAAATCATAGCGTACAAATACGCCGAAGAGGACCACCAAGGCCACCTCCAGGAAGAAGCAAATGAGCGGCAGTCGCCAACGGAGGTTAGTGTTCCAGACCATGCTGCAGAGTGCGCCTGGCCAGGCTGTCAGTGAACCTCTCGGACGCTCCGAGGGCCAAAGGGGCTTATAAGACGCGGGCTGGAGGCGGGACGGCCAGCATCCGGTTGCTGAACAGTTAATCCACGTGTGGCTCCGTGCGCTAGCTCAACCCCTAAGGGGCGGTGGCTGGGCTCATCTGGATCAGGCGCTCAGCGGGAGCCCGGGACCCAGGGAGCTCTCTGCGTTGAGGTGGCTGATAGCCGTGGAAAGAAAGAAGAGCTGGCAGCGAGGAAGGTCTCAAGGCTCCCCAACCTCAGTGGATCGCGTCCAGACCTGGTACACCACTTTCTCCTGTTTGTCCTGGTGAACAGAGAAAGAAAAAGTCAGACTACTTGCCTATCACTGAAATAAAGAGGAAGAAGTTACTCTTTAAAAAAAAAAAAAAAATCAAATCTTTCTTTTTCTGGTTACAAAATTAATACAGGGGACATGAAAAACAAGGACAGACTGAAGAACTATCACTTAAGAGATATGACAAGTAAATGCGATCTGGATTGGGCCCTGGAACAGAAAGAGGATGTGGATGGAAAAACTGGTGAAATCCCAATAGAGTCTGAAGCTTAGTTAATAGTAAAATGTTGGTTTCCTAATTTTGACAAATAAACCATGGTTATATAAGATATTAATAATAGGGAAACTAGGTGAGTGGTATTAGGTAACTATACTATCTTTGCAACTTTTCTGTAACTCTATGCTCAGTCAAAAATAAAAAGCTTATTAAGAAAAAAATGAAACGATGTGTGAAGGAATGTAAGAGCAGTTCATTTTTCACAAATCTATGGTCAGGAATGATCTATTGGTTAATATGTGTGATCTTGACATTAGGTAGTCTTATAATTTATGTCAAATCTATACATAGTCTGTATCTTGTCAAAATACATTTGGTTTTCTAAAAAGAAAGTAATATGCATGGGTCTATTGTAGAGGTTTTGGAAAACACAGAAAAGCGCAAAGAAGAAAGTTTTAATCACCTGCCATGCCACCACTCAGAGATAACTTTGTTTAATATTTTGGCATACACATTTCTAGTCATACAGATACAGATACAGCTCCTGAACCAAGCCAAGCCATGATATTTTTTATTGCCTTATACACATGTGAAAACCAGACAATGAAAAAGGAAGACTGAAGAAGAACTGATGCATTTGAATTGTTGTGTTGGTAAAGAACATTGTGTATACTATGAACTGTCAGAACAAACAAATCTGTCTTGGAGGAAGTACAGCCAGAATGCTCCTTAGAAGAAAGGATGATGGAATTTTGTCTCACTTATTTTGGACATGTCATCAGGAGGGACCAATTGTTGGAGAAAGGCATTGTGGTAGTTAAGGTTGTATGTCAGTTTGGCTGGGTCTGGTTTTGAGTGGCTGGGCAGCTGGAGGTAGTTATGCCTCATGGTGAGATTGGTAATTAACTCCATGGTGGAATCTACTGGAGCAGCTGAGTAGCTGTTTTAGGGATGTGGTCTGCTTCCAGTATGTAAGAAGCAATTTTGAGGAAGGTCTCCAGCTTTATGGCATTCTTGGACTCTGCACATAGGTGAGTCTTCATTTAGCAGCCTTCCATGTTTCTTGACAATCTTGGGACTCTCTGGACTTGAATCGATGACCTGCCATGTGGTTTGGTAAAATCAGGACTGTGCCTTTTTACTTGTCGACCTTGGGTTTGTCAGCCTCAGCAGCCAGCAGCCAGCAGCTGTCTGAGTGAAGAGAGAGCCTCTGGGAGCAAGAGGCAGAGCTGCAGCCCAAGGTCGAGGGGCTTTCACCCAGTCCCTAGAGCCTGGCACTTTGAACTCAGACTTCTAGTCCCCAAAATTATAAGAGAATAAACTTCTGTTTGTTAAAGTCATCCACCCATTTGTGGTATACTCCTGTCAGGTAACCAAAACAGACATCATGCTTCATAAGGTCACCAAACCCTATAGGACAGAGTAGAACTAGGAAACTATAGGGTTTCCTGGCTGTAATCACCTTTCTCCTGTGGAATGGCTGGGGGGTTTGAACTACCAACCTTTTGGATAGCAGTTGGGTATTTAAACTACTATGCCACCAAAAGCTCCTGGTAAAATAGAGGGTAAATGAAAAAGAGAGAAAAACTCAATGAGATAGATTGACATGGTGCCTGCAAGAATGGGCTCAAATATGGCAATGATTGTGAGGATGGCACAGGACAGGGCAAAGTTTTGTTTTGTTGTACATAAAGTTATTATGAATTGGAGCCAACTTGATGGCACCCAACAACAGCAAATATACACACAAACACATATGTACATATATACACATATATATGCACATATACACAGACATATAAATGCACACACATGTAGTTTTTCATATTATATTGGTGATATAGTGATTTATAACCTGCCTTATTCACTTAATATTTTATAAACATCTTCCTATATTATCCTTCTTCAACCTCAGTTTCAATAGCAGGATATACCCTCTTTAATCAGTCAGTTCTCTAATGTTAGACAATTATGTTACTTTAAATTTTTTTGGTATTATAAACAATGCTGTCATGGACATCAAGGTATATAAGTCTTCACTCATGTTTCACTGAATTCCTAGAGGCAGAAGTGTTTTGATACATATGGCTAGATTTCTCCCCAGAAAGATTTTTACCAAACAAAGCATGTACTCCATGAGTCAAATGTGATAGTCCCATGTACTCTTGCAACTTGGGACTCTAGTGCAGCCCATAGCTCCTGCACAGAGCACCAAGTGTCCTCATTCCCTTGGCATGAGACGTGTCCTGCTTCAAGACACAGCCAAATACCATAGGAACAATGCCAATGATAGATATATAGACAGACAGATAATAGATAGACAGAAGTTGTTGTTGTTATATACCATGACATTGGCTTCGACTCATACTGACCCATCTACAACAGAATGAAACATTGCCCAGTCCTGCACCATCCTCACAATCATTGCTATGCTTCAGTCCATCATTGCAGCCACTGTGTCAATCCATCTCATTGAGGGTCTTCCTGTTTTTAGCTCTTCTTTACCAAGCACGATATCCTTCTCCAGGGACTGGTCCCTTCTGACAACATGACCAAAGTATGTGAGACAAAGTCTGGTCATTCTTCTAAGGAGCATTCTGGTTGTACTTCTTCCAAGACAGATTTGTTCATTCTTCTGGCTATCCATGGCATTTTCAGAATTTTCACCAGCACCACAATTCAAATGCATCAATTCCTCTGTGGTCTTCATTGTTCATTGTCCAACTTCACATGCATATAAGGCTATTGAAAATACCATGACTTGGGTCAAGCACACCTTAGTCTTCAAAGTGATGTCTTTGATCTTTAATACTTTAAAGAGGTCTTTTGCAGCAGATTTGCCTAATGCAATATGTTGTCATCTGATTTCTTGACTGCTGCCTCTATGGGCATTGATTGTGGGTCCAAGTAAAATCAAATCCCTCACAACTTCAATCTTTTCTCCACTTATAATGTTGCTTATTGATCCAATTTTGAGGATCTTTGTTTTCTTTATGTTGAGGTGTAATCCATACTGAAGGTTGTAGTCTTTGATCTTCATCAGTAAGTGCTTCAAGTCCTCTTCACTTTCAGCAAGGAAGGTTGTGTCATTTGCATATTGCAGGTTGTTAATGAGTCTTCCTCTAATCCTGATGCTGTGTTCTTCTTCATATAGTCCAGCTTCTTGGACTATTTGCTCAGTACAGATTGAGTAAGTATGACTAAGGGATACAACCCTGACACACACACCTTTCCTGATTTTAAACCACACAGTACTTCCTTGTTCTGTTCAAATGACAGACTCTTAGTCTATGAACATGTTCCTATGAGCACAATTAAGTGTTCTGGAATTCCCATTCTTTGCAATGTTATCCATAATTTGTTATGATTCACACAGTTGAATGGCTTTGCTTAGGCAATAAAACACAGGTAAATATCGTTCTAGTATTCTTTGCTTTCAGCCAAGATTCATATGACCTCAGCAATGTTCCATGCCCTCTTCTGAAGCTGGCTTGAATTTCTGGGAGTTCTGTCAATGTACTGATGCAATCATTTCTGAATTATTATTGGATAGATAGAAGCAGGGAAAAGAGAAGCCAGGGGACCACAGACAGAGCAGTGGCAGGGATCTCAGGTAAGGGGAGGGACACAGGCCCCACCCCCAAGAGGAGGAAGCAGAGAGGTTTCGAACAGCTAAGTGAGGCAAACTTACCTGTTAGTTTGTCATACTGTGGTAGCTTGCATGCTGGTGTGAGGCTTGAGGCTGTACCACCAGTGTTTCAAATGCCAACAGGTTTGCACATGGTGCACAGGTTTCAACACAGCTTTCAGACTGAGATAGACTAGGAAGAAGGAAGAGGCCATTCACTTCTCAAAGAATTGGCCAGGGAAAACCTTATGAATAGGAGAGAAACACTGTCTGATACATTACTGAGCAACTTTATGAATAGCCCTGAAACCCTGTTTGATAGAGTGCAAGAGGATAATCCCCTTAGGTCAGAAGTCTCTCAAAGTACAACTACAAAAGAGCTGCATCATCAGAGTCAAATCAACCTTACTGATATGGAAAAAGTAAAGCTTTTGAGACCTCCATTTGCTGGGGTGGCACAACTCAAACTGAGGAGAAACAGCTGCAAACATCCATTAATAATTGGAATATGGAATGTATGAAGTACGAATTGAGGAAAATTATAAGTTATCAAAAGAGAAAGAATCAATATGAAGATCAATATCCTAGGCATTAGTGAGCTGAAATGGATGGGTTTTGGGCATTTTGAATCAGACAACCATATGATCTACAATGCTGGGAATGACAATTTGAAGAGGAATGGCATGGCATTCATCATCACAAAAGATGTTTCAAGATCTGTCTTGAGATACAATACTGTCAGTGATAGGATAATATCCATGCATCTATGAGGAAGACCAGTTAATACTACTATTATTCAAATTTATGCACCAACCACTGAAGCCAAAGATGAGGAAATTGAAGATTTTTATCAAATTCTGCAGTCTGAAATTGACTGAAAGTGCAATCAAGATGTGTTATTTATCACTGGTGCTTGGAATGCAAAAGTTGGGAACAAAGAAGAATCACTGGTAGTTGGAAAATTTGGCGTTGGTGACAGAAATAATGCTGGAGATTGCATGATGGAATTTTGCAAGACAATGACTTTTTCAACAACACAAACAGTGGCTATACATATGGACTTCACCAGATAGAGTACACAGGAATCAGACTGACTACATCTGTGGCAGGAGGTGATAGTAAAGCTCAGTATCTTCAGCCAAAACAAGACCAGGAGCTGATTGTGGAACAGACCATTAACTGCTCATATGCAAGTTCAACTTGAAGTTGAAGACAATTAAAACAAGTCTACATATTGAATTATGCAGGGAACATCAAAAGAAGATGGAAAGAATACACAGAGTCACTGTACCAAAAAGAACTAGTCGATCTTCATCCATTTCAGGAGGTGGCATATGATCTAGAACCAATGGTACTGAAGGAGGAAGTTGAAGCTGCAATGAAGGAATTGGCAAAGAACAAGGCTCTGGGAATTGATGGAATACGCATTGAGATATTTCAACAAACAGATGCTGCACTGGAGATACTCACTCAGTTATGCCAAGATATTTGGAAGAAGCTACCTGGCCAACTGACTGGAAGAGATCCATATTTGTTCCCATTCCAAAGAAAGGTGATCCCACAGAATGTGGAAATTATCATGAATATTGCATGCAAGCAAGATCTTTTTGAAAATAATTCAAAAACAGTTACAGCAGTATATTGACAGAGAACTT
>NW_006921737.1:397861-404059 GCF_000298275.1 Orycteropus afer afer | reverse complement strand
TGGGCCCCATCCCCCTCCAGAGACGAACTTTTCAGCTTGAACTTGTTGGCTTCTACATGCTTGTGAGCCATTTATCTAAGATAAATTTCTCTCTCTCTCTCTATAAATATATATATATATATACTTTGCTGGTTTTTGTGTTTCTCTAGAGAACCCAATCCAACACACCATGATATTTTCAATTGCCTCATATGCATGTGAGAGCTGGATAATGAATAAGGAAGACTGAGGAAGAACTGAAGCTTTTGAGTTGTGGTGCTGGTGAAGAATGCTGAAAGTACCATGCACTGCTAAAAGAACTAACAAATCTGACCTGGAGGAAGTGCAGCTGGAATGTTCCTTAAAAGTGAGAATGGCCAGACTTCATCTCACCTACTTTGGTCATGTTATCAGAAAAGGACCATTCTCTGGAGAAGGATGTAATGCTTGGTAAGGTGGAGGGTCGATGAAAGAGGGGAAGGCCCTCAACGAGATGGATTGACATAGTGCTACAGCGATGGGCTCAAGTATAGCAAGTACCTCAGAGCTGGTGAGAGACCAGGTGGTGTTTTGTTCTGCTGTGCATGGAGTTGCTATGAATTGGAGACTACTTGACGGCACCTAACAACAACAACAATAACAGATAGATAGATGGATAGGTAGAAAAATGGATGGCTGGATGGCTGGATGGATGGGTGGATAGGTAGATAGATAAATAGATGCTGTCAAGTTGACTCTGACTCATGGCAACCTTATGTACAACAGAAAAAAAAAAATGTTGCCTGGTCCTGCATCATCCCCACAATCACCAGCATGTTTAAATCCATTATTGTAGCTGTTGTACCAATCCATCCCATAAAGGGTCTCCCTCACCATCATTGGTCATGCGCGTCACACATGATATCCTCCTTCAGTGAATGATTCCTCCTGATGATGTGTTCAAAGCAAGAGAGTAGAGCAGTGTTCTGCTGTGATCTAGTAATAGGAACTATTTATTAAATGCCTATTGTGGCCAGACCCTGTAGATATATTCTAATTTTTAACTAAACCCTCACAAGATGGATATCAGAGCCACATCCTACAGATGAAGAATCTGTGCTCTCAGAGAGGCTAAGGAACTTGTTCAAGATTTGAACTCTGGGCTGTCTGACCCCAAAGATTACAGTCTTTCCACCACACCAAGCTGCACATCCCCTTTGGCCTGAGCTAGAAGGAGGGTTTGATTTTAGGTAGTCTCACTATGGATATTGTTCATTCACTGTTGAGGAGTGAATGGAGGGCAGGGAGGCAGGTCTGAGGGGCTGCTCCTAGTGGTTTCTTGGGTCTCTAGGTTTCCACAGTGGAAAGTGTAGTTATGAGGTAGGAAGGGCAGTGGGAGCAGGGTCCCTGAGACTTGGGTCAGTAGGGGGCAAATTGCAAGGGGGCCCACCCAAGGATAGGAAAGCAGGGGTGCTGTGCTCACTGTGAGTGAGAACTATCCTCCTGTTCTGTCTAATTGAGACCTCCACCAGAGTCCCCCAGTGCCCCTGCCAGGCCAGAATCTGGATCTTATCTGGGGACTCCTTGCTGGACCTGGGAGAGGGTCCACAGATCCAAGAGAAAGACACTGACCCAGGGAATCCATGGGATAGACCTGGAGCTTGAAGGCAAGCATGGTCTCTTATAGCCAACATAGGGACCAATTTGGCCTTGACCATCACAGAAGCCCTCAAATGTAGGCTAAAGATGCAAACGGCAGAAGGGATTCAGACCATCAAAGAGACACAAGGTTGAAGGGGGACACCATCATCTATTGTTGTTGTTAGGCACTGTTGAGTTGGTTTTGACTTAGTGACCCTGTGCACAACAGAATGAAACACTGCCTGGTGCTGTGCCATCCTCACAATAGTTACCATGTTTGAGCCCATTGTTGCAGCCACTGTGTCAATCCATCTCATTGAGGGTCTTCCTCTTTTTCAATGACCGTCATCACCATTACTGACATCATCATCAAACAGCTTTATTTTTGGGTTGTATTACTGGGCCATTTAACCTGTATAGTTCTCCATGAACTAAAAAAATGTCACTGTCTTTTATATCTAGTTACATTGCATGAATTTTTTTATATTAAAAACATTAATTTAATGAGTCCAATACCATAATTTAACTGCCTTCTTTTTCTTTTTTTTTTAAAGTCTTTCGTTCCCTTTTCAGTACTCCAGGAAGCAGGTAGTATTCTCTTTATCTTGGTGAGCCCTGCAATCCTGAAGCAAGGAATGACCCAAAGAGATTTTTCTAGGCCAGAAATATTTTCTAATTCTTTTCCATGTGGCATGATCAGCTGTCAGAGAAGGGCCTGGGAGGTCCGACCCCAGCACTGAGGTCCCTGATTTCACTTCTGCTCCATAAGCAGCTGTGTGATCCTGGGCAATCTCTTAACTTTCCTGAGCCTCCACTCTCTCAAGTGTAAAATGGGAATAATAATGCCCACTCTGGTGTCACAGTGACTAAGGCATTTGACTGCTGACCAGAAGGCTGGCAGTTCAAATCCACCAGCCACTCCTCAGAAGAAAGATTAGGCAATCTACTTCCGTAGTAATACAGCCTTGGAAACCCAAGGAGGGGTTGCTATGAGTTGGATCTGACTCAATGACAATGAGGTTTTTTTTTTTTTTTTTTTTTTTTTGTGGGATCATGGTGAGGATGCCAAGACACAGCACAATGAAAAGCCTAGCACAGTGCCTGATATATGGTATTGTTCTTAACCTCTGTTGCGTAAAGCCAATGATCACACAGGTTGAAGCAGGAAAGCAAAAGTATTAAGTATCAATATCCAAGGAAACAGAGAGAATTGCTTCTCTAAAATGTCTGTCCCAAGCAAATGGATAAGCATAATTATATAGGGAAATGGGAAGGGGGTTGAAGATCCTTTGGACTGCCGGGAATGTCTTCATTCTTTTCCGTGCTTACTCTGGACTCGGCGTCCCTCTTCCCAGGGGTCATCTTGCTTCACAGACTATGGTCCTCAGCTGATACCAGTCATGGGACAAGGTTATGCTTAGAAGAATGTATAATTGAAAATAACAAACCTAAAGAACCCAGCGTCCATAAAAAGGTTGACTATTCTATTTAATTAAAAGAAAGCAAAAGAGAGGGGAAAATAGCAAGGTAGTCACTATGATTGTTGTTGTTGTTATGTGCCGTCGAGTCAGCCCTGACTCATATCATGCCTGCTGTTGTTGTTTTTATGTGCCATTGAATAGGACCTGACTTATAGTGACCCCTCCTTGGGTTTCCGAGGCAGTATCACTATGGAAGTAGATTGCCCAACCTTCCTTCTGAGAAGTGGCTGGTGGGTTTGAACCGCCAGCCTTCTGGTTAGCAGTCAAGTGCCTTACGCACTATGCTACCAGAGCTGCTAGTCTGCTAGTCCCTTCCACAGTATGTGCTCAGTACCTGCCCGTTTTCCTGTTGCCTGGAATAATAGAAAAGTATCCACCATATGAGATCCTCCAGAGAAAGGTAATATTCAAATTTGAGGAATCAGCGCAGGGAAGTGTGGGATAGCGGAAAGACAGCTGGCTAAAAGTCCAGGACCAGTGTCTGCTTCCCCCAGCTGGGTGACTGTTATGGACTGAATTGTATTCCCCAAAATATATGTTGAAGTCCTAACCCCTGCACTTGTGTATGTGATCTTCGTTGGAAATAGGGTCTCTGAAGATGTAATTAGTTAACGTGAGGTCATACTTGAATAGGATGGTTGCTAATCTTATATAACTGGTGTCTTTACAAAAGAGACTCAGAGACACAAGGGCTATGTGGAGATGTATCTGCAAGCCAAGGAACATCTGGGACTACCAGAATCTGGGAGAGACAAGAAAGGATCTTCTCCCAGAGACTTGGAAAGAACATGGTCTTGCAGACACTCTGAATTTGGACTTCTATCCTTCAGAACTGTGAGACAACGTCTGTTGCTTTTAAAGTACCCACTTAGTGGTTTTTTTGTTAAGGGAGCCAGAGACTTGGGCAAATCCCTAACTTCTCTGGGTTTGAGTGCTCACTTGTAAAATGAGGAGCATGAATGAGTCATCTCCAAAGTTATTTCCAGCTACAACTTGCCACTTGCCACAAGGAAGCCCACCTTTCCCCAGGGCCTTTCCCCATCACCCACTTTGCTGCTTCCCTTCCATTCTCTGGCTGGGCAAGCTGAGTGGTATCATTTTCCAGCCCCTCTGAGGCCCCGAATCTTCTAGAAAAGGCCTCACCTTTGACCTTGGAATGACTTAACCGAGATCCATCTGTCTAATCCTGTGTGGCATTGCAGGCTCCCCTCTTCTGCTTCTTTGGCCCCTCCTCCCAGCATCCTTTGAACCTTCATAGGCTCCCCTGTGAATCTTCAAAACATTCTTGCCTGTACTCTTCCCTACCCAGCCTTTTCCCAGCTTCCCAGCCATGTCACTAATGGTATCCTGGCCCTGCCTTGGCAAGATGTCTCCTGTGTGTGGTACTGCACCCTTCAGGCAGCAAGTTTCTAATTTAGTACCCCCTGCACAGTATTTGGGAGCTCTGGTAGCATAGTGCCTAAGGCACTTGACTGTTAACCAGAAGGCTGGTGCTACAAACCCCCAGCCACTCCTCAGAAGGAAGGTTGGGCAATCTACTTCCACAGAGATACCGCCTCGGAAACCCAAAGAGGGGTCGCTATGAGTTGGGTCTGACTCAAAGGCAAATAATAACAACAACAGCACAGTATTTGAAGAGATTGGACCACAAGTGGCAGCAGCAGCAGTAACTGCAAACATTAGCTCTTTAGGTTTCTATAGACCTAATCCCTCACAGTCCAAGATGTGATAGGACAGGAAACTTTATGGATGGGGTCATCCATTGTCATGGGGGACCATGCAGTTATTTAAGACAGGGTGATGTCTTACTGTGGCACTTTCCCCAGCCCACAGCACAGTATTGGTTTCTGGGCAAGCACTTGGGGAATGTTCTGGAAGGATGATGAAGGAATGAGTGCTATTCTTTCATCACTAACTGTTCACTAGACACTGTTTTAGGTGCTGAAATATGACTGAAAAAAAGAGGCAAAGATCTCTGTCCCCATGTGTGATAGTTAAGGTTGTGTGTCAACCTGGCTAGACCATGATTGTCAATGGTTTAGTAATTATGATGTAGTTGTTGTTGTTATGTGTCATTGAGTCGAACCTGACTCATAACGACCCCTTCCCTGGGTTTCTGAGGCAGTATCACTACAGAAGTAGATTGCCCCATCTTCCTTCCGAGAATAAGATCTGATATAATGTAATCACATTCATGATGAGATTTGCTATGAGCAGCCAATCAGTTGAAAGAAAGTTTCCTCAGGGGTGTGGCCTGCTTCTAATATATAATGGATATCCTGGCAAAGCTCTCTGGCTTCTTGCTCAATCTGAGTACTGCATCTGGCTCATCATTATATAATCTCTGGTTCTTGGACTTAAACCAGCCTGCTGACCTTAGGATTGTTGCCTTCACAGCCTATGAGCCAGCACCCTACCATCTTACCAGCTGATCTTGAATTCATCAGTCTTTACAGCCAGTAGCCTTGCTGTATTGCCTGCTGATCTTGGGTCCACAAGCCCCTCCAACTACATGAGTGAGGAGAAGCCTTCAGCTTGATGTCTGATGCATGGACTTGGGACTTGTCAGCTTCCACAAGTGTGTGAGCTGTTTCCTTGGGGCACATCTCTCTCTCTTTCTCTCTGTGAGATTCACTAGTTTTGCTTCTCTGAAGAACCCAGTCTAAGACATTTGGTACCAAGAGTGATTCTAGAAAAAACAAAACTGTGAGGATGAGTTTTCTAAATTGGTTCTCAAGTCTGACTAGTCTTAAAGGCACTGATGACTCTGCCTCCATCAGCAAAGAGTGTGCTGCTAATCCATGGCATGAGGTGCATTGTTGTTGTTGTTGTTAAGTGCCTTTGAGTCATTTTCGACTCATAGTGACCCCATGCACAGCAGAACGAAACACTGCCCGATCCCACGCCAGCCCCACAATCCCTGCTATGCTTGAGCCCATTATTGCAGCCACTGTGTCAATCCATCTCGTTGAAGGCCTCCCCCTCTTTCGTTGACCCTCCACCCTACCAAGCATGACAACCTTCTCCAGGGAATGGTCCCTTCTTACAACATGACCAAAATAAGTGAGACGAAGTCTGGCCGTTCTTGCTTCCAAGGAGCATTCTGGCTGCACTTCCT
>NW_006921737.1:332250-394729 GCF_000298275.1 Orycteropus afer afer | reverse complement strand
CTCCTCACCTAATCCCTTTGGCTGACTGCTCTTCTCTCTGGCTTCCTGGCTTTTAATCCCCTTTCTCCTGCTCTTCCCGCTTGCTACTTTGGGTGTCTCTGAGTTGTCTCTCCTCACCTGTAACCCTGGGGCTCAGGTGCATTATGAATACACAATTTAGCACCACCAATAGAAGGAGTATTGGTGAGAAGTGAGACTCTGGGTGATTGAATATTTAATACTTTTCTGCAATTTTATCAGAATGAGAGGTATAAGGAATCTAGTTGGTTGGTCCTATTAGACTAAATGGTGAAAGAAAGAGAAGAGCTCAGGACTTCAGAGTCATAGATCAAGCACCACATAAAAGACCTTAATGTTTCTTCTTGTGACCTGAAAGAAAGCCCTATTTCTTGTAGTAACAGAGCTGATATTGCCAAAAAACAAACCCAAAGTCTTATCTAGAGTAGTTGGATTACAATGTCAATTAAATTCCAACCTTGAATGGTGTCTGAAGTTAAAGTGAGGGCATTGATTGGGAAGAAAAGGGATCTTGAAACTTGGGAAAAGAACATATAAGCAGATAATCAGGAAGGTGGGGATATTGGGCCCCCAAATTCCATTGAATGATTCCTGCCAGCAGAACAAGTCCTCATAACCCCCTCTGATGAGATTAACCCAGTGGTGCCTGCTGGTCATTGTCTGAGATATCACCTGAAGTGGCACCTGGGGCATTGCCTGAGGCAGATGACTTACAAGAAAAATTGACGAATGTTACCAGGACCCATTCCCACCACCCATTTTTGCTTCTAGAACTATAACTAGATTTAAGTTCCAGCAAGTCCCAAAAGGTGAATAAAAAGTGTGACCCAGGAAGAAGTATGTTACATTCCAAAAGAACTGCTTGCTTTTTCTAATATGTACAAACAGAAACCAGGAGAATATGTGTAGGAATGGCTATTAAGGGTGTGGGATAATAGTACTAGGAACATAAAGTTGGATCAGTCTAAGTTTATGGATTTGAGTCCACTGAGCATAGATTTTTCATACAGTGTTTCAGTTCGAGAGGTTAGGAAAACATCTAATAGTTTATTTGTTTGGTTGACTGAAGCATGGATTATGTGGCAAATTGATGTACCAGACCTGTCTTGGTATACTGTAGGAGACTTAGGGAAATTAGCATGATAGAGTGGATTTATCGAATTAGAGCCATAGACACACATATGGAGTGCCCAGAGGAAATTTGTAAAAGGAGCCCCAGCATCCCTGAGGACTGCTGTGATTGCTATTTTATGTAAGCCATATTTGACGGTGTGAACTGTCCTAGTTGAATTAAGACACCTAACTACAAAGGGGCTGATTGGACCCTGTGGTGGTAGGGGCCAAGTGGCAGAATCTAATCGACAAAGGAAAGGTGAGTGTGGTTACCATAATGGACAGCAGAGTCAAAGCAGTAATCAGAATGATCTAACTCATATGGACTTACAGTGTTTGTCTACTTGGGCATGGTGAAATCTGAAGGATGCAGGGGTGGTGATTCCCACCACATCCCCATTTAACTTGCCTATTGGGCCTGTGCAAATAGTGAAATAGATGGAAAATCTACTAAATATTTACCTTATCTGTACAAGTGAAAAATTCTAGGTCAGGTGAATGGCACTCTGAATTGAATTGCCAGAATACAGAGTCATGGCCCCTCAATCAATTAAATCAATTTAAAGACCCATACCTCTTGAATGAAGGAGAGGCCAAGTCTCCTCAAGGAAGGACCCCAAAACACTGCCAAAAATTTATACTGTTAATCTTTCTCCCAGCTTTCCCCAAAGGGTTTTAAAGCCTTTTATGAGAGTGAATGTTTGTTGGGGAAAAGGAAATAAGCAAACTTTTTGGGGATTACTGTACATTGGCTCTGAATTGACACTAATTCCAGGAGACCAAAAATGTCACTGTGGGCCACCAGTCAGAGTGGGGAGCTTATGGAGGTCAAATTATTGATGGAAACTTAGCTTAGCTCTGTCTCATAGTGGGTCCAGTGGGTCCCAAAGACCATTCTGTAGTGATTTTCCCAGTTCCAGAATGCATAACTGGAATTGACATATTCAGCAACTGGAAGAAACCCCACATTGGATCCCTAACGTGGTGTAAGGGCTATGATGGTAGGAAAAGCCAAGTGGAAGTGATCAGAACTGCCCCTACCTAGGAAAATAGTAAACCAAAAGCAATATATCATTCCAGGAAAGATTGCAGAGATTAGTGCCACCATCAAGAATCTGAAGGATGCAGGGGTGGTGATTCCCACCACATCCCCATTTAACTTGCCTATTGGGCCTGTGCAAAAAAAAAAAAAAAAAAAAAAGGATGAATCTTGGAGAATAACAGTGGACTATTGTAAACTTACCCAGATAGTTGCAGCTGTTGTCCCAGGTGTGGTTTCATTACTTGAGCAAATTAATACATCTCCTGGTACCTGCTATATATCTATTGACCTGGATAATGCCTTTTTCTCAACTCTGGTTTCCAAGGATCACCCAAAGCAGTTTACCTTCCTCCGGCAAAGCCAACAATATACCTTCATGGTCCTACCTCAGGGTATATAAACTCTCCAGCACTATAACATAATTCAGTCTGCAGGACTGAATTCCCTGCAGGATCACCTTTCCCTTCCACAAGACATCACTTTGATCCATTATATTGATGATGTTATGCTGATTGGACCAGGTAAGGAAGAAGTATCAATGACTCTAGACTTATTGGTAAAACATTTGTATACTAAAACCAAACCCAACCCACTGACACTGAGTCAATTCCTACTCATAGAGACCTATGATTGACCTGTATTCCTTCTGTGGAGTGGCTGGTGGGTTTGAACTGCCAACCTTCTGGGCAGTCAAATGCCTTAGGCACTGTACCACCAGAGCTCTTAGAGGGTGGGAAATTAACTCAACAAAAATTCAAGTACCTTCTACCTCAGTGAAATTTCTAGGGGTCCAGTGATATGGGGTATGTTGAGATATTCCTACTAAAATGAGTTATTGCATCTGGCCCCTCCCACAACTGAAAAGGAGGCACAATGCATGGTGGGCCTCTTTGGATTTTGGAGGCAACATATTCCTCATTTTGGTGTGCTACTCTGGCATATTTATCAAGTGACCCAAAAAGCTGCTAGTATTAAGTGGGGCCTAAAACAAGAGAGTCGGGTTTGACTGGACGGCACATAACAACAACAACAACAAAAAAAAAAAACAAGAGAAGGCTTGCAACAGATTCAGGCTCCATGCCTGAATCTGAAGTTGTTCTGCCACTTGGACCATATGATCTGGCTGATCCAAAGGTGCTGAAGTGTCAGTGTCAGATAGAATTGCTGTTTGGAGTTTGACAGGTCCCTACAGGCAAATCACAGCTCAGACCCTTAGGATTTTGGAGGAAAGCCCTGCCATCCTCTGCAGATAACTACTTTCCTTTTAAGAAATAGCTTTTGACTTGTTGCTGGGCCTTAATAGAGACTGAATGCCTAACCATGAGTGAACAAGTGACCTGAAGTGCCCATAATGAACTGGGTGTTGTCTAACCCACAGAGTCATAAAGTTGGATGTACACAGCAGCATTCCATCATCAAATGAAAGTGGTATATAAGAGATCAAGCTCAGGCAGACCTAAAGGCACAAGTAAGTTGCATGATGAAGTGGTCCAAATGCTTATGGTCTCCACACCTGTCATTACCTTCCCTCTCCCAGTCTGCACCTATGGCCTCATGTGGAGTTCCTTATGATCAGTTGACTAAGGAAGAGAAAACTTACGCCTGGCTTACAGATAGTTCTGTGTGATAAGCAGGCACCACTCAAAAGTGGACAGCAGCAGCACTTCAGCCCCTTTCTGGGGCCTCCCTGAAGGACAGAAGTGAAGGGAAATTCTGCCAATGGCCAGAACTTCGAGCAATGCATCTGATTGTTCACTTTGCTTGGAAAGAGAAATGTCCAGATTTGTGATTGTATATGAATTCATGGTCTGTGGCCAATGGTTTCGCTGGGTGGTCAGGGACTTAGAAGGAATGTGATTGGAAAATTGTTGACAAACACGTACAGGGAAGAGGTATGTGGTTAGACGTCTCTGAATGGGCCAAAGAAGTGAAGATATTTGTTTCTCATGTGAATGCTCACCATACGGTTACCTTGGCAGAGAAGGATTTAACAATCAAGTGGATAGGATGACATGTTCTGTGGAAACCAGTCATTGTCTTTTCCCAGCCACTCCTGTCATTGTTCAAAGGGCTCATGAAAAAAGTGGCCATGGTGGCAGGGATGGAGATTATGCATGGGCTCAGCAACATGGACTTCCATTCCTCAAGGCTGACTTGGCTAAAACCACTGCCAATCTGCCAGCAGCAAAGACCAACACTGAGTCAGTGATGTAGCATCATTTCATGAAGCAATCAGCCAGGAACCTGGTGGCAGTTTCATTACATTGGACCACTTCTATCATGAAAAGGGCAGCATTTGTTCTTATAGAAATAGACAATCTGGATATGGATTCACCTTCCCTGCACACAATGCTTCTGCCAAAACTATCATCTGTGGACTCACATAATGCCTTACCACCATCATGGTATCCCACACAGCCTTGCCTTGGATCAAAGGACTCACTTCACAGCAAATGAAGTACAGCAACGGGCCCATGGAATTCACTGGCTTTACCATGTTTCCCATCATCTTGAAGGAGCTGGCTTGATAGAATGATGGCATGGCCTTCTAAAGACACAATTACAGTGCTAGCTAGGTGGAAGTACCTTGCAGTGTTGAAGTAGTGTTCTCTAGGAGGCAGTACATGCTCTAAACCAGTGTCCAATATGTGGTACTGCTTCTCCCATAGCCAGGATTCATGAGTCTAGTTACCAAGGGGTGGAAATGAGAGTGGATCCATTTTTTATTACCCCTCATGACACATTTGCAAATTTTTTGCTTCCTGTTCCCATGATCCTATGCTCTGTGGGTCTAGAAGTCTTAGTTCCAAAGGGTTGATACTTCCATCAGAAAACACCACATTGTTACCATTCAACCAGAGCTTAAGAATGCATCCTGGCCACTTTGGGCTCCTCATGCTTCTGGATAAACAGACAAAGAAAGGAGTTACTGTATTGGTTTGTGTGATTGATTCTGATTACCAAGGGGAAATCAGACTGATATTACATAATGGAGGTAAAGAAGAGTATGTCTGGAATACAGGAGTTCCCTTAGGACATCTTTTAGTACTACCATGCCTTATGATTAAAATCAATGGAAAACTACAGCAACTCAATTCTGATATGACCACTAGTGGCTCAGACCGTTTAGGAATGAAGGTTTGGGTTACCTCATTAGGCAAAGAACCATGAGCAGGTGAGGTGCTTGCTGAGGGCAAATGGAATATGGAATGAGTGGTGGAGGAAGGTGCTTCTAAATCCAGCTATGACCACGTGACCAGCTGCAGAAATTAGGACTGTGACTGTTATGAGTATTTCTTCCTTGTAATGTGTGCATAAAATACATTGCTTTCTTCAGTTATAAAATACAGAGCTAATGTGTTTTTGGTTGTATGTATGCTGGTTGTATACATACTTTTTGTATCACGTTAGGTGCAAGTATGACTTTATAATTGTTTTTATTTAGAGATTATGTGTGGTTTAAGGAGATGTGTACAAGTGCCAAATTAACAAGGGGTGGACTATGATAGTTTACTTGGCTGGACCATGATCCTCAGTGGTTTAGCAGTTATAATGTAGCCATCCCCCATCATGTGATCTGATATAATGTAATCAACTCCATGATGATATCTGCTATGAGCAGCCTATCAACTGAAAGTTTCCTTGAGGGTGTGGCCTGCTTGCAATACATATGGACGTCTTGGCAAAGCTCTCTGGCTTTTTATTTCATCTGAATTCTGTATCTGGCTCATCATCTGACCTCTGGTTCTTGGTCTTTTTTTTTTTTTTTTTTCTCCAACAGAAACAAAACTTTATTTTATAGTTAGTATCTCAACTCAGCATTGGTTCTTGGTCTTGAACCAGTGGCCTGCCATATTGCCTGCTGATCTGAGATCCATCAGCCTCCACAGCCAGCAGTCTGCTGTATTGCCTGTTGATTTTGGTTTGTCAGCCCCTGCAGCTATGTGAGTCAGGAGGAGCCTCCAGCTTGATGTCTGACCCACAGACTTGGGACTTGCCAGCCTCTACAACTGAGATGATATTTTTTTCCTCTCTTTCTCTATTAAGCACAAGTTCTGTAAAGAATCCAGCCTAAGACACCATGGGACTTGTATTCTACAGGGGAGAGATAAACAATCAACACGATACATATGTTGTAGTTAGATGTCATTGAGTTGGGTCCTACTCATAGCGACCCTATGCACAACAGAATGAAACACTCCCCAGTCATGTGCCAGTCTCACAATACTTGCTCTACCTGAGCCCATCATTGCAGCCACTATGTCAGTCCATCTTGTTGAGGGCCTTCCCCTTTTTCCTTTACCCTCCACTTTACCAAGCATGATATTCTCCAGGGAATGGTCCCTTTTGACAAACATGACCAAAGTAGGTAAGATGAAGTCTGGCTATTCTTGCTTCCAAGGAGCATTCTGGCTGCACTCCTAGGACAGACTTGTTAGTTTTTCTGGCAGTCCATGGTACTTTCAGTATTCCTTGCCAACACCACAAGTCAAAAGCATCAACTTTTCTTTGGTCTTCTTTATTTATTTTCCAGCTCTCACATGCATATGAGGTGATTTAAAATACCATGGCTTGTGTCAGGTGCACCTTAGTCCTCAAGGAGACATCTTTGCTCTTCAGCACTTGAAAGAAGTCTTTTGCAGAAGATTTGCCCAGTGCAGTATGTCATCTGATGTCTTGACTACTGCTTCCATTGGTGTTGATTGTGGAACCAAGTAATATGAAATCTTTGACAACTTCAATCTTCTCTCCATTTATTGTGATGCTGCTTATTGGCCCAATTGTGAGGATTTTCATTTTGTTTATATTGAGGTGCAATCAATAGTGCAGACTGTAGGTCTTTAACCTTTATCTGTAAGTGCTTCAAGTAATCTTCACTTTCAGCAAGCAAAGTTGTGTCATCTGTGTATCGCAGGTTGTTAACGAGTCTTCTTCCAGTTCTGATGCCATGCTTCTTCATATAGTCCAGCTTCTTGGATTATTTGCTCAGTATACAGACTGAATCAGTATAGTGAAAGGATACAACCCTGATGCACTCACTTCTTGATTTTAAACCATGCAGTATGTCCTTGTTCCGTTAGAATGACAGCCTCCTGTTCTGTGCACAGGTTCCTCATGAGCACAATTAAGTGTTCTGCAATTCCCATTCTTCTCAATGTTATTCTTAATTTGTTGTGATCCACAGAATTGAATGCTTTTGCATAGTCAAAAAACCACAAGTAAACATTTTTCTGGTATTCTTTGCTTTCAGCCAAGATCCATCTGTCATCAGCAATGATATCTCTTGTTCCACATCCTCTTCTGAATCCAGCTTGCACTTCTAGAAGTTCTCTGCCAATATACTGCTGCAACCATTTTTTAATTACCTTCAATAAGATTTTACATGCACGTGATATCATTGATACTGTTCAATAATTTCCACATTCTGTGGGATCACTTTTCTTTGGAATAGGTACAAATATGGATCTCTTCCAGTCAGTTGGCCAGGTAGCTGTCGTCCAGATTTCTTGGCACAGATGAGTGAGTGCCTCCAGCGCAGCATCCATTTGTTGAAACATGTCAATGGGTATTCTGTCAGTTCCTGGAGCTTTGTTCTTCACCAGTTCCTTCAGTGCAGCTTTGACCTCTTCCTTCAATACCATTGGTTCTTGATCATATGCCACCTCCTGAAATGGATGAACATTGACCAATTCTTTTTGGTACAGTGACCCTGTGTATTTCTTCCATTTTCATTTGATGTTTCCTGCATCATTCAATATATTCAATATATTGCCCATAGAATTTTTCAATATTGCAACTCGAGGATTGAATTTTTTCCTCAGTTCTTTCACCTTGAGAAATGCTGAGTGTGTTCTTCCTTTTTGGCTTTTCAACTCCATGTATCAGCACATTTCATTATAATAATTGGCTTTGCCTTCTGGAGCTGCTCTTTGAAATCTTCTGTTCAGCTCTTTTATCTTGTCATTTCTTCCATTTGCTTTAGCTACTCTCCATTCAAGGGTAAGTTTCAGAGTCACTTCTGACATCCATTTTGATCTTTTCTTCCTTCTCTGTCTTTTTCTTTCTTCATGGATGACGTCCTTGATGTCATCCTACAATTCCTCTGGTTTTCAGTCACTGGTATTCAATGTATCCAATCTATTCTTTAAATGGTCTCTAAATTCAGGAGGGATATACTCAAGGTGATATTTTGGCTCTCTTAGACTTGTTTTAATTGTCTTCAGCTTCTACTTAAACTTGCATATGAGCAATTGATGGTCTGTTCCACAGTCAGCTCCTGGCCTTGTTTTGGCTGAAGATATTGAGCTGCTCCATCTCCTTTTATCATAGATGTAGTTGGTCTGATTCCTGTGTACTCCATCTGGTGTAGTCCATGTGTATAGCTGTCATTTGCATTGTTGAAAACAGGTATTTTCAATGAATAAGTCATTGGTCTTGCAAAATTCTATCATGTGATCTCCAGCATCATTTCTATAACCAAGACCATATTTTCCAACTACTGGTGAATCTTCTTTGTTTCTAATTTTTGCATTCCAATCACCAGTGATAATCAACACATCTTGATTGAATGTTTGGTCAATTTCAGACTGCAGAAGTTGGTAAAAATCTTCCAATTTACTTGTCTTTGGCTTTGGTGGTTGGTGCATAAATTTGAATAATAGCAGCATTAACTGGTCTTCCTTGTAGGAGTATGGATATTACCCTATCACTGACAGCATTGTGCTTCAGGATGGATCTTGAACATTCTTTGTGACAATGAATGCCACACCATTCCTCTTCAATTTTTCATTCCTAGCACAGTAGATTATATGATTATCAGATTAAAAATGGCCAAACCAGTCCATTCCAGCTCACTAATGCTGAGGATATTGATCTTTATATGTTCCATTTCATTTTTGACAACTTCCAATTTTCCTCGATTCATACTTCATACATTGCATGTTCCAATTATTAATGGGTGTTTGAAACTGTTTCTTCTCATTTTGAGTCATGCCATATCAGCAAATGAAGGTCCTAAAAGCCATACTCCATCCACATCATTAAGGTCAGCTCTACTCTGAGGAGGCAGATTTTCCCCAGTCATATTTTGAGTGACTTCTGACCTGAGGGGCTCATCTTCTGGCACTACATTGGATAATGTTTCAGGGGTATTTATTAAGTTTTCCAGTAAAATATCAGACAGTGTTTCACTGTTATTCCTAAGGTTTTCACTGGTCAATTCTCTGAGAAATGGATGGCCCCTTCCTTCTTCTGGGTCTCTCTTAGTCTTGAAACTCTGCTAAAACCTGTCCACCATGGGTGACCCTGCTGTTGTTTGAAACATCAGTGGCATAGCCTCCAGCCTCACTGCAACACACAAGCCACCACAGTCTGACAAGCTGACAGATGAGTGGTGGAATATATATGTAAAGCATTCTAGAGGGTGATAGGTTCCATGGAGGAAAATAAATGTAAAGTGGGAGAGAGAAGGTTCAAAGTGCAATGTAAACAGAGTGGTCTGGGAAAGCTACATGGAGAAATAAAGGAAAGGTGAAAGAAAGGAAGAGGGAGAGAGGGAGGGAAGGAGTGAAAAACAGCAACAACAATCAGTTGCAGTGGAGTTGATTCTGACTCATGGTGACCTCATGTGTGCTGGAGTAGAACTGTGCTTTATAGGGTTTTCAATGGCTAATTTTTTGGAAGTAGGTCACCTTTCAGAAGAAAGTAGGGCCTTTCTTTTGAGGTCCCTCTGGGTGAACTTGAACCTCGAACCTCTCATTTAACCATTTGCACCACTTAGGACTCCTGGGAGGAAGGGAGAGAGATGAAATAGATTTTTCTTCCAATGTTCCAGTTTCAGAAACCCTTGACTTGGAGGACAGTCACCTCCAGCATTGTTCTAATACTGCTGACCTTTTCTGAATGCCCTAGACCAGCTGCCCCTTCCTCAGCTGCCCTCCTAGTGGTGGGCAGAACTCTCACTTTCCCCTATGAGTGGCCAACAGTTTTGTTTTGGGCACCCTTGGGGGGAAAAATGGCCACTGCTTCCAACATTTTCTCTCTGGCCAACATAAAGCCAGGCCAACAGGCACTTCACCTCAGGCAAATTCAGGCTTTCTATAGTGTACCCAGCCTGTCCTGTGGGTTAGGGGCTGGGACTAGGGGTGGTTTGACAGGATGGTGGGAGGATTCACTATTCCTAGAGCTTATTACTCTTGATCTTAAACATTACTTGCTTATTTATCTGTCTGTGGTCATCTCAAGGTGCACAGGTGGCACAAACATTTGCACTCAATTACTAATATAAATATTGGTAGTTCAAATCCACTCAGTGGTACTGCGATGGAAGAAAAGCCTGGTGATCTGCTTCTGTAAAGACTACAGCCAAGAAAAATCTATGGAAGGGGACCTCCAATAAGATGGTGGAATAGGCAGACAAGCTACACAGATCCTCTTCAACAAAGAAAAGAGAAACCAATTGACAAAGATACAGAAGATAATCCTGGAGCCCTGAGCTTTGAAGTGAAGTACACAGAAGTAGATTAGGCACTAACTAGTGGAAAAAATCTGAATGAAAATAGTGAATATGGAGATGGATGGAGCTGCAGATTTTCAGCTACTCTGACAGGACCAACAGACTGAATATTTCCAAGTGGTGTTGGGACAGGAGAATTAACCTAAAGATCAGCCCTGGTCTCCAAGGGCTGCAGGGACGACTGTGCTAGTGACCTAGGACTATGAAGGGAAACAGTAAGGAGGGAGACAATCTGAGCTGTGGACTTTTGGCTATCCAGAAGGGGCAGCCATTTTGATTCTTTAAAAGAGGCAGCCATTTTGAATATTTAATATGACCAAGAATGCAGCCATTTTGAATGTTTACAAGCAGTGGCCATTTTGGATATTTAAAGTGACCGAGGTTACAGCCATTTTGAATGTTTACAAGTGGCAACCATTTTGGATATTTAAAGTGAAAGCATTCTCATTTGGATTCCATTTGCCAAGGATGGAGCCAAGAATAGGCTTTGTTTGCCAAAGATGGCAGGGACATACGGGAGGCTGACAACAGGAAAGGAGACAGGTGGTGAAGTGTATAAGTGTGGCCAATTAGTGAATAGAGGAGCACAGCACAGTACCCTGCTTATGTAGATAACATCCAAAGAAAACAAAAATTGTGGGCAAGTCACTCTGACACACAATTAACAATTAAATATAAACACAAAAACATCACAATGTCTCAGAGACAACAGAGCATTACAGTCCACACAAAGAATCAAGATAAATTAGGAGAAACAAGGGACCAGGATACAGACCCAGAACACATCCCAGAGGAAGAAGCAACATTGGAACTCCCTGATAAGGAATTCAAAATAATTATATTTAGGTACCTTCAACAGATTGAGAGAAAGATCAAAGAAAACACTGACAAAATTGAGGAAAATATAGACAGAACCCTAGAACAATTTCAAAAGACAATAAAAGAACAAAATGACAAAATAAATGAAAAATTAGGAGTGATATAGAATCTACAGATAGAAATCCAGAAGTTTAATACTCAAATTTCAGAAATAGATAACACATTGAAGGACAAATGAGTAGAACTGAATCAGTGGAAGACAGAATTAGTGAGATTGAAGACAAATACCTCAATACTTCTTTGGAAAGGAATCAATTAGAAAAAAGATCAAAACAAAATGAAGAAAGCCTAAGATTCATGTGGGAATAATCAAAAGGAATAATCTACACATGTAATTCTTGTTTAGAATTCCAGAACAAGAAGAGACAAATAAAACCACAGAGAAAATTTGTGGAAGGTTTGTTGGAAGAGAATTTCCCTGATATGATAAAAGACAAGAATATAGCCATTCAGAAAGTCCAATGAACCCCACACAGGATAGACCTCAAAAGAAAATCACCAAGACATATCATCATCAAACTCACCAAAATCAAAGACAAAGAAAGAATCCTGAAAATAGCATAGAAAAAATGAAAAGTTTCCTACAAAGGGCAACCAATAAGACTAAGCTCTGATTTCTCAATAGAAATCATGCAAGTGAGAAGATAATGGGACAGAATATATAAAACCCTGAAAGAGAAAAATTTCCAACCAAGAATTATGTATCCAGTAAAATTGTCCCTCAAATATGGTGGTGAAATTAGAACATTTCCAGATAAGCAGAAATTAAGGGAATTTGTTAAAACCAGACCAACCTTACAAGAGATGCTAGAGGGAGTCCTTTGGAAAGAAAACCAGTAATAGCAAACAACAACAGACCATTAACACACATGATGACATAAACCAGAAACCAACCCAGTTATGGGAGTATCTAAAGTAAATAAACCTACAAGATTGTAAATAGGAAACCAGAAACACTGATTGACAAATGAAGACAACTACAAACCAAAAGGAGGGAAAAATTGTGTAGTTACAGAACTTCTAAATGGTAAGAAGTCAAGACAATTGCAAGATAGAATGGACTGTTCCAACCTTGGGGAGAAAATTATAAATCACAGGGTAACTTCAAAGAAAGATGATAAACCTTTGCATTATAATAAAAAAGAGGACAAGCACAAATATTTAGCAAATACTAAAACAACAGCAATGAAGGAAATGATAACATGATTCATAAACAAAATTAGCTCAGCACAGAAAATAATATGGAACAAAGAAATCAGAAACACCATGAAAAACACTCAACAAAATGACAGCAACCAATTCATACTTGTCAATAATTACACTGAATGTTAATGTATTAAATGCATCACTCAAGAGACAGAGAGCTACAGACTGGATAGGAAAACATAACCTATCAACATACTGTCTACAAGAGACACACCTTAGAGACAAAGATAAAAATAGACTAAAATTCAAAGTTGGAAAAAGATATATCAAGCAAATGGCAACCATAAAAGAGCAGGAATAGCAATATTAATTTCTGATCATTTTGGCTTTAAGACAAAAACCACCCTATGAGACAAGGGAGGAGATTATATAATGATTAAAGGATTGATTGAACAAGAGGACGTAATAAATATTTATGCACCCAATCAAAGAGTCCCAAAATACATAAACCAGACTCTAGCAGAACTGAAAAGACAAATAGATAACTCCACAGTCATAGTAGGAGACTTTAATACACCACTTTCAATCAAAGATAGAACAACTGGAAAGAAACTCCACAAAGACACAGGAGAACTAAACAATACAATCCACCAACTTGACCTTATCAACATCTACAGAGTACTTCACCCAATAACAGCACAATATACATTCTTTTCCAGTGCACATGGAACATTCTCTGTAATAGACCATATGTTAGGCCATACAGCAAACCTCAATAAATTTTAAAACAATGAAATACTGCAAAGCATCTTCCCAGATCACAATGGTGTAAAATTAGAAATCAACAATAGGAAGATCAATGGAAAAAGAGCAAACATCTGGAAACCGAAGAACAGCCTCCTTAAGAATGACTGAGTAATAGAACAAATAAAAAATGCAATTAAAAAATTCCTTGAAACAAATGAGAATGAAAACCAACATACCAAAATCTTTGGGACACAGCAAAAGCAGTGATCAATTTATAGCAATAAATGCACACACCAAAAAAAGAAAAAAGAGCCCAAATCAGCACCTTAACCCAATATCTCCAACAATTAGAAGAGCAGCAAAAAAAAAAAAAAAAAAAAAGCCTATAGTCATCAGAAGAAAAATAATAAAGATATGAGCAGAAATAAATGAAACAGAAAATAGTCTGTCTTTCAACAGAAAAAGTCATCAAGACTAGAAGTTGGTTTTTTGAAAAGATCAATAAAACTGACAAACTGGACAGATTTCTAGAAACATACTACTTACCTAAACTAACAGAGGCTGAGTGGAAAATTTAAACAGACTCATAACAAAAGAAGAAATTGAATAGGTCATAAAAAAATTACGAACAAAAAAAAGCCCTGGCCCAGATTGTTTCACTGGAGAATTCCACCAAACATTTAGAAAACTGACACCAACTACTCAAACTATTCCAGAACTTAGAAAAGGATGGAATCCTCCCAAATTCATTTTATGAAGCAAGCATAACATTGATACCAAAACCAATCAAAGACATCACTCAAAAGGAAACTACAGATCAATTGTTGTTGCTGTTATTATTTGCCATTGAGTCAGACTCAACTCATAGCGACCCCTCCTTGGGTTTCTGAGGCAGTATCACTACTGAAGTAGATTGCCCCATATTCCTTCCGAGGAGTGGCTGGTGGCTTTGAACTGCCAGCCTTCTGGTTAGCAGTCAAGTGCCTTAGGCACTACACTACTAGAGCTCCTACAGAGCAATAGCCTTCATGAATATAGATGCAGAAATCTTCAACAATGTCCTAGCCAATAGAGTCCAACAGCATATCAAAAAAATAATATATTATGACCAAGTGAGGTTCATACCAGGTATGCAAGGATGATTTAACATCAGAAACAATCAATGTCATCCATCACATAAATAAAGGAAAAGTATCACATGATCATATCAATCAATGAAGAAAAGGTATTTAATAAAATCCAATACCCTTTCCTGATAAAAAACTCTCAGCAAAATTGGAATAGAAGGGACATTCCTCAACCTAATAAAGGGCATATATGCAAAACCAACAGTCAACATTATTCTCAATGGGGAGAGACTGAAACCATTCTCCTCGTGAACGGGAACCAGACAAGGATGCCCTCTATCACCACTTCTATTCAACATTGAATTGGAACTCCTAGCCAGGGCCATAAGGCAAGAAAAGGAAATCAAAGGCATCCAAATTGGTAAGGATGAAGTCAAACTATCCCTATTTGCTGATGATATGATCCTATACATAGAAAACCTAAGAGACTCAGCAAAAAACTACTGGAACTAATTTAGAGATTTAGCACAGTGAGGAGATTCAAGATCAACATCCAAAAATCAGTTGGATTCCTCTATACCAGCAAAGAGATTGCTGAAAAGGAAATAAGAAAATCAGTACCATTTACAACAAACCAAAAATAAAACTCACTGTTGTTGAGTTGGATCTGACTCATCAGTGATCCCTCTTGGGTTTCCGAGGCGGTATCACTACAGAAGTAGATTGCCCAATCTTCCTTCTGAGGACAATAGCTACAAAAAATAAAACAAAACAAAACTAGGGAATAAATCTCACTAGGGACACAAAAGACCTGTACAAAGAAACTACACATCACTACTCCAAGAAACCATAAGAGATCTACATAAATGGAAGAGCATACCATGCTCATGGATAGGAAGATTGAGAATTGTGAAAATGTCAATTCTACACAAAGCAATCTATACATTCAATGCAATCCCAATACAGATTCCAGAAACATTCTTTAAGGATATGGAAAAACCAATCACTAACTTTATATGGAAAGGAAAGAGACCTCGGATAAGCAAAGCTCTATTGATGAAGAAAAAAAACAAGGTAGGAAGTCTCACACTGCTGGATCTCAAAACCTACTATACAGCCATATTAGTCAAAACTCCCTGGTATTGGTACAATGACAGACACATAGACCAATGGAATAGAATTGAGAACCCAGAAATACATCCATTGAACTATGGTCAACTAATCTTTGAAAAAGGGCTGAAATCCATTAAAGAGGGAAGAGATTATCTGTTTAACCAATGGTGCTGGCAAAACTGAATATCCATTTGCAGAAAAATGAAACAAGATCTGTACCTCACACCATACACAAAAACTACCTCCAGATGGATCAAAAACCTAAATGTGAAACCTGAAACTATAAAGTTCCTCAAGGAAAAGCTAGAGGCAAATTTAGGGGCCCTAATTTATGGCATAAATAGACTATCAAGCATAACCCAAAATGCACAAACAGCTGAAGATAAACTAGATGAATGGGACCTTCTGAAAATTAAATTTTTATGTGCTTCCAAAGACTTCCCCAAAGAGCAAAAAGAAAACCTACAAATTGGGAAAAAATATTTGGCAATGATATATCTGACAAGGGACTTATTTCTAAAATTTATAGAAAACTCCAACACCTCAACAACAAAAAGATTAACAATACAATTAAAAAATAGGCAGAAGACATGAATAGACACTTCACCAAAGAGGATATTCAGGTGGCCAGCAAATACATGAAGAAATGTTCACCATCGTTAGCCATCAGAGAGATGCAAATCAAAACAACAATGAGATATCATCTCACCCCAGCACTAATGGCAAAGTTCAACAAGACAAAAAAATGACAAATGCTGGCGAGGATGTGGAGAGTTGGGACTTTCATACACTGCTGGTGGGACTGTCAAATGATACAACCAGTGTGGAAAGCAGTATGCTGATTCCTTAAAAAGCTGGAATTAGAAATACCATTTAACCCATTACTAGGTACATATCCTCGGAAGGAAGGTTGGACAATCTACTTCCATAGTGATACTGCCTCAGCAACCCAAGGAGAGGTCGCTATAAGTCAGGTCTGACTCGACAGCACATAACAACAACAGGTATATATCCTAAAGAACTGAGAGCCAGGACAAGAACAGATATATGCACACCTGTGTTTAGCATAGTGCCTAAGGCATTTGACTGCTAACCAGAAGGCTGGTGGTTCAAACCCACCAGCCATTCCTTGGAAGGAATTTTGGGCAATCTACTGCCATAGTGATACCACCTCGGAAACCCAAGGAGGAGTCACTATGAGTCAGATCCTACATGATGGCAATGTCTTTTGTTTTTTGTTCATTGCAGCACTATTTACAATAACAAAAAGATGGAAGCAACCTATGTGCCCATCAACAGAAGAATGGATGACCAAACTATGGTACACACACACAATGGAATACTATGCAACACTAAACAATAACATGGAATCTGCAAAACAACTCATAACATGGATGAACTTGGAGGACATTATGCTGAGTGAAATAAGTCAATCACAGAAGGACAAATATAGTATCAGCTCATTGTTGTAAAAGTCAAGGAAAAGTTATATGAAAGGAAACTTTTTTTGTTGGTTACCAGGAGTGGAAGGGGAGGGGAGGGAACACTGAAAAAAAAAAAAAAAAAAAAAAAAAAAAGCACTGACCCAAAAGAAAAGAATATTTTACGGAGCACAGTTCTACTCTGTAACACAGGAGGCTGCCATGAATCAGAATCAACTTGACAGCAACTGATTTAAAAGATGGTCATCTCCTCACCCTTGAATGTCAGCCCCCTGAGAGTGATGGCACCTAGAAGAGAGCCTAGCTCACAGCAGTGGCTCATTTAGTTTTTGGATGACTGAGTAGACTCTTCCAATTTATTTAGTTTATCAAGGCATTTACTGAGTACTGGCTGCATGTACAACTCGGTGCTAAGCTGAACTAGCTATACAATGATGCCCCCTCCTGCATTTGCTTGCATAAAACAAACCAACAGACAAACAAACGCAATGCTGTCGAGTGAGATCCAACTCATAGGGATCCCTCCTTGGGTTTCTGAGGTGGTATCACTATGGAAGTAAATTGTCCAACCTTCCTTCTAAGGAGTGGCTGGTGGGTTTGAATTGCCAGCCTTCTGGTTAGCAGTCGAATGCCTTAGGCACTACGCCACCAGAGCTCCCTTGCTTGCACTGTTGTTGTTGTTGTTATGTGCCGTCGAGTCGGCCCCGACTCATAGCGACCCCTCCTTGGGTTTCCGAGGCAGTATCACTACAGAAGTAGGATTGCCCAACCTTCCTTCCGAGGAGTGGCTGGTGGGTTTGAACCGCCAGCCTTCTGGTTAGCAGTCAAGTGCTTTAGCCACTATGCTACCAGAGCTCCTTTGCTTGCACTTGTTGTTGTTGTTGTTGTTGTTATGTGCCGTCGAGTCAGACCTGACTCATAGCGACCCCTCCTTGGGTTTCCGAGGCAGTATCACTAGAGGAGGCTTAAGTAACTTGCTGCAGTGGTGAAAGTAGAATCACTATCTTACGTAGTTGAGGAGAGCTTGGTGGGCACTGGGGTGATTGGAGTGGGCTTCATGGAGGAGGTAAACTTTGATTTAGGATGTGTGAGCAGGTAAAAATTAGTCCTTTCAACGTGTGCCCTTGCTTTTTGGGGGTACATGCACCCCACCAGATGATTCCAGGCCACCTCCCTTCCCCCTTCCGTGTCCCAGTGCTTCCATGGACCACCAGCCTACTGGAGTCCCGAGCTTGTGCTCTGCTGAGACCAGCCTTCAAGAATCCAGCTGTTCAGGTCTGTTGGGTCAGGCAGGGGTTTACCTGGGGAGCCAGCTACTTCCTCTTAAGACGTGGGTGCTTTGATAGGTGATGACTGGTGGATAGGTTGGATGGCTCTTTCCTAGCTGGGGAGAGGCAGGGCGTGACAGCCACTTTGACAGGTGGGAGGAAGGCTATGGTTTTGGAACAAAGGTGATTCAGATTCTCCTGTTGTGGTGATCAGAGGATCTCCCCATTCTGGGAGAAGTGGACAACTTAGGGGAACAGAGCAGGCATGGTCACTGCCCTCATCTTTTCTACCCATCCTTGCCAGCAGATCACTGTCAGTATCATCTTTGGCCCTGGTCCCACAGGCAGCCCGAGGTTGTGGCAAGGGCACTAGGCTAGGAGTCAGAAATTCTTGGGCCTGTTCCCAGTTCCACAAATTTGGTCAGAACACACCTCTCTGGGTCTTAATTCCTCTGGCTGTAAATAGTATCTCCAGATCTGTCCTGTTCACCTCCTTGGTTTATTACGAGGCTCAAAGGAGACCCTGCAGTAAAGTGCCCAGAACCTTCACCCAGAGATTCAAAGGCGCCAGGAACTAAGCCCCAGTCCTGGGTGAACTTGGGCAAGCTGCTTAACTTCTCTGGGCCTCTGTTTCCCCAGCCATAAAATGAGAGTGACAGAATTGTATCCCAGGACTGTTGTGAAGAGAACTACATGACTCTAATGCAGGTGGCACTTTTAGCACAGAGCCTGGTCGGTAGTACGGGCTCCATGAAGTGGTAGCTTTTATTATTTGTGACTAGAAATAAATGGGAAAACCCTTTGTTAATTAAAAGTGTCAGAAATATGAGTGAGGGTTGCCTTTATGAAGGGGAATAATGACGTTCCCCTCTGGTGCTCTCTGGAAAGCTTGCAAAGGAAGGACATGGGAGAGCGAGTCCCATGCCCTCCCAGAACAACCCAAATCCTGGGCCTGGGGGTGGTACATGGCATCCAGCTCTGACCACATTGCCTTTGTCTGCTTCCCAGGAGCCAAGAGGTTTGGAGAAGCCACGCACCTACCCACTTCAGTCCCTCAAAGCCACAGATAAGGCCACCCTCATACAAAGGGAAATCTCTAGTGTAGTTGGCCTCTGGAGCAAGGGAGAGGGGTGTAGGCCTCTCTGCAAACCCTTTCTTCTGTGACAACTTGTGGATTCAAAAATAAGATCTCCAAGAGTGGGTCAACTATACATCACCCCTTGCTGGGCTGCCCTGAAAAGGACACAGTCTTGTCTGTGCTATTTCTACCAAAAATGAACAACCTGAATCTAATTATGAGGAAGCATCTAACAAACCCAAATTGAAAGGAGTTCTGTGAAACTGATGTGGCTTCTCCTTATTTTATTTTTGTTTATTGTTGTTGAGAATACACACAGAAGAACATACACCAATTCAACATTTTCTACATGTGCAATTCAGTGACATTGATTACATTCATTGACTTGTGCAACCATTCTCACTCTTGTTCCTTCCCCATTAACATAAACTCACTGCCTCCTAAAGTTCCTAACTAATCTTTCAAGTTGCTATTGTCGTATGATTCCATATAGTTAGTTCTTAAAAGAGCACAATGCTCAAGTCAGACATTTTTTACTAGTAAAGCTAAATTATTATTGTTTGGTTATAAGAAGACTTCAGGGAATATTTTTGGTTTAAGGTAGTCTGGATTCTTAATAAATGTAGATGTCATGAATGACCAAAAAAAAAAAAAAAAAAAAAGTGGGGAAGGGGAACTGTTCTAAGTTACACTATAATACCAGTTGCTGTGAAGTTGACTCTGATTCATGATGATCCCATGTGTGTCAGTAAAACCGTGCTCCATAAAGTTTTCAATGACTGATTTTTCAGTAGATCGCCAGGCCTTTGTTCCAAGGTGCCTCTGAATGGACTTGAACCTCTAACCTTTCAGTTAGCAGTTGAGTATGCTAACCATTGGTACCACCCAGTGACTCTAAAGAGACATGGCAAATACTTACAATGCTTTGATTAATCCTTGATGCTTCCTAGATCAAAACAAATGCTATTAAAAAAATTATTGGAATAATTAGGGAAATCTAAATAAAGATGTGTGAGATAATAGGATTTATCCATGTTAAGCTTTTTTTTCCCCTCGTAGGGAGCTCTGGTGGCATAGTGCGTAAGGCATTTGACTGCTAACCAGAAGTCTGGCGGTTCAAACCCACCAGCCACTCTTCTGAAGGAAGATTGGGCAATCTACTTCTGTAGAGATATCGCCTCGTAAACCCAAGGAGGGATCACTATGAGTCGAATTGACTCGATAGCAGTGAATTTTTGTTTTAAATTGTAGTTATAGAAGAGAATATCCTTGTTCTTAGGATATACTTGCTGAAACATTTAAAATAAAATGTCACGTTGTCTACAACTCTCAAATCGTTTTGAAAAAAAGTATATACATGCACATATACACACACGAGTTGAAGTGAAAGTAGTGGATCCAAGCCATCTGACCACTACTGAACATTTTGATCAAAGATTCTATAGAAGAATCCCGCTCAAAAGGGGGAAAATGTAGAACAGAATTTCAAACTCTCATAGAATACAGACTTTCTGGAGCCATGGAAGCTGGATGAACCCTGAAACTATTGCCCTGAGATAATATTTAAATTTTAAACCAAAAATATCTCCTGAAATCTTCTTAAAACTGAACAATAATTTAGCTTAACTAGTAAAGAATGTCTGCCTTGAGTACTGTGTTCATTTAAGAACTGTATGGGATCAAATTGACAACAGCAACTTTTAAGATTAGATAGGAAACTTAGGGGGCAATGAGTTTATGTTAATGAGGGTGGAACAACTCAGGAAAGGAGGGTAGGAATGATTGTACAAGTCAAAAAATGTAATAGATATTACTGAATTATACATGTAGAAATTGTTGAACTGGTGTCTGTTATTCTGTGTATATTCTCAACAGCAACAACAAAAACAGAAAATATGTATCTAAAATGTCATGAATCCATGGATTCACTGTATTCTTCTTGCAACTTTTCTGTATGTTTGAAAACTTGTAAAACAAAAAGTTTGTGGAAAAGCCCTTGTGATTTTGTCAGCTGGAGCTTCTAGTATCTACTTGGAAAAGTCTGCCTATCCAAGGCCTTGGAGCCAAAGCCATAGGGGTCATAGGCTCAAGGAAAGTCCTCCCTCCCACTACGTTTAAGCCCTGAATAAGCCACCAGGCTTTCTGTGTTTCCAACAGCACAAGGCCTGGTATATCCTAGGGGATCCACACTTACTCAGCAACTACCCCATGCCAGGCACTGTACCAGGCACCAAGACATCAGTGTTCTTTCAGTGAGTACAAGTCAGTGGGGAAGTCAGTTGTGGATATACAGGTCACAAAGGCTCACAAACTGCAAGGGTCACAGAGCAGATGGGAGCCAAGCTCAGTAAAAGCAGCAGCCTCTATTTACCGAGAGGTCCCAGGGGCCAAGCAGGGAGCTAAATGCTCTCCAGGCATCTGTGTCTTCTCTTCATAATGGTCTATCATGCAGGAGGAGTTATTACTTTATTTATTTATTTATAATAAGATGGAAACTCTGGCTCAGAGAGGTCAAATGATCTGCCTAAAGTCACACAGCTAGTAGGTGACAGATCTGTAAAAGGAGTCAATATGCTCTCAGGCATGAAGATGCTTAGCAGACTGGCTTAGTGGAGGAGGGAAACCAGGCAGAAGGAACAGTTTAAGTGCAGATGTGGAGGGAGGAAGGTATAAGGCAAGGTTTCTCAACCTCAGCATTACTGACATTTTGGGTGAGTATTTCTTTGTTGTGGGGAGAATGTCCTGGGCATTGTAGGAGGTTTAGCAGCATCACTGGCCTCTACCCACTGAATGCAAATAGCCAGTAGCACACCCCACCTTCCAGTTGTCTGGAACTAAAACACAACTAAATATGTCTTCACACGTAGCTAAATGTGCCCTAGGGACAGTGTCATATTACCTAATAAGCAAGATGAACACAGGCTTACTTATGCTTACTTACTACTCTGCAGTGAACAATTTCACCTTTTTTTTCCTTTTACCATATCAAAGGCAAAGATCTCTTAACGATATTGTTCAATAATTTCTACATTCTGTGGGATCACTTTTCTTTGGAATAGGTACAAATATGGATCTCTTCCAGTCAGTTGGCCATGTAGCTGTCTTCCAAATCTCTTGGCATAACTGAGTGAGTGTCTCCAGCAGGGCATCTGTTTGTTGAAACATCTCAATGGGTATTCCGTCAATTCCCGGAGCCTTGTTCTTCGCCAATTCTTTCAGTGAAGCTTTGACTTCTTCCTTCAATACCATTGGTTCTTGAACATATGCCACCTCCTGAAATGGATGAAAAATGACCAGTTCTTTTTGGTTCAGTGACTCTGTGTATTCCTTCCATCTTCTTTTGATGCTTCCGGCATCATTCAATATTTTGCCCATAGAATCTTTCAATATTGCAACTCGAGGCTTAAATTTTTTCCTCAGTGCTTTCAGCTTGAGAAATGCCGAGCATGTTCTTCCTGTTTTGAATGATCACCAGAAACAGTTTGCCTTCAGCTGGCAAGGCAAGCAATGCACTTTCACAGTCTTATCTCAAAGGTGTATCAACTCTCCAACACTATGTCATAATTTACTCCACAGCACCTTCATTGTTTTTGCCTTCCACAAGACATCATATTGGTCCATTACATTGATTACATTATGTTGATTTGGACCTAGTAAGGAAGCATCAATGACTCTAGATTTATTGGTAAGACATTTGCATGTTAAAAGTTGGGAAACTAACCTAACAAAAATTCAGGCAACTTCCACCTCAGTGAAATTTCTAGGGGTCCAGTGGTTTGGAGCATGTTGAGATAATTCTACTAAAGTGAAGGATAAGTTATCACATGTGGCCCCTCCACAACTGAAATGGAGGCACAACACCTGGTGGGCCTTTTTGGATTTTGAAGGCAACATATTCCTCAACTGGGTGTGCTATTCTGGCATATTTATCAAGTGACTCAAAAAGCTGCTAGTTTTAATTGGGGCCCAGAACAAGAGAAGGCTCTGCAATAGGTTCAGGCTGCCATGCAAGTTGCTTTGTCACTTGGGCCATATGATCTGGCTGATTCAATGGTGCTTTAAATGTCAGTGGCAGATAGAGTTGCTGTTTGGAATCTTTGATAGGCCCCCATTGGTGAATCACAGCTCAGACCCTTAGGATTTTGGAGCAAAGCTTTGCTATTCTCTGCATTTCTCTCCTTTTGAGCAATAGCTTTTGGCTTGTTACTGGACCTTAGTAGAGACTGAATACCTACCCATGTGCCACTAAGTCACCATGAGTCACCAAGTCATCATGAACTGGGTGTTGTTTGACCCATTGAGTCATAAAGTTGGATGTGCACAGCAGCACTGCATTATTAAATGGAAGTGGTATACAAGAGACCAGGCTTGAGCAGGACTTGAAAGCACAAGTAAGTTGCATGATGAAGTGACCCAAATGCCTGTGGTCTCTACTCTAGTCACATCACCTTCCCTCTCCCATTCTGCACCTATGGCCTCATGGAGAATTCCTTATGATCAGTTGACTGAGGAAGAGAAAACTTGTGCCTGGTTTACAGATGGTTCCACATGATATGCAGGCACCACTTGAAAGTGGACAACAGTAGCACTGCAGGCCTTTTCTGGGACCTCTCTAAAGGACAGAGGTGAAGGGAAATCCTACCTATGGCTAGAATTTTGAGCAGTACATTGTTTTTTTCACTTTCTTTGGAAGGAGAGATGGTCATGTGTGTGACCATATACTGATTCATTGGCAGTGACCAATGGTTTAGCTGGATGGTCAGGAACTTGGAAGGAACATGATTGGAAAACTGGTGACAAGGAGGTATGGGGCAGAGACATGTGGATAGACCTTTGTGAATTGACCAAAGATGTGAAGACATTAGTGTCTCATGTGAATGTTCACCAAAAGGTGACCCCAGCAGAGGAGGATTTTAACAATCAAGTGGCTAGGATATTCTTTCCCCAGCCACTCCTTTTATTGCCCAATGGCCTCATGAACAAAGTTGCCATGGTGACAGAGATAGAGGTTATGCATAGGCTTATGAACTTCCACTCTTCAAGGCCAACTTGGCTATAGCCACTGCTGAATGTCCACTCTACCAGCAGTAGAGGTCAGGACTGAATCTGTGATATGGCACCATTCTATGGGGCAATCAGCCAGCAACCTGGTGGTAGCTTCATTACATTTGATCACTTCCATCCTGGAATAGGCAGTGCTTTGTTCTTACTGGAATAGACACTTACTCTGGAAAAAGATTTGCCTTTCCTGCATGCAACGCTTCTGCCAAAACTACCATCTGTGGACTTAAAAAATGCCTTATCCACCATCATGGTATCCTATACAGCATCACCTTGGATCAAGGGACTCTGTTCACAGCAAATGAAGTACAGCAATGGGCCCATGGAATTCACTGGTCTTACCATGTTCCCAATCATCCTGAAGCAGCTGGCTTGATAGAATGATGGAATGGCCTTCTAAAGACAGTGCCAGCTATGTGGCAATACCTTGAATGGTTAGGGCAATGTTCTCCAGGAGGCTGTATCAGCTCTAAACCAGTTTCCAATACATGGTGCTATTTCTCTACACAGGTCTAGGAACCAATGGGTGGAAATGGGAGTGGCACCACTCACTATTACTCCTAGTGACTCACTCACAAAATTTTTCTTCTTGTCTCTGTGACACTATGCTTTGCATGTGGAGGAATACACCCATCTGGAGACACAATACTGATTCCATTGAACTGGAAATTAAGAATGCCACTTGTCCATTTTGGGCTCCTCATGGCTCTGCATCAACAGACAAAGAAAGGAGTTACCATATTGGCTGGTGTGATTGATCCTGATTACCAAGGGGAAATCAGATTGATATTACCTAATGGAGATAAAGAAGAGTATGTCTGGAATACAGGAGATTCTTTAGGATGTCTCTTAATACTACCATGCCTTGTGATTGAAGTCAATGGAAAACTACAGCAACCCAATTCTGACATCAGTACTAATGGCCCAGACCCTTTAGCAATGAAGCTTTGGGTCACCCCACCAGGCAAAGAAACACAACCATCTGAGGTTCCTGCTGAAGGCAAAGAAACATGAATGAAGTGTGGAAGAAGGTAGTTCTAAATACCAGCTAGGACCACATGACTTCACTGGTTTTTCTTCTCTAGAGAACCCAGCCTAAGACAAAGGGTCTGGTTGGACCCAGCATTTCCAGCCACACCATCCTTGTTTCCATTTCCACCTTGGCTGCTCTCCTTGGACAGTGAGCTCTCCCAGTGTCCCCACTTATAACCTGGAGACAAAAATCTCTGCTTTGAGGACTCTCCACAGATCCCAACTATGGATCTCAGACCTATTGGCCAACTAGAATTCCAGAATGTGAGCACCAAGAGGAAGGGGTTGGTGCCTTCACCCCCACATAGGGTGGCTGGAGTGGATTTGTACAGCCCAGGTGGGGTGCCACTTTCCAGACTATTTAAAAAGTCTGTGCACCCTGGACAGTCAGATCTCTAGGAAGTCACTATTTATGAATAGTGTGCAGTGGCATGGCCTGTCATGAGCCCCAGACTGTCCCCTCAATCCCAGCTGAACCAGAAGCCATGAACTTTCCCAAACTGGCCACCAAAAGGTTAATTCATATCTAATGGGGAGCCTCCAGACCCACCCCCCACCCTTCTCCTATACTGGTTGTTAAAAATTTTTACCATCATCTCTGTGCTCATGCTAATAGTCAGCATATATTTATCGAGAGCCTACCATGAGCCAGGTCCTGCACTAGGTGCTTCCCTCAACATGATCTGGAGCCATCAGGGTCACACTCAAACACCAACAAGTAATAGAGCATGACAGATGTAAAGAAAGAGGCAGGTACAGGGTCTCTTAGGGCTACCATGACAGTAGGGAGTGGTCATTCAACCTGTACAGGAACCTCAAAGGAGGGATACAAACTGGATCTTGAAGGATAAACAGAAGTTTGTACAAGAGGACCAGAGGGAAGGACATTCTAGGAAGAGGGAACAGCATGTGTAAAGGCACAGAAATCATCCATAGGATAGGAAGAGAAAACATTAGGAATTGAATTTGCATTCATTTTTAGTTACATGCTTTTACATTTTCTGTTTTTGTATAGTTACTAATGCACATAATAGATTAACATAGTAATATATTTTTTAACGGGAGCTCTCGTAGCATAGTGCCTAAGGCACTTGACTGCTAACCAGAAGGCTGAAGGTTCAAATCCCCTAGCCACTCCTCATAAGGAAGGTTGGGCAATCTACTTCCATAGTGATACTGCCTCGGCAACCCAAGGAGGGGTCGCTATGAGTCGGGTCCGACTCGATGGCACATGACAACAACAACAACATATATTTTTTTAACACTGTGACATATATTTATTTTTAATATACATATTTTGGAACACCCACCTTTACATTTTTTACTAATGCACAATCATAATGATGCATTAATGGTTTGGAACATATTGTGTTAGAGAGGTCTGTGGAAATCCTAGAGGTAAGGCCTAGTCCTAGAGCTAGACATAGGTATGGGTGTGTGTGAATGAGGAGACAGCTTTGCGCATTGTTGTGGGAGGGGAGATGGTAGATGAAGAAAGGAGAGGGGCTGAGATTGCAGTGAGTACAGGGGAACAGGACTGTGTGGAGGAGGGAGCATGTGTTTCTCAGCTTTGCTGCAGTTTAGTAGCTTTTAAACAATCCTCACTCCAGTATTCTAAATTGACTTGGGGTGGAGCCCAGGCATCATAGTTCTTTAAACTCCCCAAGTGATTCTAATTGTAGCCAGAGTTGAGTCACTGCCCTAGAGGTCTTTAACCTTTTGTGCTTGCGTGTTCTCTGAAAGAATTTTGGAAAACTACATATTCCCTGTTCTGGTTACCTACTGCCACTCTGACAAGAATGCATACCACATGGGATGGCCTCAAGAAATAGGAATTTATTCTTGCAATTTGGAGGCTTTGAGTCCAAGTTCAAAGTGCTAAGCTCTAGGGGCTGGGTGAAAGCCCTTCAGCCTTGGGCTACAGCTCTGCCTCCTGCTCCCAGCCCACTGAAGCTAGAGGGTTTTCTTCACTCAGACAGCTGCTGGCTGCTGAGGCTAACAAGCCCAAGGTCGACAAATAAAATGGCACAGTCCCAATGTTACCAAACTACACAGCAGGCCATTAATTTAAGTCCATTGTAAGTGCCAAGGTTGGCAGAGCATGGCAGGCTGCTGAACAACGACATGGCTACATGCAGGGTCCAAGTTTGCTATAAGGTAGAGACCATTCCCAAAGCTATTACTTGTATATGGGAAGCAGACCACATACCCAGAGGCAGCTACTCAGCTGCTCACAGTAGATTTCACCATGGCGTTGATTACCAGTCTCATCATGGGGAATACTACATCCAGGTGCCCAGCCATTCAACCAGGCCCAGCCAAGTTGACACGCAAATTTAACTACCACACTCCATTTCACATTTTTAGGTGAAAAAATGTGAAACAATGTGAAACTTTGACATCTCAAATTTTTTATCGTAATTTTAACAGCTGAAAAAGATATAATTTCCTGCATGATTGCATATATTTTATTTAGAGCCTTGGAGGTGAAGATTGGTCCATTTAAATTATGGAGCTGCTGCCATATAAGCTAACTGGCAAAGCCAGAATTCATTGTCAAACCAGTCAGCCCAATTAGACTTACTATCTGTCTAAAGAAAATCTGAATTTATTTTTCAATTCAAATAAATGTGTTCATGCATAGCCCCATGACAACCATCTCACTTTCAAATTCTGATCTAAGCTAAACAGATAGACGATGTAGAAAGCCATGTCACCTAGAATTTCTCTAAGATGAATAAGATGCTGCCCCATCCATATTATAGTCAATGCTTCAGGAATGTGTACTCTCTACTTGCTGCTTTATTTGGGTGCCTAGAAGCTCTGGTTGCATAGTGCCTGAGGCACTTGACTGCTAACCAGAAGGCTGGCGGTTCAAACCCACTGGCCACTCCTCAGAAGGAAGATGGGGTAATCTACTTCCGTAGTGATACTGCCTCAGAAACCCAAGGAGGGGTAGCTATAAGTCGGGTCCGGCTCGATGGCACATAACAACAACAACAACAGTGGTTTGCACAAATGTGGATAATGCACCAGAGCCAGATATGGATTAAGTGAGAGATAAGCTTGATTTGGAAGGGTAAGTGAGATAGGAAAGAGAAACTGGCTTGATGCTTGTTTGCAGAGGCAAATAGATTCATTTGAGAAAAGAGGATGTAGAGAAGTTGAAGATATGGAAATACGTATCTTTAAAACTATGTGAGATAGATCTATACATATATGTCACTTGATTTACAACAAGGTGCTTATGCAGTTCTGTGGAGGAAACGATGGTCTTTTCTACATATATTTGTAAAGGAAAAAACAAATTTTGACCCCTTCCTCACACCATACACATTAATGCAAAATGGATCATAAACGTGAAAAGTAAAGCAATAAAGTTTCTGAAAGAAAATATAGAATGGATTTTCTTGATCAGGCAAAGATCTCTTAAGCTGAACACAAAGAGCCTTTGCTACAAATTTTAAAAATTGATAGATTAGAATTCATTAAAATAAAAAATTTTGTTTATCAAAAGATACCATTAAGACAGTGAAAGGGCAAGAAAGGATTTTCATAATACACGTACCTAAAAAAAACCTCATATCCTGAATATATAAAGAACTCCTGCAAATCAATGAGAAAAGGACAACCAACCTAACAAAAATGTGAGCAAGATTTGAACAGGCAGTTCATGAAAGAGGCTATCTAAAGGGCCAGTAAGCATATGAAAAAGCACTGGACATCGATAATCATCAGGGAAATGCAAAATAACAGTTGAATGAGATTCTCTTATTCTCTCACCAGAACAGCTAAACAAACAAACAAACTGATAATATCAAGAGTTGTCAAGGACACGGAACAATCAGAGTTCTCATACATTGCTGATGGGATTATTGATGGTAAACTCCACTTCGGAAAACTTCTTGACAGTAGCTCCTAAAGCTAAATATATATGGAGCCCTGGTGACACAAATGGTTCAAGACTCAGCTGCTAACCTAGTGGCTCTGCAGGAAAAAGACCTGGAGATCTGCTTTCAACCAAGAAAACCCTATGAGGCAGTTCTACTCTGTCACATGGGGTCCCTATGAGTCAAAATCTACTCAATGGCATCCAACAACAACCTTTAGCAATTACAATCTTGGGTGTATATCCAGGGTGGGATAGTAGCTGCAATTCACCTAGTGTGTGGGCAATGGATGTGTGTGTGTGCATTATTATAGAGAATTTAGAATAGAAATAGGTAATAACAATAAAAGTTAATCTACTTTTTATTATCAACATACATCAGCATCAGCAATTCTAAACAATGTCAGTGATAAAATATATTTTCCCTTAAAACATCTTTTACCAGTCTAAGTTATAAACAATTGCTGTGATTAATCATTGAGTCTTTAAAATATTTGTATTCTTAGCTTAAGGTGTGCCTGACCCAAGCCATTGTCTTCCAATAGCCTCATATGCATGTGAGAGCTGCACAATGAATAAGGAAGATTGCAGAAGAATTGATGCATTTGAATTGTAGTGTTGGCAAGGAATACTGAATATACCATGGACTGCCAGAAGAATGAACAAATCTGTTTTAGGAGAAGCACAGCTAGAATGCTCCTAAGAAGTGAGAATGGCCTAACTTCATCTCTTGTACTTTGGTCATGTTATCAGGAAGGATCAGTCCCTAGAGAAGGATATCATGCTTGGTGAAATAGAGGGTCAGCAAAAAGGGAGAAGATCTTCAATGAGATGGATTGACACAGTGGCTACAACAATGGGCTCAAACACAGCAAGTATTGTGAGGATGGCGCAGGACCAGGCAGTGTTTCATTCTGCTATACATAGGGTCACTGAGTCGAAACTGACTCAATGGCGCCTACCAACAACCTAATATATATGTGTGTGTATAAATATATACATTTTAAATTACCATATTTATATTACTTATCCCTAAATGAGCATTGCTTTCTATAGTTATACAGTCAGCCCTCAAAATAGGTGGACTCCAAACCAAAAAAACCAAATTCACTGCCATCGAGTTGGATCCGACTCATAGTGATCCCTTGTTGGGTTTCCAAGGTGGTATCGCTACGGAAGTAGATTGCCCAACCTTCCTTCTGACGAGTAGCTGGTGGGTGTGAACCGCCAGCCTTCTGGTTAGCAATCAAATGCCTCAGGCACTACACCATCAGAGTACTTTCCTGAAGTCCAGAACCTTCAAGCTCTTTCAGGTCACAGTTCTTGTGGTAGTATGCATTCCTGCACTTTCATAGCATATTTGAAATAAACAACAGTAGCCCAGTGATTTCAAAGACAAAGAAAAAGAGTTACTTCAGCATAGAGGTTGCCTTGGATGGGGGCAATTAATGACTGGGTGTTAGTACTGAATATGTGTTCGGAAGATACATGTAGGAATCCTAATCCCTGTAGTTGTGGAAGTAATCCCATTTGGGAATAGGATTTTGTTTGTTTTGGTAATGAGCCCACGTACGTGTAGGGTGTGTCCTAAATGTATTCAATTATGAGTTATAAAAAGAGCAGAATAGACACAGAAACACAGCACAAATGGGGGGAAGGTATCATCTACCTCCCTTATTGATTTCTGGCCTTGGAGACTGGGGGCCTAGTGGACCAGCAGTGAGCAGTGAGGTTGGTCTGTGCCCTGGACTAGTGCAGTTTGAAGTTCTAGGAAGGTCAAGTGGGAGGGAAAGGAAGAGGAGGTCAGAGGAAATCAAAGTTGACAAGAGTGATTAAGCATGGCTGGGCTTAATCAACCCCATTTGAACAGGACCTGGTCAATTCTTCCTGGCAGATGGGCCATTTGTCAACTGAATTGTGAGTGCCTTGAGCGGGGAGATGTTGTTGCTGTTGCTAGTTGTCAGTGAGCTAGCTCCAACTCATGATGACCCCATGTACAACAGTCATCTTCATAATTGATGGTATGCTCCAGTCCATTGTTGTGGTCACTGTGTATTTTGTCAGAATAACTTCTAACCAAGGGGGCTTATCTTCTAGCACTTTATTGGACAATATTCTATTATGAGCCATAGGGCTTAAATTGGCTAATTTTCAGAAGTAGATCACCAGACCTTTCTTCCTAGTCTGTCTTAGTCTGGAAACTCTGCTGAAACCTGTCCACCATGAGTGACCCTGCTGGGATTGGAAATTCTGGTGACATAGCTTCCAACATCATAGCAACATGCAAGCCATAGGAGTATGACAAACTGACAGATGAATGGTGAGAGAGAGGGATAGTATATTAGTTATCTAATACTGGAGAATAAATCACCCCAAAATATAGTTGCTTAGAATAGCAATAATCTCCACCCCCCCCATCTCTGACACTCTTGTGGGTTTGAAAGTGGCTTAGTAGGCAGTTTTCACTCAAGGTCTCTCATATAGTTCCAGTCATATATCAGCTGGGGCTGCAGTCGTCTGAAGGCTTGAGTGGGGCTGGAGGCTCACTCACATGGCTGGTAAGTGGGAGTTGGCTGTTGGCTAGGGGCCTCAGTTCTTTTCCATATGGGCCTCCCCACAGAAGCACTTATTTTCATGTCATGACAGCTGGCTTTCCCTGGAATGAGTGACTTCACCTCAGACATCACCCAACAACCAACACTTCTGCCATAATCTATTGGTCACTCAGGCCAGCCTTCAATCAGCATGAGAGGGGACCACCCAGGATGTGAATATCAGAAGGGGTCACTGGAGAGCATCTTGGAGGCTGGCTACCATCAATGGTGTCTTATTTAGCTCTGTAGCACTAGCCTCTAGCAAACAGCTTGGTACACAGTAGGGCTCTGTGAACATCTACTGGATGAGCAAAGAGGACAAGGAAGATGGGGTTGTCTGTGTGGCTATCTCCAGGGAAGCACCATGCCAGGCTGTCTTAAGGAAGAGAGAACCTGTGTTCTCTGGGCCTATCGACTCCTGCTGGCTGCACCTGGATTGTGGGTTGTGGGGGATGAGGGAGTTGGGGCACAGCCTACTTTCTTCCCCTGAGAACAGAACAAATGTTCTGATGGGGCACAGCTTACTCTGCATCCACACCTAGTGACCAGTTAAAGACTGGAGATGTGTCTCATGGTGCCCTACAATCACCCCTTCTCTGGGCTGAGCTGATTTTGGCATGTGGGAAGATGCCAAAATATGTCTTGAGCACAGGTAGAGGAAGTTACATGCCTGGGACAAATTGGAGATTAAGAGCCTAATAAAAGGGCAAAGATCCCATGAGTGGCTGTGCCTTTTTTTCACAGCTCCTTTTGCAGGAACTTAGGTGGGTTGGCCCTTGGAAATGGAGAGTATTCAGGATGTGCTCAAAGGGTTTTGAGGTGGCCACCAGTGATTACAGAGTAAAAGAAGAGGTCACCTGTGTAGCCACAACAACTCCCAAATCCTTCACTAGAAAGTCATTTCGTTGGGTTGCTGAGGTGCTCTGGCCTTTACTATCTGGGCCCCCATGCTACCCTCCAAGAGTAGGCCATGTGCTATTAAGAATTACTTTCCAGAACTGCCCCAAGGAAGATGGTATTCAACCTTAGACTGCACTCCTTCCACCCATATCCCTCTGCCCCTACCAGTTCTGGTGGGAGGTCTGTCCAAGTAGCTCTTTTGGATTCTGTTCCATCCTGGTAAGAGGCCCCTTCTTTTATGATGAAAACCCCTTTATTCACACTCTGGCTTTTCCAAATCTACCTCCTTTGCTGTATGTTCCTTTCTGATCACCTCCAGTCTAGCCTCCCTCCCAGTCTAGCCTCTCTCTCTCCTTTTCCAAACATATTATTAAAACTTTGTTGTTTGCTACACAACAATGCATGTTTATTAGTTGTTTCTTTAAACAGTTTCAGTGGTCTCCAGCACCCACACCTAACCTGAAACCTACTTAACTCATTCTGAAACCAACCTCTCCAAGGTCTCTCTTTATGAGGGACACCTTTTAAAATCATTACCAGGAGACATGCGGAGAGGGCAGTGGATTTATTCACAGAGAGAATCAATGTTCCACATGGGCTAATAACCACTTCTGTTGTTGTTAGGTGCTGTCAAGTCAGTTTCTACTTATAGTGACCCCATGTGACAGAGTAGAATGTCCCATAGAGTTCCCTAGGCTGTAATCTTTACAGAAACAGATCACCAGGTCTTGCTCCCAGAGCCATGGATGGGTTCCAACCAGCAACCTTTCAGTTAGCAGCCGAGCATTGCATCATCCACCCACTGCCACTGAGTTGATTCCAACTCATAGACACCCTATAGGACAGAGTAGAACTGCCCCATAGGGTTTTCAAGGCTGTAAATCTGTGGAAGCAGACTGCCACATCTTTCTCCTGTGGAGTGCCTGGTAGGTTTGAACCACTGACCTTTTGGTTAGCAGCTGAGCTCTTAACCACTGTATTACCAGGGCTCCTTTAATAATGGGCTTTATTTATCAAATCATGCTCCACAAATGGCAAATAGATCAAGGAGAGATCCTTGGTGAAGGCCAGAGTAGCAAGAAAATGTCCAAAACACATTCCTGCTTCCTCACTCTTTTGTTTAAATCAGGCCCCAAGAATTTAACAAAGATGAAGGGACAAGCCTAATCACAGCTTTCTAGAAAATGAGTTGTTGTTCTCCTACAGAGCAAGGAGACCAGTTTTTCTCCATTTTTTTTTTTAAAGCTTCAGGGATAAAGCAAAGGACACTGGATTGAATGCAGCAGGAAGGACCTGGGCTTAAAATAAGGAAGACTTGTCAGCCTGATGGTGAGAACCACGGAAACTGGGCATGACCTGGCAGGAGCAGTTGTGCAAAATACCTTCTGGGAAGTTTGAACATGGAAACACTGATTCAGCAGCATTTATGGGTGAGCCTGAGTCAAGTCCTACAGTCAGGGCCTCAGCCGTTGGGGCCAAGGGAGGTAGTGGCACAAGATGGTCAAGGGGCATGCCCCAGGCAGGGAGAGATTCAGGGCAGGGCTTGTTCTGTAGATTAGGAAGGCCAGCTGACAACCAGAAGCAGGACTGGGTTCTTGTCCATCTTCTTTCCTGGCCCACTCCTATGTATCCTTCAGGAGTCAGTGCAAGCACCACCTCCTCCAGAAGGCCCTCCATCATGACAGTGAGCATTTGGCAGTGAACCTGGGACTTAGCTGCTTTCCTCTCCAGACTGCAGCCCCTTTGAGGGGGACTGTGGGTAATTCATCATTATGTTCCTTATGCCTGAAAGATGCTCTGGAGGGATGGAGGGAATGAGGAAAGGAAGGAAGCAGTAGGAAGAAAGAAAGGAAGGAAAGCAAAGAGAAAGGGACAGAAGGAGGGAGAAAGGAAGGAGAGAAGAAAGAAGGCAGAGAGGAGAGAGAGAGAGAGGACAGAAGATAAAGGGAGACTGTCTCAATTTCCTGGTGCTACCATAACAGAGGGAGCTCTGGTAGCGTAGTGGCTAAGGCACTTGACTGCTAACCAGAAGGCTGGCGGTTCAAACCCACCAGCCACTCCTCGGAAGGAAGGTTGGGCAATCCTACTTCCGTAGTGATACTGCCTCGGAAACCCAAGAAGGGGTCGCTATGAGTCAGGGATGACTCGACGGCACATAACAACAACAACAACAACCATAACAGAAATGCTACAAATGGATGACTTTAAAGAACAGAAATTTATTTTCTCACAGCTCTAGAGGCTGAAAATCTAAATTAGGGTCTTGGCTGTGTATATTCCTTCTTTGGGCCTGCAGTGCAGTGAATTGCTTAATATAGCCCTTCTAGCCATTGTCCACCATTTTGTGGTGTGTTGTAAATCCCAGGAGCTCTGGTGACACAGTGCCTAAGGCATTTGACTGTTAACCAGACGGTTGGTGGTTCAAACCCACCAGTGCTCCACAGAAGAAAGATGAGGCAATCCACTTCCGGAAAGATTTACTGCCTTGGAAACCTGATGAGGGTCACTATGAGTTGGAATTGACACAATGACAGTGTTTTGTTTTGTTTTTTTTTAATTTGTGAATCCTAGTCTCTATGCCTGTTTAGGGAGCTCTGGTGGCACAGTGCCTAAGGCATTTGACTGCAAACCACAAGGCTGGTGGTTCAAAACCCCCAGCCACTCCCCGGAAGGAAGGTTGGGCAATCTGCTTCTGTAGTGATCCAGCCTCAGAAACCCAAGGAGGGGTTGCTATGAGTGAGATTGCTATGAGTGGGATCTGATTCCACGGCAGTGCGGTGTGTTGCGTTGTGTATGCCTGTTCAGGGTGGGATGTATCTTAAGTCTCGCCTTCCTGGATGGTATGACTTAAGTCATACTACCCTTAGTTTCCTTGAGGGTGTATCTGTGAATGTTCTGGAAAAGTGTGCTTTGTTGCTCTGGTCCTGTGTTTGGATCATCATCATCTCACCCCTGGGCTTGAGATAGCAGCTGGTCATCTGACCTGCCGATTGGGGTTCACCAGCCCCTGCAATCCTCCAGACCTACACACAGACTTGGGACCTGCTAGCCTCCCAGGCTCCACCACCATGTGAGCCATTTCCTTGACAGTTTGTGAGTTCTGTGAGGCATTATAGTGAAATACAGAACCCTAAGACAGGAGAGAGAATACTGAGGGGAGGAGGAGGAGTTGATGTTAGAGATGATGGAGTGGTACAGCATTGGAAAAGTTGGACATTTGGGACATCCTTTAACCTCCACCACATAGGGACCAGCCTTGTGCTGATTCTTTTAAAAGAAGTTATTCGCAGGGGTTCTCTCCTAGTTTGTGGTGTCTCTGGCACTCTTCAGCATTCATTTGCTTAGAGAGGTCCTCACAAGGCACCTATCTTCCACCTGTGTGTGTGTGTGTGTGTATGGTATGTGTCTGTGTCTATTCCGTTCTTTTTATAACTCAGAAATGACTGGATTGAGAACATACTCTACACTGGTATGACTTCATTAACATAACAAAAGGAAAGCCCTATTTCCAAACAGGGTCATATTTATAGGTATAGGGTTAGGATTTCAACACATATTTTTTGGGGACACAATTCAATCTGTAACACAGACTACATAAAGAAGTATAAAAACTCATTAGTAAGAAAACAAACAATCCAATAACAAATGGGCAAAAGATTTGAACAGACACTTCACAAAAGAAGATATACAAATGGCAAATAAGCATATGAAAGACACTCAGCATCATCAGTTATTAGAGAGAAATGGAAATTAAATCCACAATGAGATACCATTACACACTTAAAGCATGGCTAACAAGAACAAAACAAGACTGACAATACCAAGCATTGATGAAGATGCAGAGCAACTGAAAATCTCATAACTGAACTCAACATAGTTTAGCCTTTAGAGAAAATAGTTTGGCAGTTTCTTACAAAGTTAAGTGTATGCTTATCATTCAGCCCAGCAATCCCAGTCATAAATATTTAATCCAGATGAATTGAAGACTTGTGTTCACACAAAAATCTGTATGTGCATGTTTTTAGGGGCTTTATTTATAACCATCGAAACTGGAAACATCCTAGATGTATGTTCCTCAAGTGGGGAATATATAAACAAACTGTGGTACAGTCAGTAAAAAGGAAAAAAAAAATTACCAGATACATACATACATATGTACTGAAGGAATACAGTACTGAAGGAGCTCTGGTGGCATAGTGCCTAAGGAATTTGACTGCTAACCAGAAGTTTGATGGTTCAAATCCACTAGCTGCTTCACAGAAGGAAGATGGGGCAATCTACTTCTGTAAAGATTTACTGCCTTGGAAACCCAGTGGGGGTCACTGTGAGTCAGAATTGATTTGATGGCAGTGGGTTTGTTTGGTGTTTTGTTTGTATAGTACTGAGATTTCATATATAAAATAGGTTTCACCAAATACATTATGCTCCTGGTTACTCAACACACACATCTGAGGTTGCCATTCCTGTTTTGACCTTTATACCCAGTGCACTTGTGATCTGTAGCAGACATTTGTCATTCTTTTTGGTTGTATAGCATCTGAATTCCTGCCCAATGTTGAGGGAAAGCCCTTTCTTTCTTCTCTCTGTCTCTCTTTTTTTTTCTTGGTTTTTAACTGTTTATTGTGATTTGGGTGAAAGTTTACAGAGCAAATTGGTTTGCCATTCAAAAATTCATACAGATTTTGTTTTGTGACATTGATTGCAATTCCCACAATTTAACAGCACTCTTTCCACTTCCTGTGTTTACTGTTTCCAGTTGTCCTTCTTTCCTATTCCTTCCTTCTAAGCTTTATCCCTAGGCAAATGCTGCCCTTCTGATCTCATATGTTTGAATGTTCTAAGAGTGGGTACCTCCCTGGTGATACTGTTTACCTTATATGCCTACCATTTGGCCAGAAATTGAACCACAGGGATGAGTTCAGTTCCAGAATCGAAGGCTGTCTAAGGGACATAGTCTTGGAGGTTTCACCAGTCTCTATCAGACCAGTAAACCTGGTCTATTTTATGATTTTGAGTTTTGTTCCACATTTTTCTCCCACTCTATCCAGGATCTCCTATTGTGATCACTTTCAGAGAGATCAGCAGTTGTAGTCAGGGACCATATAGTTCTGGGCTCAGGGTCATGGATGCTGAGGTTTACATGGTCCATTAGTCCTTTGGGCTAATTGTTCCCTTGTGTGTTGTTGTTAAGTGCCGTCGAGTCGTTTCCGACTCATAGCGACCCCATGCACAGCAGAACGAAACACTGCCCGATCCAGCGCCAGCCCCACAATCCCTGCTATACTTGAGCCCATCATCGCAGCCACCGTGTCAATCCATCTCATTGAAGGCCTCCCCCTTGGATTGTTCCCTTGTATCTTTGATTTTCTTCACTGTTTTTGCTCTAGACAAGGAGAGACCAATAGTTGCACCTTAGATGGCCACCCATTAGCTATTAAGACCCCACTTGCTACTTACCAAAGCAGAATGTAGAACATTGTCTTTGTGACCCATGTTATGTCCCCCCAAGACTATGATCCTAAGCCTTTAGGCCCTGCGACTCATTCCCACAAGATGTTTGTTTATGGCTAAGAATTTTCATAATTTTGCCCTCTATGTGCACTCTACTATATTCATGCATATATTTGCAGCACCTATAAATACATCTGTAGAAATGTACTCTGTCAAACCTATATATATATTTATGGGTGTAGTCCCATTCCTCTTATTATACCTGTTCTGCTTAAGGATCTATGTATCCACTTACAATTACTGTTATTACTGTTATTGCGGGATTGTGTATGTAATAATATTTACCTTTGTTGCCTTTAACTCTTGTGTTTCTCCCAGTGTCTTCCTTTGCCTTGATCATAGTGTGCTGACCCTTTCTTTCCCTTATTGTATATTGCCTTTTCCTTCACCCAAGTTAATATACGTCTATCCTCTAGTTAGTGATTTACCCTCCATTCCCCTCCCACCCCTGGTAATTTTCAAAGAATATTTCTTTCTGTGTATAAACCTTTTCTGACTTTTTACAGTAGTGGTCTCATATCATATCTATCATTTTGTGATTAATTTTACTCAGCATAGTGTCCTTCAAGTTCATCTATGTTATGAGGTGTTTTGCAGATTCATCATTCTTTATTATTGCATAGTATTCCATTGTGTGTATGTACCATAATTTGTTGATCCATTCCTCTGCTGACTGGCATTTAGGTTGTTTCCATCTTTTTGCTATCGTAAATAGTGCTGCAATGAACATAGGTGTGCATATATCTGTGTCGTGGCTCTTATTTCTCTAGGATATATACCTAATAGTGGGATTGCTGGATCATGTGGTATTTCTATTTCCAACTTTTTAAGGAATGCCATACCATTTCCCACAGTGGTTGCACCATTTTACAGTCCTACCAGCAATGTATGAGAGTTCCAGTCTCTCCACACCCTCGCCAGCATTTTTTTCTTTTTTAAACTACCTTGTTAATGCTGTGGTGAGATATCCCATTGCTGTTTTGATTTGTATCTCTCTAATGACTAGTGAAAGGAGCTCTGGTGGCATAGTGCCTAGGATATTTGACTGCTAACCAGAAGGTTGGTTGTTCAAACCTCTCAGCTTCTGTAAATATTTACTGCTTTGGAAACCCAATGGAGGTTGCTATGAGTCAGAATTGATTTGATGACAGTGAGTGTGGTTTTTGGTTTTGGTTTTGGTTTTGGAATGACTAATGATCATGAGCATTTGTGTTTGTTGGTTGCCTGATGAAGTGTCTGTTCATGCGCTCTGCCCATTTAATTGGATTTTTGTTGTTGTTGTTGTTGAGATGTTGAAGTTTTCTATAAATTTTAGAGATTAGTCCCTTGTCCAACACGTTGTTGACAAAAATTTTTTCCCTGGTGTGTGGGTTCTCTTTTTACTCTTTTTGGCAAAGTCTTTTGATGCACACAAATGTTTAATTTTTAGGAAGTCCCAGTCATCTAGTTTGTCTTCTGTTGTTTGTATATTTTCAGTTACATTTGATTATATATTTATGCCATGTATTATGGCCCCTAAGTTTGCCCCTATCTTTCCTTTGATGATCTTTATAGTTTTTGGTTATACATCTAGGTCTTTAATCAAACTTGAATTAGTAGTTTTTGTGTGTGGTGAGATATATGGATCCCGTTCATTTTTCAAACCCACCAGCCACTCCTCAGAAGGAAGGTTGGGCAATCCACTTCCATAGTGATCCTGCCTTGGAAACCCAAGGAGGGGTTGCTGTGAGTCGGATCCAACTTGATGGCAGTGCGTTGTATTTTGCATTGAGTTTCTGTCTGTTTTCACAGAACTTTTTGTCTTGTCTAGAACTTATCTTTAGGGTCTTGGGAAGGGTCTGTTAACTTGGAGGGAGAAAAAATTATATCAGTTGGCTATATATATATATATATATATATATATATATATATTTTTTTTTTTTTCCTTTAAATTTATCAAAGGAACCCCTATGTGTTCACTTATGCTCTATATATTCTGGAAAACACGTAAGGCAAGGCTGCTGCCAGCCTGAAGGAGCTTAAAGTCTAAATAAGAAGACAAGATTTAGATATATATCAGCAGATAACAGTTTAGGTTTGTTTGAGACAGACCATGTGGCATTTGACTGCTAACCAGAAGGCTGGTGGTTCAAACCCACCAGCCACTCCATAGAAGGACACCAGGCAATCTACTGCCTCAGAAACCCAGAGGGGCTTGCTATGAGTCAGAGTCGACTTGATGGCAGTTTGTTAGTTAGTTTGTGTGTTTCTATGGGATAGATTGTAAACTCAAAATTTTAGGGGAGATGTGTTGCTTCAGTGGGGTTGAGTTTCTCGTCACTGGAGATAATCAAGCAGTGGTCAAATTAATGGTGGAATTAGATGATTGAATTAGCCAAATTAATATAGGTATGGTTGAATTAGATGATGTCAGTTTGTCATACTGTAGTGGCTTGCATGTTGTTATGTGGCTGGAGGCTATGCCACCAGTATTGCAAATACCAGCAAGTGGATATCCAGTTTTGCCAGCACCATTTGTTTAAGAGACTGTTTCTTCCCCCGTTTAATGGGTTTTGGTCCTTTGTCAAATATCACCTGTCCATAGATGGATGGACAGGTTCTGGATTCTCAATTCTGTTCCATTTGTCTATGTGTCTGTCATTGTACCAATACTAGGCTGTTTTGACTACTGTGGCTGTACAGTAAGTTTTGAGAGTGGGGAATGTGAGGCTTCCTACTTTGTTCTTCTTTAGCAGTGCTTTATCTGAGGCCTCTTTCATTTCCATATGAAGTTTCCATCTCTTTAAAGAATGGTGATGGAATCAGGATTAGGATTGCATTATATCTGTAGATTGACATTTTCGCAATAAGTCTTCCTATCCATAAGCATGTTATAGCCTTCCATTTATGTAGGTCTCTTTTGGTTTCTTGGAGTAGTGTTTTGTAGTTTTCTTTGTATAAGTTTTTTGTATCTCTGGTTAGATTTATTCCTAAGTACTTCATCTTTTGGGTGGTTATTGTAAATGCTATTGTTTTCTCAACTTCCTTTTCAGAGTTCTCTTTGTTAGTATAGGGGAATTTGACTGGTTTTTGTATGCTGATCTTGTATCCTGTCACTTTGCTGAATCTTTCTATTAGTTCTAGTAGTTTTCTTGTTGAATCTCCAGGATTTTCTATGTGTAGGATGATATCATCTGCTAATAGAGATAGTTTTACTTCTTCTTTGCCAGGTTGGATGCTGTTTAGTTCCCTTTCTTGCCCTGTTGCTCTGGCTAGGACTTCCATTACAATATTGAATAGGAATGGTGATAAAGGGCATTCTTGTTTGGTTCCCATTGGCAAGGGGAATGCTTTCAGTATCTCTCCATTGAGAGTAATGTTAGCCATTGTTTTTGTATATATGCCCTTAATTATGTTCCTATTAATTCTATTCCTATTTTGGTGAGGAAAGCCCTTTCTTACAGATTTTACTTCCTTTAATAACAGTGGAAAATACTAGACACATTCTCAGCTTTCTTTGTAGCTTGGGAGCATTAGCTTCAGATTTCATATTGGAAACAAAGTGGCAGGGACAGTATATAATTCACTCTGGTAATGGGTGGGGAGTAGGAGTAGTGACCATACACAGTGTCCAGGTTAGTTGTGGCTGTTGGTCTCAAGGCATGTCCAGTGGCAATGGGGCAGTGGTGGTGTTTAGGACTTGTGATGGTCTTCCCTGGATCAGTCCCATAATGTGATTTTTGGTCACTCTTTTTGTGACATCTCCAAGAAAATCGGGGAAGAAAGTTTAATTTAATAACATGGTTGTTGTTCTGTTGTTAGGTGCTATCAAGTAGGTTCTGACTCATAGTGATCCCAAGTACAACACAACACTGCCCAGTTCTGTGCTGTCCTCACAATTGTTGCTATGCTTGAGCCCATCGTTGCAGCCACTATGTCAATCTATCTCTTTGAGGGTCTTCCTCTTTTTTGCTCCCCCTCTACTATACCAAGCATCATGTCCTTCTCCAGGGATTGGTCTCTCCTGATAACATGACCAAATTTTGTGAGATGAAGTCTTGCTGTCCTTGCTTCTAATAAGCACTCCAGCTTGTACTTCTTCCAAGACAGATCTGTTCATTCTTCTGGCAGTCCATAGTATATTTAATATTCTTTGCCAACACCATAATTGAAAGGTATCAATTCTTCTTCATTCTTTCTTATTCATTGTCCAGCTTTGGCATGCATATGAGGCATGCATATGAGGCAACATAGCTTGGGTCAGGTGAACCTTAGTCCTCAAAGTGACATCCATGGCTTGGGTTAGGCACATCTTAGTCCTCAAAGTGACATCTTTGCAGAAAATAACAAGGTGGGAATTAGAATAAAGATTACCAATTGTATAGAATAGTTCTCAGGGGATTAAGGTGTCACTATTGCTCCACCCCATGCATTAGTCAAATGACAGGCAGAACATGTACTCAGGTAGAGCTGAGGAATGAGAGTTTTCACAGGACCTTTTCTTTACAGTGTTCCAAAGATTTACTTTCTCAGTATATCACCTCCTTTAGTTCTAGGGAGCTCTGGTGGCATAGTGCCTAAGGCATTTGACTGTTAACCAGGAGGCTGGCAGTTCAAACCCACCAGCCACTCCTCGAAAGGAAGGTTGGGGAATCTACTTCCATAGTGATACTGCCTTGGAAACCCAAGGAGGGGTCACGTCACCATGAGTCTGATCCAACTCCACGGCAGTGAATTTGGTTTTGGTTTTTAGTTCTCAAACAATTCTAAAGACACATGCCTAGGCCTCCAGGGGTATACCTTTAGGATAGAGAGATATGAGATATTAACATTCAAATGGAAACAATATGAGTCATAGTAATACCTAGTGGACTCCTACTACATATGAGCTAGGCACTTTATGTAAACTATGCCTAGTCCTGCAAAATTGACATCATTAATCCCTGTGACAGATGGAGAAATAGCCACAGGTGATTAAGTAATTTTTCCCAAACATACAATGAAGAAGTGTAGGCTAAAGAAGAGTCCTAGTGGAACATAGTGAAGGAGGGGAAAAGGTGGTTTGACAGGCAATGAGTCCTTACTGGCATGGAACCCTGAGGTACAGACTCAGAGAAATCAACCTATGGCCACTGCAAGCTGTAGGCTCAAAAAAAGACCTAGGCAGGGGCATATCTACAGAAAATAGCCTCTATGGCAACTAGCTTTAAATTGCTGGGTGATTTCTCACAGCTGGCGATGGAAACTGGGATGGCTAATAGAAACTGCTCATTGGTCCGCCTCTCCACAAGTGGTGCCCAGGGTACCTGCCATCCCTGCCATACCTTAGATATGCCTCTGGACCTAGGGAAGCAAAACTAACAGAATGTGAAGTCCCAGAGGATATGGAGGCAAAGACACTAGAAAAGGGGCAAACTCATTGACCTGTTGCCATCGAGTTGATTTCAATTCATAGTGACCTTATAGGACAGAGTAAAACTGCCCTCATGGGGTTTCCAAGGCTGTAATTTTTATAGAAACAAACTGCCACACCTTTCTCCCATGGGGCAATTGGTGGGTTTGAACTGCTGACCTTTCAATTAGTAGCCAGGTGCTTAACTGCTGTGCCACTAGGGCTCCTCAGAAAAGGGGCAAAGTCCTCATCAATCTGTGGATAGTGAGGAACTTCCAGGGAGTGAAGGTCTCATACTTACTAACTCTCCAGCTGGAAGGGGCCATCTGATCCAACACCCAATTCAGAGATAAGGTAATGCAGCCAGAGAGGAAAAGAGACTTGCCCAAAGTCCTCCAGTATTATGGATTAAGTTGTGCCTCCCAAAAGATTTATTGAAGCCTTAACCTCCAGTACCTGTGATCTTTTTTGGAAATACAGTCTTTGAAGATGTTATCAGTTAAGTTAACATGAGGTCATATGTGATGAGGATATGGTGGGTCCTAATCCAATATATCAGCTTATCATACTGTGGTGACTTGTGTGTTGCTATAAGGCTGGTAACTATGCCACTTACATTCCAAATACCAGCAAGATCACCCATGGTAGACAGGTTGCAGCAGAGCTTCCAGACTAAGACAGACTAGGAAGAAAGTCCTATTGATCTGTTCTGAAAACTACCCAATGAATACTGTACAGACCACAGCAGAATATTGTTCAATACAGTGCTGGAAGCTGAGCCCTCTAGATTAGAACATACTCAAAACACATAGTGGCTACAACAATGGACTTGATCATACCAACAATTCTGAAGATAATGCAGGACTGGACAATATTTTATTCTGTTGTACATGGGGTTACCATGAGTTAGAGCCAACTCAATGGCAACGAACAGCAACAACATCAATATAATATGGCTGATGTCCTTATAAAAGAAGAGACACAGAAAGACACACAGAGGGAAGGTAGCCATGTGAAGACACAGGCAGAGAGATTGCAGTGATCTAGAAGCCAAGGACCTCCACTTGTCATTAGAAGTTAGGAAAGAGCATGGAACAGATTCTCTATCAGAACCCTCAGAACACCATGGCCAATATCCTGATTTCAGACTCCTAATCTCCAGAACTATGAGACAATAAATTTCCATTTTATAAGCCATCTACTTTGTGGTACTTTGTTATGGCAGCCCTAGAAAACTATGCATCCAGCTTGTCCACAGCAGGGCAAGACAAGAATTCACGTTCCTGAGTCCTGGACCAGCGATCTTTCAGAGTCATCTTCCTGCAGTTGTGGGGAATACATGGGCTATGGAGCGAGTGACCTTTTAATTAATCATCCAAACCGGGACAGTTTTGAGAGTGAGAATGGGAATTATTAATAATTACACCAGGACAGCAGGTGTAAATAGGACTGCCCTGGGCAAACAGGATACATGGTCACCCAAGCACGACAGCTGAATGCTATCCACTTGTCCACCAGGAAAGCTTCTTTGTAGCCTATGGATGAAGAGACCTGAGAACTCTTTGTGTTGTTGTTGTTGTTGTTATGTGCCGTCGAGTCGGCCTCGACTCATAGCGACCCCTCCTTGGGTTTCCGAGGCAGTATCACTACGGAAGTAGGATTGCCCAACCTTCCTTCCGAGGAGTGGCTGGTGGGTTTGAACCGCCAGCCGTCTGGTTAGCAGGCAAGTGTCTTAGCCACTATGCTACCAGAGCTCCCTACTCTTTATCACCTTCTATACCTGACGACTTGCCTGCTAACCAGACGGCTGGCGGTTCAAACCCACCAGCCACTCCTCGAAAGGAAGGTTGGGCAATCTTACTTCCGTAGTGATACTGCCTCGGAAACCCAAGGAAGGGTCGCTATGAGTCGGGGCCGACTCGACGGCACATAACAACAACAACAACAACATACCTGACGAGAGGCTGAATAACCAAAAGTCCCAAGGGCCTGGCCTTCCCAGGGGTCGTCAGGACTTCCCAAGAACCAGGTGCTCCAAAACTGGCCTCTGTCACCACCCAGAGCTGTGTATGCATAAACAGAGGCCCCATTGTACTGTTCCCATCTATTAGAGGGCAAGTGCCTGGCTGAGTCTGGCAGAGCTCTGGTTTCAGGTGCTTCCCTCGGGGTGATAGCCACTGAACCAAGGAGCTGTAAATATGGGGCCTTCCTGTGAAGGTGCAGACCAGTGGAGAAAAGGTCTCTCCTAGCCTTGTAGCTAGGTCACAGCAGAAACTTCTAGAATGTGAGGAACACACTCAATTGGCATGGCTATCTGTGCTGTTTCCTTCTCTGTTCCTCATACTTCTGCCCACTTCCTGATAGTCATGAGCTTCTAAAACGTTAATGTGCACATGAGTCACCTGGGGATCACGTTAGTGCAGATTCTAATTCAGTGAGTCTGGAGTGGAGACTGAAATGCTTTCTAACACGTTCAGGTGATGCCAGTGCTGTTGGTTCAGGGACCACACTCAGAATAGTGAGGTCATAGATGTCCTCCTTCCAGTCCGTTCCTTGCCTTCATGTGACTGCTTTTTCAGATCTCAGTGTAAATGGCCCCTTATCAGAGATACCTTCCCTGATTACCATCTAAATAAGGTCTCTTCTGTGACCCTCTCTCACAGCATCTAGCTCACTTCCTGCACAGCAGTAATCATAATTTGTAATTTTTTTTAATGTGGTTGTTATTTATAGTAGTAAAATATCATAGTATGTCCCCAATAGATCATGCCTTCCCACAGCCACACTTTTGTGAAATCTCTTTTCACCCTGACTTTGGGCTTGAGCATGTAATTTGCTTGGGCTAAGGGCACATTAGCAATATCACATTATCACAAGCTTAAAAAGCATTTGTGCATTGGGCTTACCCTCTTGGAATACTGCTGCTATTATGAAGAAGCCCTAGCTAGCCTACTGAGGCCTGTCTCTGGCTCAGCAACAGCCAACACTAATTGCCAAACATAGGAGTGAGGCCACCTTAGTTCATCCAGCTCCAGTCGAGCCATCAAGTGATTGCAGCCACATGTGTGAGTCCAGAAAAAATCACTTAGCTGAGCCCAGCCCAGACTGCTGATGCACACAACAGTGAGTAAATAAAATGGTTGTTGTTTTAAGTCATTGAATTGTTGGGGCAGTTTGTTAGACAGCAATAAATAACTAATACATTCATCTAATGTCTCTATTAGGGTTGAGACTAGGTCTGTTTTGTTTCTACCTTATACTCAGTAGCTAATAGGATCCGTAAGTGCTTTCAAGTCTTCCTCACTTATAGCAAGCAAGTTGTGTCATCTGCATATCACAGGTTGTTAAAGAATCTTCCTCCAATCCTTATGCCACATTCTTCTTCATATAGTCTAGCTTAATGGATTATTTGCTCAGCATATTTGAAGTACTTACTGATGAAGATCAAAGATTACAGCTGTCAGTATGGATTACACCTCAACATAAAGAACCCCAAATCCTCACAACTGGACCAATAAGCAACACGATAAATGGAGAAAAGGTTGAAGTTGTCAAGGATTTAATTTTACTTAGACAAACAATCAACATCTGTGGAAGAAGCAATCAAATCAGACAATGTATTGCATTGGGCAAATCTGCTGCAAAAGACCTCTTTAAAGTGTTTAAGAGCAAAGATGTCACTGTAAAGACTAATGTACATCTGACTCAAGCCATGGGATTTTCAATAGCCTCATATGCATGTGAGAGCTGGACAATAATAAGAAAGACCATAGAAGAATTGATGTATTTGAATTGTGATGTTGGCAAAGAATACTGAATGTACCATGGACTACTAGAAGACTGAATAAATCTGTCTTGGAGGAAGTACAGCTGGAATGCTCCTTAGAAGCAAGAATGGTCAGACTTCATCTCTCATATTTTGGTCATATTTTCAGAAGGGACCAGTCTCTGGGGAAGGATATCATGCTAGGTAAATAGAGGGTTGGCAAAAAAGGGAAAGACCCTTAATGAGATGGATTGACACAGTGACTGTGACAACAGGCTTAAGCATTGTGGGGATTGTGAGAATGGTGCAGGACCGGGCAGTCTTTCATTCTTTTGTGCATGGTTGTTGTGAGTTGAAATGAACTCGATGGCACATTACAACAACAACAACAGGACCTGGCATTGTAGGTGTTTGGTGTCTACATCCACTCTTCACTCATCAACATGGTTAGGTTTCAAAGGCCTGGTCATTATGTGAAAATCATGTTATGGGAAAATGAAAGATGACCAGATCAGATCATAAAATGGGGGATGACTACATCATTACAGAACTGCCAAATTACATCATTACATAACTGCCAAAGCACTGAGAATTAGAGCCCAACCAAGCTGACGCATAATCTTAGCCGTCAGAGCCAGCGTTACTCTCACCTCACACCTTGGCATTCATTATTGCCAAAGGTATGTCACTAAAGCACAAAATAGACAGATTTTTAGCATTGTTTTAAATGTGAAAAGCCAGATAATGATCTAGTCGATAAGTGAGGAGTAGGCTTACTTCTATACAGTAAACAGCCACTGTCCCAAGACCTCTGAATATCCCCCAGCTACCCTGTTATGAGTCTGCTACTCTGCTATGAGTCGGAAATGACTCGACGGCACTTAACAACAACAACAAACAACAAAACCCTGTTATTGTTAGCTGCTGTGGGGTCAGCCCCCAACTTGTGGAGACCTTATGCACAATGGGATTGGACTGTTGTGATCCATGGGATTTTCACTGAATGAGTTTTTTGGAAGAAGATTGCCAGCACTTTCTTCTTAGTCTGTCTTAATCCAGAAGTTCCACCAAAACTTGTTCAGAATCATAGCAACAAGTAACGCTCAACTGCCAAACAAGTGGTAGCTACACTGAGGTACAATGGCCAGGAACTAAATCCAGATCTCTCACATGGAAGGAAGGAATTCTACCACTGGACCACCACTGGCCCTCTCCCAGCCATTCTAGCCCTCCCCAAAATGCAAATAAAGATTTAATGTCCAGCACAGAAGGAGGCCCTTAAGTCTTTGTTTCCTATACTAGCATGTTCTGATTAGTCAGTGCCTTGACATACCATTAATAAATATTTTGAAAATCATCCCTAACTATGTTGTCTCCTTTACATTGGCCAGTATAAGAGAAAATATTTTTCTGAGCATTCTTTGCAAAAGTCCTGAGTTTCAATCTAACTGGAGTATTTATCTGAGGTCACATACTCATCCCTTAACCAATCACTGTGGCAAGGACTAGAAAGCATTGATAAGCCTAGATTAGATCACATGCATTATTTTTGTCCTTTCTCGACCAAGGATGGGCAGCTTGTCTGGGAACAGGGTGGTGGAGAAAAACTCATGGGCTTTAGAATCAGACAGATCTAGGTGGCTCAATCATTCATGAATTCAAATATGTTTTTATTTGGAGTCCCTGGGTGGTGCAAATGGTTAAGGCTTTTGCCTGCTAAATGAAAGGTTGCCTCAGTGGTTTGAACCCACTTAGAGGCTCCTTGGAAAAAAGCCTTGGTGACCTATTTCAAAAAAACCAGCCAGTGAAAACCCTATGGAGCGTAGTTCTACTCTGACACAGATGGGGGTCACCATGAATCAGAATTGACTCAATGGCAGCTGGTTTCATTAATTGAATATATGGAATGTCTGTTGAAAGAACTAGAATTTGCTCATTTAGGTTGTAAATGACCTATAAATGTTTCTGTTAGAAAAATCTCAGACTCCCAGGTGTACCTCTTATCTTTACTGACTGTGCAAGTAAAAGAAGGAAAGAGAAAAAGTTGCTCTAGTAAAGTAAAACTCAAATAGAATACAGAGCCTGGGTTCTTCAGTAATCTTAAACTGCTTCAAGTTCTTTCTGAAACCAGATCTGGTATAAAGAAGAAGGAAAAAATCAAACTAAACCAAAATAAAGAAACGAGCACTATTCTCAGTTGGCAGGGCCAAACAACTGAGGGAAATGGCCTGTGAAAACAGGGAAGGGGAATCTATGGGATACTTTTGAAGCAAGTTTTTTTTGGGGACTGAACAAGACTGACAGGAAGGGAAGTAAAAAGAAGGGCTAAAGAATAGTAAGTTAGGAGGTTATAGAATAAGGAGAAGGAAAGGAAACATCCCAGGTGGTGGGGACCAAAAGGTATATGTCTACAGGAAGATGAACCTGCCCAGCACCAACAGGTACAGAGTGATGCTCTTGAAATAGTATCTAATTGTGGCCTCTCTCTTCTTGTGGCATTATAGGCCCTTAAAGAAAAAGATTTAATAATCCTCCATCCCGCCTGTGATTTAAATGGGCTGAGCCTGCTTGCTTCTAGGTGGGTCTCTCCATGTGTCATGCCCAAAGCAAACACTAATCTTACCTTGAATGCCTGGAAAATGTGTTCATGTCATTCTTGGAGGCGGTCCTGGGTGTGGGGGAGGGGTAGCAAAGGAGAAATCATTAATACCCAGGATTAGCCAAACTCTTCCCACTGATTCTTCCTCTCAGAGAGCCGCTTCTCAGAGCAGCTTTGACTCATTTGGATCTCATCCTCCATTAACTCTAGCAGTCATTCTCAACAGCTTCACCTCAGAGTTTGTTAGAAATGCAAATTTGTGGGCCCAGAAGTCATGTTTAACAAGAGATTCAGATGCTCAGTCAAATTTGAGGACCATTGCTCTAATACAGAGGTTCCTTTTTCAAATTTTGGAGCTCTGGTGGTGTAGTGCCTAAGGCATTTGACTGCTAACCAGAAGGCTGGTGGTTCAAACCCACCAGCCAGTTCTCAGGAGGAAGATTGGGCAATCTACTTCCGTAGAGATACCGCCTCAGAAACCTGAGGAGGGGTCCCTATTGGTCGGGACTGACTCGACAGTAGTGAGTTTGTTTGTTTTCCAAATTTATTTGTGGTGAAAATATGCATAGCAATACATACACCCCTTCAACATCTTCTACAGGTACAGTTCAAAGCCATTGTTTACATTTTTCACATTGTATCTCATTCTTGCTGTGTCTACCCATATTGTATCTCTACCATTAACTTGGGAGCTCTGGTAGCATAGTGGCTAAGACACTTGCCTGCTAACCAGACGGCTGGCGGTTCAAACCCACCAGCCACTCCTCGGAAGGAAGGTTGGGCAATCCTACTTCCGTAGTGATAACTGCCTCGGAAACCCAAGGAGGGGTCGCTATGAGTCGGGGCCGACTCGACGGCACATAACAACAACAACAACAACCATTAACTTAGCCTCTGTCCCCTAAATTTCCTCTCTGTGTTTCAGAGTTGCTGTTGTCATCTTGATCTCACATAGAAAATTCTTTAAAGAATACCTGCTCAAGACAAACATCCTTCACTAGTTGAGACAAACTATTGTTTAGTTTAAAGATGATTTAATGCGATAGTTTCGTTCAAGGCTTAAAGATTGTCTCAGGGCAACAGTTCCTCTAGTTATAGTGGGTCCAGTAAGTTTGGTTTCTAAAAGAATTTGAAATTCTTAAAACAGAGCTTCTTAACCTTTGTTGTGCTTCAGACTCATCTGGGGAACTTCTTGGCAACATGAATATCTGGTTCTACCCCGAGTAAGTCCAATTTAATTGGTCTGGAGTAGGGCTCAGTTATCCCATTGTCAAAAAAGCTCCATGGATGATTCCAGTGTGCTGCCAAGATTGATAACCACAAGACCTCCCACCTCTCCTCTTCTGTCTCCCAGATAAGGGCTTGGTCTTGGTCTCCTTTTCCTCCTCCTGGCTGAACAGTTAGTGGCCTTCTTCCTGAGGTAGCAGAGGGCAGAATTTGCCGGTATTTCCAATTTAATTTATAAATGTTGTTAGTTGCCTTCAAGTCAATTCCAACTCACTGAGTCCTTGTGTGTGAATAGTACTCCATGGAGTTTTCAAGGCTGTGATCTTTTCCAGAAGGAGAATGCCAGGCCTGTCTTTCTTGGGGTGGCTGGTTAGGTTTGAACTACCAAACCGTTCAGTTACCAGCTGGACACAAATAGTTTGCACCACCCAGGGACTATCTGTCACAGATTCAACACTCTAATGCAGGTACAGGTTTAATCACAGACTCCAGATGGGAAGGGATCTTGAAGAGTGTCTGGTTCAGATACATCTTTTCCAGCTGAGGAGACTGAGGCCCAGAAAGAGCAACTAGTCCAAGGATATATATTAGAGTGAAGCACAGAGCCTGGGACAAGACCCTGATCTTCTGATTCGATGTCCACTGCCTTTTTACCTCCCCACCCCACTTTACTCCTGCTCTGATGGAAAGTGGACTCCAAGCAAAGACCTGGATCTTTTCTTTAAAAATGTTCCCCTATGCTAGACAAGGCACAAGAGGGCTTATGCAATGAGTAAGCTCTGGAAGTCTCTGGAGGTGACCTTGAGCTATAGTCTCATGAAATGAGAGATTCTGATGGCCTGAGATAAGGGGAGATCTCTGGGGGAGGAGAGTCAGCCAACTGAGACAGCTTGGTTCCCAGCCACCTGCCAAGGTCCTGGGTTGGGGAGGGTGGGAAGGAATGAAGGACAGAAAGGTAGTGGAGAGGGGCAGGGGAGCAATGGCCTCATTAGGGTTAGTGTTACCCCTCCGGTGGACTTCCTCCTGCACCAGACCATACATAGAGTAATATGTGATATAGTTGTAATATTGTTAGATTATATGAATACTAACAACAAAATTGTTTTGTAAAATCTTTCTACATTCAATTATAATAGTACTAGTTATAACTTTCTTAGTAACTAAGCAGAAGCCCTGTTTTGTATTTTTCTCCTTCTTTTTCTTTAATTACTACTTCATACTCAGAAGTTATTAATATAGGTTTACAAATACTTCTTACCACAAGATTGTAGCTAAAACACCAGAAAATTTGACAAAATTAGTGACTATAAAAACAGTGAATAACAGTGCACGTGAAGACAAAACCATGTGATTTGAAGCATCTGACCAAAGTGCATAAAACCAAAAACCAAACCCACCCACTGCCATCCAATCAATTCTGACACATAGTGATCCTATAGGACAGAATAGAACTGCTCCATAGGGTTTCCAAGGCTGCAAATCTTTACAGAAGCAGACTGCCTCATCTTTCTCCTGCAGAGAAGCTGGTGGGTTTGAACCCTGACCTTCTGATTAGCAGCAGAATGCTTTAACCACTGCACTAGAGGGTTAAAAAAATAATCAGCATAGAATTTTAGCCTTGTAGATATATTGATATACATAAGCTGAGCATACAAAAAAAAAGTGTTTTTGTTGTTATAATTAACTGTTATAACTAACAGCAGGGATGTTTTTTATAAAAAAATATTAAGTATCTGCTGAAATACTGTACAAAAATTTTGTAGACAGTAATTTTGGTGTCACCTCTTTTAACAGTGTCACCTCTTTTAACAGTGTCACCCAGTATGGTCCATACACCCTTCATTTCCTAGTGATGCCACTGCAAGAGAATGCCTGGCCACTGGGGGTAAACCTGCAAACAGCCCCCTCCCAATTGCAGGGACCCTTGGTTGACAGAGGCAGTGAGCCACAGTGAAGTCAGGTTGTCTGGACTCCTGTGTCCCTCATTACCGTCCCCCACACCTACAGTACACTCCTCCAAGTTCTCACAGCTCCAACATGAGGGAGGGGAGAAAAAGTGGCTCAGCTTGACTGCAAAATGGTAGGTCTGGGAGGAGGCAGCAGTGCTGAGTCCTGAAAAGCACAGGCAATGTGAAATCACACAGATGCAGATTAAAATGCTGACTCTGCCACTTTCAAATCATGTGACCTGAAACAAGTCACTGAGCCTCTCTGAACCAGCTTCCCATTCTGTAAAATGAGGATAACAATACCTGGTTCCTGTGAGGTATTTTTTATTATTTTCCCGTGAGAAAATGCATGTAAACACGTACATGTACTCAGAATATATAAGTGTGGGGCTCAGAAAATAGAAGGCAATGTAAAGAAGCCTTCAGACAGCTTAGGGCTGTCGTGAAGAGGTACTATATTTTTTTGCAAATAGCGTCCCCATGTAAATAAAGCATATGCATATATAACATTCAGAAATGATGGAATTCTGTAAAAAGGTTCTGGCATAGCACTCTCACGCATACACTGTGTATGTCTCATGGTATCACTGTTATTCAATAGTCTGAAAGTGTTACTTTTGATCATATTTGTAAAAGGTGTAAGCCATGGTCAAGAAGTCATGGGTCAAGTTTGATTGTTGTTGTTGTTAGGTGCCATTGAGTTGGCTCTGATTCATAGTGACTCTACGTACAACGGAATGAAATACTTCCCAGTCCTGTGCCATCCTCACAATCCTTACCATACCTGAGCCCATCCTTGGAGCCATTGTGTCAATCTATCTTTTTGAGGGCCTTTCCCTTTTTCATTGACCCCCCATTATACTAAACATGATATCCTTCTCCAGGGAATGATCCTTTCCGACAACATGACTGAAGTAGGTGAGACGAAGTCTGGCCATTCTTGCTTCCGAAGAGCATTCTGGCTGCACTTCTTCCAGGACATATTTTTTAATTCTTCTGGCAGTTCATGGTACTTTCAGTATTCTTTGCCAACACCACAACTCAAAACCATCAATTCTTCTCTGGTCTTCTGTATTTCATTTTCCAGCTTTCAAGTGCATATGAAGTGATTGAAAATATCATGACTTGGGTTAGGCACACCTTAGTCTTCAAAGAGATATCTTTACTCTTCAGCACTGTAAAGAGCTCTTTTGCAGCAGATTTACCAAGTGCAAAAAAAAAAAAAGTCTGATTTCTTGACTAGCTGCTTCCATTGATGTTGATTGTGTAGCCAAGTGATATGAAATCTTTGACAACTTCAATCTTTTCTCCATCCATCATGATAATCAGAAAATAAACAAGTAAAACTGTCCATTTGCTCTGGGGCAGTTCGTGGGTGGGCCTGAGAGCAGTGGAGTTCCTTGTAGCTAATCTGCGCCTAGGTACATCTAGCCACGATGCACTGCTTCCACAGCGAGTGCGTGCCCCACAAGAAACTGGGAGTCAGGACCATGCGGGTGTGGTGCGGACGTGGTGCGGGCGCAGCACTGCTCCAGATCTGTCGGACTTGTCTCATCCGAGCAAGGGACGTGTGAACCTCTGCTCCCTCAGCCCTCAGGCCTGCCCTGTGGCGTCTGCGCCGGAGGGAGATTCAAACATTTCCAGCGCTGTAGCGGGCCAGCAGGATGGGGGGACAGAATGCGAGCGGCTGCAGCGTCTGGCTTCTGCCTGACTGGCTGGTCCAGCCCAGGTTGAGCAGCCCCACATAACTCCCGGGTTAGGTGGCTGACCTGGTGAGAGCTGTTTCTAGGGTGGAAAAAATAAAGCCTTCCTGCATTGGAGAAAGAGGTTTGCAGAGGAGTAGGAAAGGAATTGTGCCTGGAGAGGAGCTGCGTTAGAAACTTGAGGGTGGGCTTGGTGAGGGTCTGCTGTGGGGAACCCAACCTCCACATCACCAAGAGGAAGACTTAACACTCAATCCGTTGTAAGGGAAAAAAAGATCGAAATTAAAGTCAGCAACATGTAAAAATATATTGGTATAGCACACTTGGGAGCTCTGGTGGCCTACTGCCTAAAGCACTTGACTGCTAAACAGAAGGCTGGCGGTTCAAACACACCAGCCACTCCTCGGAAGGAAGACGGGGCAATCTACTTCCGAAGAGATGATCCCTCAGAAACCCGAGGAGAGGTCACTATGAGTCGGGTCTGACTCGACAGCACATAACAACAACAACAACAACATAGCGCACTTAGGAAAGTAACCGTGGGGGTGTTGAGCAGCATGCAAAAATGGGTAATGCATGCATTATCTGCATAAAACCACGCTAAGTGAAATTGTTGTTAGTTGCCAGTGGAGTTGGGCTCTGACTAACAGTGACCTTACATACAGCAGAATCAAATGTTGCTAGGTCCAGTGCCATCTTCATAACCATTGGTGTGCTTGAGTCTATTGTTGCAGCTATTGCATCAAGGCATCTCTTTGAGGGTTTGCCTCATTTTCGCTGATAGTCTACTTTTCCAAACATGATGTCCTTTTCTGGCAGTTGGTCTCTCCTGTTCATAGCTGTGGAATTCTTAGGATAGGGGGTTTGGCTTAGAGTCAGTGCTCCAATTTATCCACTTTATTATTGCTATTGGTAGCATTGCTGCTCTTGCTCTATCTACTTGGAACTGTGGGTACCCTAATCACAGAGCTGAGACCAAGGGACTTTTCATAAACCAAATAAACAACAAAAAAAACCCAAACTCATTGCTGTTGAGTAGGATCCGACTCATGGGGACCCCTCCTTGGGTTTCCGAGGTGGTATGTCTACTAAAGTAGATTGCCCAATCTTCCTTCTGAGGAATGGCCAGCCTTCTGGTTAGCAGTCAAATGGCTTAGGCCACCAGAAAAACTTCAGACCTGGAAAATAAAAATATTGGCCTCAAAATATGAAAGAAAAACTGTACAATCAAAATTAGTAAATGTTTTGTTAAATGTCTGCAAAATGTACTATCATTTCTACTTTATTAATTGTATTCACAAACACTTAACAATTGTAATCAATGACAACGTGAGTAATGATGGTTAAGAAATCAGAACCTATCATTATCCAAATAACTTCAAATGCAAAATTATAAAATTTATTTTATTTTAGTATATCATTGTGATAGAGTTGAAAAATACAAAATTTTAAATCTGTTTAGGAAATACATATATATAAAGTTTAGTGAAATGAGTGGGAACAACATACTCTAAATCTAAGATGGTAGTTGCCTCTGCAGGGAAGGGAGTGGTTCCTTTATTAAGCATAAGTCTGTCTATAAAGTATGGATGTGTATTTTTCCCTATTGTTAAGTAGGGAGGGGTAGATACATGGGATTGTGAGAAAGCCAGAAAATTCTGGAAAAATAGGAATCATATGTAAAATAGGAGAATCTGAGCAGGCCTGGTGGTCATTCCCACAACCAGGTCCAGCTATATGTGGCAAAGTGACACTCAGTCAAATGGCCTGAGAGACAAAAAGATTGGGCTACTGGGAGAGGAAGCTTCTACTTGCCACCTACCAATTACAAAGAGACACTAATAAGACAGAGAGTAAAAAGCAAACCGTGAGACCTCAAGGCCAGGCCTTGAGGGAGGCAGAGTAGGAAAGGGAAGGGTGTCAGAGGTGAAAAAGAGAGCGGGAGGTCTGTTTATCTGCAGTAAACCAGACTCCCTAGTGTCACTGTGTCCCACTTAGGGCAGAGCTGGGTTTTGTACTTGGGTCTCGCATACCAGGCCTCTTAGACAGAGGGACCCAGCTGCTTACTGGTCAGCCAGAGATACTGATTAAAATGAATGGCTCGCCCCCATTTCTGTGGAACGCCCTCTGCCCAAACTGAGCAGGATTGAGGAAGAACCGAAAAAATAACTCACACCCAAGCTAAAACTACCCATGTCATTCGAACAGCCTGACTCGTGTGGAATTATGGCATTGGCTACTTGCTCATGGTGTTTCTCGTAGTGAAATACATGGCAAGCCTACTAAATATTTACTTGATCTATATAGACAGAAAAACTCTAGGTCACGTGAACAGCAACCTAGAATGGTGTCTGACGTTAAAGTGAGGGCACTGATTGGAAAAAAATGGGATCCTATAACCTGGGATGGAGACATTTGGACAGATGAACAGGAAGATGAAGATTTGGAGCCTGTGAATTCTGTTGACTTCCCTCCCCCTCAGCTTGAGGTTACTACTCAAACCTGTCCTGCTGAGCCATTGTATCAGACAAAGGCTATGCTAAACATTCCTGAATGCCCCCAAGAACCAATTATGGCAGCAGCTCGCCCCCTAACGAGAACAAAATCTAAAAGAGCTCCAAGGGGTGAAATAGAAAGTGTGACTGAAGAAGTAATGCGCTATACTCCAAAAGACCTACTTGATATTACCCCACTCCTGGTACCAAGTGTGTTGGATTGGGTTCTCTAGAGAAACACAAAAACCAGCAAAGTATATATATGAAGAAAAACGTGGTATCAGGATTGGAGGAAGAATCATTAACAACCTGAGATATGCAGACGATACAACTTTGCTTGCTGAAAGTGAGGATGACTTAAGGCACCTACTGATGAAGGTTGAAGAATACAGTCTGCAGTATGGATTATGTCTCAATATAAAGAAAACAAAAATCCTCACAACTGGACCAATGAGCAGCATCACAATAAATGGAGAGAAAATTGACGTCAAGGAATTCACGTTGCTTGGTTCTACAATCGATGCCAACGGAAGCAGCAGTCAGGACATTAGACGATGTGTAGCGTTGGGAAAGTCAACTGCGAAGGAACTGTTTCAAGTGCTGAGGAGCAAGGATATCTCCTTGAGGACTAAGGTGCGCCTGACACAAGCCATGATATTTCCAATCACCTTGTATGCATGTGAGAGCTGGACAATGAATAGGGAAGACCGAAGAAGAGTTGATGCTTTTGAGTTGTGGTGCTGGCGAAGAATGCTGAAAGTACCATGGACTGCTAAAAGAACTAACAGATCTGTCCTGGAGGAAGTGCAGCCAGAATGCTCCTTGGAAGCAAGAATGGCCAGACTTCGTCTCACCTATTTTGGTCATGTTGTAAGAAGGGACCATTCCCTGGAGAAGGATGTCATGCTTGGTAGGGTGGAGGGTCGACGAAAGAGGGGGAGGCCTTCAACGAGATGGATTGATACAGTGGCTGCGATGATGGGCTCGAGTATAGCAGGGATTGTGGGGCTGGTGCGGGATCGGGCAGTGTTTCGTTTTGCTGTGCATGGGGTCGCTATGAGTCGGAAACGACTCGACGGCACTTAACAACAACAACAACAACATATTTATAGAGAGAGAAAGAGAGAGAGAGAGAAATTTATCTTAGATAAATGGCTCACAAGCGTGTAGAAGCCGACAAGTTCAAGCTGAAAAGTTCGTCTCTGGAGGGGGATGGGGCCCAGGGCCATCTGGCTTTCGTAAGCACAGTAGAGCCGAGAGGGTCAAGCTGACATGCAGTTCTCTGGTCGCTGTTCCCAACAAAGAATGAATCCAAAAACCTCCAGGACGAGCAGCGAGCTGCTCGCTCCAGGAAGTATATAGTCCGGAATGCTGTTCTTCCAGTTTGTCCCTGGGATAGTATTGCAGGTAGGCCACACCCCTGGGGAAACTCCCCCTAGGTTGACCGGCCCCTTAGAACGCAGTCATGTGATCCATCATGGGAACCACCACTCACAACTGGAGTCCAGCCAAGTTGACACATCTTCAACTATCACACATTCACACAATGAAAACACAACAAAACAAGCTTAGAACAACAGAGCTACCCAAATATACACACCCTAAATCCAAACATGTTTCATGAGAAAACAGGAAATGGCATAGCAATTAGATATTATCCACTAATTTGCTGCCCATAACTAGATGTCTGAGTCTGTATCATTGGGGAATGAACAGGCAAAATTAATAAACGAAGTCCTGGCCTCTAATGTTAACCAAGCCCTGTAGCTGGAAGTCAATGGATTCGATATCTGAACAATCATCCTAATGAAAAAAGTAAATGCTGGATAAAATATGAAATAAAGTTTCTTTTTCAATGTATCACTGAACTGAGACTAAAATGAGAAATCCGTATGTTATGGATGGAATTGTGTCCCCCTAAAATACGTGTTTTAAGTCCTAATCTCTATGCCTGTGGTTATAATCTCCTTTGGGAATGGGTTGTCTTTCTTATATTAATGAGATAGGATTGTTGTTGTTGTTGTTATTTGCCATAGCGTTGGCCACATAGGATTAGTGAATGGTATATCTTGAGTCAATCTCTTTTGAGATATAAAAGAGACTATACAAGCAAGTGGAGAGGCAGAGAGTAGATGACAGGCCACACAAAGACCATGGAGCCAAGGAACAAGGAGAGTCCTCCAAAGCTGACACACAGAGAAAGACTTCCTCTAGAGTCAGTGCCCTGAATTCAGACTTCCAGACTCCTAAACTGAAAAACTTAATTTCTGTTTGTTAAAGCCATCCACGTATGGTATTTCTGTTATAGCAATACTTGATAACTAAGACGCCATAGATCCCAAAACTGGAGATAAGAGAGCCTCAAAACCTTGTAGTACTAGGAGGATTTCTGCTGAACACTGGAGACTTTGAATTTGTACTTTATGGTGGCTCTGGGTAGGAGGTCAGGACATAAATCTTAGTGTTCAGTAGTAGTGTGCTGGTAAATGTCTAATGACTGGTTTTCTGGAAGAAAAAAGTATGTATATTTATGCACATAAGTTTTACAGATAAAAAGGATGTATAGCACATAATTTAAAAGTAATAATAAAATATATAATATTCTTTTTATAAATTCCATATAGAAAATTGGCTCTCATAGAATATTTTCATTCATTTTTTTTGCCAAACCCTGTATCTATAGCCAATTGGTAGTTGGGATTCACCATAGTTCTACCATGAACATTGGCTGCTACTTTTGTTTATATTAAGAAGAAAGGTGAAATGAACTAACAAAGGCAAATATTGATACTTCATTCATTAGTCCACAGTGTGAGCAAATTCTTTGCAGAATCAGAAAATAATTTTTGAATACTGAAAGAATATTTCCTTGATTTTTTTCTTTTTTGCTATTCACAATGTAGTGACCACAGACACAACACACTTTTAAATTTAATCTGAATTATTAACATTTTCTCCATTGTTTTCTTACGTCTAGACAATCAACAAAACAATAAATAATGCCTTGATTTGTAGCATTTTCTGGTATATATGATGTAAATACTCCCACCATGGATGATTTCAAGCTTTCAACGTGGCATCCTAGGCCATGGAATTGGGAAGAGGTATGCAGTAGCTATTATATAGTATTTCTATCATAATTACACCACTACAAAGCATTCCCAAGCAGATTTTTAAATAGAATCAAATCAACTTCCATAAATTAAAAAAAAAAAAAAAAAAACAGTTGAAATAAAAAATGCAAAGGATGATCCTGTGAAAGCAGACAAATTCAGAATATGGACCTGTTACAAGATCACTCTCTTAGTTTCATCAAAAAATCAATGTTAAAAAAAAGTAGTATGTCCTCAACATAATTAAGGGTATATATACAAAACCAATGGCCAACATCATTCTCAATGGGGAGAGACTGAAAGCCTTCCCCTATGAACAGATGCAAGACAAGGATGTCCTTTATCACTACTCCTACTCAATACTGAATTGGTAGTCCTAGCCAGAGCAATAAAGCAAGAAAGGGAAATAAAAGGCATAAAAATTGGCAAAGAAGTAAAACTATATCTATTTGCAGATGATATGATCTTTTTAATAAAATTTTTATTGCAATTTGGGTGAAAGTTTACAGAGCAAATTCATTTTCCATACAGCAGGTCACACACATTTTGTCTCATGACATTGACTGCAATTTCCCACAATGTAACAGCTTTTTTCCCACTTCCTCCCCATAGTTACCTCTTCCCTGTGTCCTTCCCTCCTATTCACTCCTGCCCTCCTTAACTGTCTCCCTGTGCATACACTGCCCTTCTGTTTTCCCATGATTGATCTCTCCAAGGAGTATATCTACCTGATGTAAATAAATGTTCAGCCCATATGCCTGTCTATTATTTGGCTGGAAGCCACAGGAGTGAGTTCAGTTCCAGATCTGAAGGGCAGCTAGGGACCATAGTCTTAGGGGTTTCACCAGGCTCTATTAGACCAGCAAACCAGGTATTTTATTTATTTATTTATTTTTATGATTTTGAGTTTTGTTCTACATTGTCCTCCCACTCTATCCAGCCAGGATATCCTACACAGATCCCCCTCCAACTTATTGACAGTGGTAGCTGGGCACCATCTAATTCTTTTGGTCTCATGGTCATATAGGCTGAGAATCGTATGGTATACCAGTCCCTTGGACTAATTGTTTCCATGCATCTTTGGTTTTCTTCATTCTTCTTTGCTCTGGATGAGGAGAGACCTATCGTGGCATCTGGATGGCTGCTTGCAAGCTTTTAAGATCCCCGCCACTACTCACCAAAGAAGGATATGGAACAATGGTTTTGTGTAGTATATTATGCCAATTGAGCTTGCTATCCCCTGTGACCATGGTCCTGAGCCCACAGGTCCAACTACTTGCTCCATCTGTGTAGCTGACTGTGGTCAAGAAGTCACCACAACTTTGTCCCTTGTTAGCTCTACTACATACCTGGGCATTCTTATAGCACCATTTTTGATTGGATTGTTTGTCTTTTTGTTATTGAGGTGTTGAAGTTTTCTACAAATTTTAGAGATAAGTCTCTCGTCAGATATGTCATTGCCATACATTTTTTTTCCCAGTCTGTTGTTGTTGTTAGGTGTCATCGAGTCATCTCCAACTCATAGAGACCCTATGCACAGCAGAATGAAACACTACCTGGTCTTGAGCCAGCTCCATGATTCTTGCTATACTTGAGTCCATTGCTGCTGCCACCATGTCAATGCACCTCGTTGAGGGCCTTCCCCTCTTTTGTCAACCCTCCACTTTACCAAGCATGACATCCTTCTCCAGGGAGTGGTCTCTTCTGACAACATGACCAAAGTATGTGAGACGAAGTCTGTCCCTTCTCACCTCCAAGGAGCATTCTGGCTACACTTCCTTTCGGACAGACCTGTTAGTTCTTTAAGCAGTCCACAGTACTTTCACCACTCTTCGCCAACA
>NW_006921737.1:314159-315055 GCF_000298275.1 Orycteropus afer afer | reverse complement strand
ACTTCTGCAGTCTGAAATTGATTGAACATGCAATCAAGATGTGTTGATTATCACTGGTGACTGGAATGCAAAAGTTGGAAACAAAGAAGAGTCACTGGTAGTTGAAAAATATGGCCTTAGATACAATAACGCTGGAGATAGAGTGATAGACTTTTGGAAGACCAACGACTTATGCATTGCAAATATCTTTTTTTCAACAACATAAGTGACAACTATACACATGGACTTCACCAGATGGAATGCACAGGAATCAGATCAACTACATCTGTGGCAAGAGGTGGTAGAGAAATTCAGTATCTTTGGCCAAAACAAGCCAGGAGCTGATTGTGGAACAGATCATCAACTACTCATATGCATGTTCAAGTTGAAGCTGACAATTAAAACAAGTCCATGAGAGCCAAAATATGACCTTCATAATATCCTTCCTGAATTTAGAGACCATTTAAAGAATAGATTTGATGCACTGAACACCAATAACCAAAAACCAGAGGAACTGTGGGATGACATCAAGAACATTATCCATGAAGAAAGCAAGAGGTCATTAAAAAGACAAGAAAGGAAGAAAAGACCAAAGTAGATGTTAGAAGAGACTCTGAAACTTCCCTTTGAGTGGAGAGTAGCTAAAGCAAATGAAGAAATGACAAGATAAAAGAGCTGAACAGAGATTTCAAAGAGCAGCTCGAGCAGAAAAGGCCAATTACTATAATGAGATGTCCAAAGACCTGGAGTTAGAAAACCAAAAGAGAAGAACATGCTCAGCATTTCTCAAGCTGAAAGAGCTGAGGAAAAAAATATAAGCCTCTAGTTGGAGCTCTGGTAGCATAGTGGCTAAGACACTTGCCTGCTAACCAGACGGCTGGCGGTTCAAACCCACCAGCCACTCCTCGGAAGGAAGG
>NW_006921737.1:310255-314059 GCF_000298275.1 Orycteropus afer afer | reverse complement strand
ATGGGAGAAAGAAGGGCTGCTTATGCACAGGGAGACAGCTTAGGGGGCAGGAGTGTATGGAGGGATGGACACTGGGAAGAGGTAACTATGAGGAGGAAGTGGGAGGGGAGCTGTTGCATTGTGGTAAACTGTGGTCAATGACATGAGATAAAGTATATGTGCACTGCTGTATGGAAAGTGAATTTGCTCTGTAAATCTTCACCCAAATCACAATTTAAAAAAAAAGAGAGAGAGAAAAAAGAAAGAAAAAAGTAGTAGGTTTTGGAATATATACAACTTTTGGAATTGGATAGTGATGATAGTTGCCCAACATGGTGAATGTAATCCAAGTCACTAAACTGTCTTCTTAAAAAATGGTTAAATGGCGAATGTTTTGCTACATATATTTCACCACAATAAATTTTTATAGTAAAGTAGAGGGTGTGGAATAATAGCTTCAAAGTGCCAAGAGAAAATAACTGTCGACCAACAATTCCATACCCAGTGAAACTATCTTTCAAGAAGAAAAGTGAAATAAAGTCATTTTAGACAAACAGAAACATTGAGTGTGCTACCAAAGGTCATGGAGGACCATACAAATTTAAAAATACTTAAGAGAAATAACAACCAAATGCAGTGTGTAGTCCTTCATTGGATTCAGGTTTGAAAAATGAGCTATAAAAAGTATTTTGGGGAAAACTGATTTGCTCTACAAACCTTCACCCAAATTACAATAAAGAGTTGAAAAAAGAAATTAAAAAAAAAAAAAAAAAAAAGGTATTTGAGGGACAGTTGGAGAAATTTGAATGGATGGTACCAGATGATATTAAGGGATTATTTTTTATTTTATTACATGTGATAATGATTCTAGGTGATTTAAGAAATGTCTTTTTAGAGATACATGTTGAAGTATTTAATAGTGAAGTATCTTGATGGGAGCTCGTGGTGTAGTGCCTAAGGCATTTGACTGCTAACCAGAAGGCTGGCAGTTCAAATCCACCAGCCACTCCTTAGAAGGAAGACTGGGCAATCTACTTCTGTAGTGATAACCACCTTGGAAACTCAAGGAGCGGTTGCCATGAGTTGGATCTAACTCAACTGCAGTGAGTTTGTTTTTTTAGTTTTATCTTGATGTCTATTGTTAAGGTTCAGAAATAAATATATATATGAAATTACTTGGTAAAATGTTAAAATCCTTGAACTAAGTATTTATTATACAATTTTTTCCTCTATATTTTATATTTGAAATTTTCCATAATTCAAAAAATTTTTTCAGCAGTGAATGGTTTAGTTAAAAGTTGGCAAATATTTTCTGTAAAGGTCCAGATAGCACCAGATAGTAAATATTTTAGACTTTGTGGGCCATATAGGTCTTTGTCACATGTTTTTCTGTTTTTCCTTACAATCCTTTAAAAATCTTAAACATTTTTAGCTTGAAGGCTAAGTTACAAAACAGGTCATGTACAATATTTGGCTCTTAGCCCATAATTTGCCAACTCCTGTTTCAAATAGAAGATTAAGTGTAGTTGCAGAGAGAATTCAGGAATCCTCAGATCTAGGCAGGATAAATAAAAAGAAATTGACACCTAGGTTCATCACAGCAAAACTGTAACACACACAACGCACACACAGAAACACAGGTCACCTACAAAGAAGCAACAATTAGGCTGATGGCTAATTTCCCAAGAGCAATAATTGAAACCAGAAGAGTGTGGCATATTAGCTTCAATGTACCAAGAGAAAATAACTGTCAACGAATAATTCCATACCCAGTGAAACTATCTTTCAAGAAGAAAAGTGAAATAAAGTCATTTTAGACAAACAGAAAGATAGAGTGTGCTACCAAAAAAATCCTCACTGAAGAAAGTTTAAAGAAGATACTTCAGATATCCTAGATGGAATAACTGAGATACAACATGAAATGGTGAGCAAAGATGTTGGCAAATATATAAATAAAACTAAACACATATTGTCTGTATAAACAGCATTAAATAATGTTAAATATGTGTGTGTGGCAAGGGAAACAGGCTAAAATCCTAAATAACAATGTTGTATAAATTGGGAGAGTATGATTAGAGTACAGAGTCACTGTACCAAAAAGAACTGGTCAATCTTCATCCATTTCAGTGTTCTAAAGTCTTTGTATTATTTGGAAAGAACTTAGGTAGTAATTTACTTTAGATTTTATATTAGGCATACATGTTAAAAAATAGCCCTGGTGGCACAACAGTTAAGTACTTGGCTGTGGTTTGAATCTAACAGTGGCCTCACAGGAGAAAGACCGGTGATCTGCTTCCATAAAGATTATAGCTAAGAAAACCTTATGGGACAGCTGTACTTTGTCACATGGGGTCACTATCAATTGGAACCAACTTAACTACACCCAACACAACCCAACAACATACATGTTAAAGAAAAAGCTAGGGTAACCACTAAAAGAGCAGACATAAAGCATATAGATTCCAAATAAATAAGGGGCTAAGGGGAATGTGATAAAAATAACAATAACAAAAAACAAACTTCAGAGGCAGATAAAACTAAAAGGTGTATCATTTAGGGCAGCATGAATAAATAGTTGAAATATAAAAAGAAGTAAGAAAATGGTTAACCAAGAATTCAGGATAGTGTGGAAGAAGGGATGTATAACCAAGGAAGTTGAACACAGTAACTTCTAGGGCACAGTTAATGTGTTGCTTTTAAGCTGGATGGTGAGTATGTTGTTGTTAGGTGCCATTGAGTCAATTTAGACGTGTTCATTTCATTATTGATTCTGACTGGTGTTAATTTCATTATTTTTCTTTAAACTATTCAGATATATATGCTCTTGTAGGTATGATATATTTACAACTTTTTTAAGAAAGTAGGAAAATGTGATTGTAAAAGTTTAATAATGAGACTCTGCAAAGGACTTGGGGTGAGCCAGGTTGGGCACCCACCTTCAGCATCGAGGTCTGAAGCTGAAAGAGAATTTAAACCCAGCCTAATTTGCTGTCTTATTAAGGCCAGGGACTGAGGTAGGTAGGTCCAGGGCTTAGAGACTGCTTTTTGCTTGGATGTGGCTCTATATTAAGACTGGGGCCTGAAGTAGGTAGGGGCAGAGGGGTTAGGAACAGCTAAGGAAGATGAATTTGTCTGTCAGTTTGTCATCCTGTGGTAGTTTACATGTTGCTGTGAGGCTGGAGGCTATGCCACTGTGTTACAAAATGCCAACAGGGTTACCTATGGTGGAGAGGTTTCAGCAGAGCTTCGAGCTTAGACAGACTTGGAAGAAGGAAGAGGCCTTCCACTTCTCAATGAAATGGCCAGTGCAAACCTTATGAATAGCAGAAAAACACTGTCTAATATATTACTGGAAAACTTTATGAACAGCCCTGAAACATTGTTCGACATAGTGCTGGAAGATGAGCCCATCATGTCAGAAGGCACTCAAAATTTGACTGGGGAAGAGCTGACTCCTCAGAGTAGAGACGACCTTAATGATATGGATAGAGTAAAGCTTTTGGGACCTTCAATGGCTGATATGGTATGACTCAAAATGAGCAGAAACAGACGCAAACATCTGATAATTGTAACATGGAATATACGAAGTATGAATCTAGCAAAATTGAAAGTTGTCAAAAATGAAATGAAGCATACAAAGATTGATATCCTAGGCATTAGTGAGCTGAAATGGACTGGTTTGGGCCATTTTGAATCAGACAACCATATGATCTACTATGCCAGGAATGACAAATTGAAGAGGAATGGTGTGTCATTCATCATCACAAAGACTGTTTCAAGATCTGTCCTGAAGTACAATGCTGTCAGTGATAGGATAATATTCAT
>NW_006921737.1:295361-308670 GCF_000298275.1 Orycteropus afer afer | reverse complement strand
CATTGCTGATGTCAGATGGATCTTAGCTGAAAGCAAAAAATACCAGAAAGATGTTTATTTGTGCTTTATTGACTATGCAAAAGCATTCGATTGTGTGAATCATGACAAATTGTGGATAACATTGAGATGGATGGGAATTCCAGAACACTTAAGTGTACTCATGAGGAACCTATACATAGATCAGGAGGCTGCCATTTGAACAGAACAAGGGGATCTGCATGGTTCAAAATCAAGAAAGGAGTGTGTGAAGGTTGTATCCTTTCACCATGCTTATTCAACTTGTATGCTGAGCAAGTAATCCAAGAAGCTGGATTATGTGAAGAAGAACGTGGTATCAGGATTGGAGGAAGACTCACTAACAACCTGCAATATGCAGATGACACAACTTAGCTTGCTGAAAGTGAGGATGACTTGAAGCATTTACTGATGAAGATTAAAGACTACATTCTGCAGTATGGATTACATCTCAATATAAAGAAAACAAAAACCCTCACAACTGGTCCACTAACAGCTTCAGGGTTGATGAAGAAAAGATTAAAGTTGTCAAGGATTTCATATTACTTGGTTCTACAATCAACACCAATGGAAACAGCAGTCAAGACATCAGACAATGTATTGCATTGGGCAAATTTGCTGCAAAGGATCTCTTTCAAGTGATGAAGACTAAGGATATCTCCTTGAAGACTAAGGTGTGCCTGACCCAAGCCTTGGCATTTTCAATCACCTCTTATGCATGTGAGAGCTGGACAATGAATAAGGAAGACCGAAGAAGAGTTTATGCTTTTGAGTTGTGGTGTTGGAGAAGAATGCTAAGAGTACCATGGTCTGCTAGAAGGACTAACAAATATGTCCTGGAGGAAGTGCAGCCAGAATCCTCCTTGGAAGTGAGAATGACCAGACTTCGTCTCACCTACTTTGGTCATGTTGTCAGAAGGGACCATTCCCTGGAAAAGGATATCATGCTTGGTAAAGTGGAGGGTCAATGAAGAAGGGGAAGGCCTTCAACAAAATGGATAAACACAGTGGCTAGAACGATGGGCTCAGGTATAGAAAGGATCATGAGGCTGGCACAGGACTGGGCAGTGTTTCGTTCTGCTGTGCATAGGTTCGCTACGAGTCAGAGACAACTTTACGGCACCTAACGACAACAACAACTTGCTGTCTTTTCCTCTTTGGTTCTCCCTGAATGGCGATAGTGTCTTCTCAACCCTCTGACTCTAGTTCCTTATCCATGGTTAAGGCTAGGCTCCCCTGAGTCCCTTTCATTGGTTAGTTTTGTCTTTCTCTCCCACTTTTACTTATTTTTTATGATGTCTGATAGCTGGTCAACATCCTGCAAGTTTTTGTTCAAGGTTAGTGCTATCTGGTGACCTCTGCTTTCTCATGTCTTCAGAGATTTTAAAATTTCCTTGTCGGATCAGCAAAGAATTAACTGCTCTGAGACCATCCATCATCCCTGTATTAATTACATAGAACATAATGCTGTTGTGTGGATAATGGACAATAAGGAAGACACAATATGGCTCATAATCACAATGAACATTCATTCACTCTGCTTAAGCACTCTACACGTATTATCTCATTTAACCCTATAGCAATTCTATGTACTCAACAGTATTATAGTCCCTAATTTACAGATAAAGAAACTAAGGCTCAGTGAGGTTAAGTGAGACTGCATATGTCATCAGAGGAGAGCCAAGTCATCTTACCCATGACATCTTACAGATGTCAGGTTCATCTGGTTAATTGTGGATATTTCCAAGGAATGGAAGATGCAGAGAGCCATTGCAAACCCTTGAGGGAAAAGTCCCCTCCTGTGTTCACAGAAACCCCGGAGAAACATCCTCATCCTCCAGGTCTTCTCAGAGGGAAAAGCCCACCCAAGAATTAGAGGACAATTCTACAAAGCCTTTGTTGTTGTGGTGGTTTGGATGAAAGTTTACAGAGCAAATTAGTTTTCCACTCAACAATTTATGTACATTTGTTTCATAATGTTAGTTGAAATTTCCTCAGTGTAACAGCACTCTTCCCACTTCTTCCCTGTTTCCATTCACCCTTCTTTCCTGCCCCTTCCTGCCTTCTGAGCCTTGTTATGGGGCAAATGTTGCCCTTTTGGTCTTGTATGGTTAATTGTTCTGAAGAATAAATTCCTCATGAATGTTATTGTTCATTTTATAGGCTTGTCTGTTGATTGGCTTAAAGGTGATCTCTGGGGGTGGGTTCAGGTCCAGGTTTGAAGGGCTCCTAAGGGCCACAGTTTCAGGGCTTCTACCAGTCTCTATCAGACTGGTAAGCCTGGCCTTTTTATGCATTTGAATTTTGTTCTACTTTTTTCTCCCAGAAAGAAATATTCTTTGATGGTTGCCAGGGAAGGGATGAGAGGGGAGGAAAAACCACTAACTAGATAGTAGACACATAATAACTTGGGTGAAGGGAAAAACAATATACAATAGGAAGGAGATCAGCACAATATGACTAAGGCAAAGGAAGACACTGAGAAGCCCACAGGCAACAAAGGTAAATACTATTACATACACAATCCTGCAATAACAGTAATAACATACAATAATTTATGAGGCAGACATGCAAGCTGAGCAGGTGTGGGAAAACAAACAGGACTACACCCATGAGCATATGTAGGTTTGGCAGAGGATATTTCTACATATGTATTTGTATATGCTGCAAATATATAGTAGATATAGTAGAGAAATAGGGGGCAAAGGTATGAAACTTCCTAACCATAACTAAATAGCTTCAGGGAATGAGTCACTGAGCTTGGGGGCTTAGGACCACAGTCTCAGGGGACATCTAGGTCAACTGGTATAACATAGTTCACAAACAATTGTTCTACCGCCTACTGTGGTTAGTATCAACTAGGGTCTTTGTGAACTATGTTATACCAGTCCTGATGGCCATCTAAGATGTAACCATTGGTCTCTCTCTGTCTGGAGTGAAGAATGAAGAAAATCAAAGACTCGAGGAAATAATTAATCCAAAGGACTAATGACTATGTGAACCATAGCCTCCACTATGTGGAGACCAGAAGAACTAGATGGTGCCCAGCTACCACTACTGACTACTCTGATTGGGACCATAGAAGGTTCTGGATAGAATGGGAGAAAAACATAGAACAAAATTCAGAGTCACTTTCCACTCTGCTTCTTATCCTTATGAATAAATAGGCAGTGGGGAGCATGTGCATAATATGGTATGACTTTGGGCAAGTCAGTTTAACCTCTGTGCCTCAATTTCTTAATCTGTTAAATGGAGATGATAATGGTACTTATCTCATGGAAAGAAGCCCTGGAGGCACAGTGGTTAAGCGCTCATCTGCTAACAGAAAATTCAGTGGTTTGAACCCACCAGCTGCTCCACAGGAAAAAGATGTGGCAATAAGATTAAACTTCAAACTTGTTGCCGTGGAGAAGATTCTGACTTATAGTGACCCTATAGGACACAGTAGAACTGCCTCATAGGGTTTCCAAGGCTGTAACTCTTTTTTTTTTTTCACAAGTAGACTGCCACATCTTTGTCCTGCAGAGTGGCTAGTGGGTTTGAACCACCAATCCTTGGTTAGCAGCCAAGCATTAAACCATTTTGCCACCAGGACTTCTTCCATAAAGTTTATACCCTTGGAAACCCTGTGGGACAGTTCTACTCTGTCCTTATAGTGTCACTATGAGTCAGACTCAATGGTAGTGGGTTTTGGTTTTACTTCATGAAGTTATGAAAATTAAATGTTCATATATGGTAGTTCTTAGAGTTGTGCTTCGCACATAATAAGCACTATTTTCTATTATTTAATTAATGATTCATCTATTTATTTATTTACTATTTTTAAGCTATTTTATCTGCAGTCTAAGTCAAAAAGGAACTCTAACACCAACCTCCACTCTAGTGATTCCTGCTGAGTTGTCTTCACATGTGTGGAGCGTAGGTGGGGGAAGGTAGACAGGCCCAGGAGGAAGTTAGCCTGGATGAGCTGAAAATGCAATAGAATCATGGGCAGTGAGAAGACTTTCTCTTCCTATTCACTGTGTGTTGTGAGTGGCCCCTGGGCTGATGATGGATGGGGCCCAGGAGGCGGCTGTGTTTCATCCCAACAGTGTATCAGTAATGAGTCAGAGAACATTAGCTGCCATATACAATTTGATTACTTGATTTGGATAACTCTTTGTACTCTTTCTCATCAACATTCTGAATTTATGGGTGTGGTTTTCTTTTCTTTTCCTTCCCTGTTTTTCCCTCCATATCCACTCCATTTGGTCTCTGGGAATAAAAGGATCCTGGGTCCTAAGACCAAGTTGATACTATCTGTTGAGCTCTGGGTGCATCCTGAAGGAAGTATTCATCCATCAAGGAGATTCTTAAACTTCATATGGGCCAAAGGGACAAACTACTAGGCTGGCTTGGAAATTCAGCTCTCATTTGCCTGATCTGATTAGTGAGACTAACTCTTCCTTGCCAAGAAACACAAAGTTACTTGCCAAAGTAGACAAGATACTGTACTTTTTGAAAATGTCACCAAAGGGACAGTGACACCCTTACTTAGCACCTCCCTTGCTGATACCTTCCCAGCACCCTGGGGCTCCATATCTCAATGGAGGCCAATTCCCAAAATGACCTGGGGTTTGGAGATGTGGAGTACTTGGGGAAGAAGGGCTCTGGCTACATTCCAGGCAATGCTATGTCAGTCACTCTTCACAGTAATAGGCCTAGGGAAATTATTAAGTGTATTCATCACTCAGAGTTTTGGGATGCACTAACCTCAAGGTACCTTGAGGAATCTCTGTGAGGGCACAAGACCAGGCTTGGCAGCTGGAACAAGGCAAGGCTGCTCCAGAAGATACCACTGCTGCCTTGACTAAGCGTGGGCCCAGGCACCCCTCCTCCCACCTGAACATGGCTGGCACTGGGCTCCAGATGTTACTGTACAATTCTGCCATCATTGCCTCTGAAAGCTGGGGGCTTTCTGCCACCACCATTGTCAAAATGGTGCTCACTTTCCAAATCACTGGCTCTTAAATTGCCTGTGATTGGTGGAGGACAGGTCACATATCTATGTCCTAGCTGCAAAAGAAGTTGGGAAAGTAAATTTCTTGTTTCTACCTCAGGAGGCACAAAATCAAAAGGTGAAAGACATCCCAAACAAAAGAAGAGCAACCAGAGGTAGCCAACTTATGCCATTCTTATTAAAAACATTCAACTATAATCAGCTACTAAAATAACAAGATTAAGACAGATCCCATTAAGGGATAAGGAGCTCTGGTGGTGTAGTGGATAAGACATTTGGCTGCTAACCAGAAGGTCAGCAGTTCAAACTCACCAGCTGCTCAACGGAAGGAAAATGGGGTGATCTACTTCCATGAGGATTTATAGCCTTGGAAACCCAATAGAGGTTGCTATGAGTCAGAATCAACTCAATAGCAGTGAGGTTTTTTATTTTGGTTTATATGGGAGACCTGGATTTGATTCCTGGCCAATGCACCTCCTGTGTGTCCACCACCTGTCTGTCACTGAAGGCTTGTGTGTTGCTATGAGGCTAAAAAGGTTTTAGTGGAGCTTCCAGACTAAGATGGACTACAAAGAAAGTCCTGGTGATCTACTTCAGAAAATCAGCCAGTGAAGATGTTATGGATCACAGTGGTCCGATCTGCAGCTGATCATAGGGATGGTGCAGGATCAGCAGCATTTGGTTCCATTGTTTATGCGGTCACCATGAGTTGGAGTCATCACAAGTAGGGAATGACTGGAGGATAGCTAACAACAAAAACAAGGTAATACTAGAGCAGACCACATGGCCTTGAGAGAGGAGCTTGGGGCACTGACCTGGTACAAAGATCTGCCTTTCCTAGAACCCTTTTCAAATTTCTCAGACTACTCTGAAAAGTGCTGATAGCCTGGAAAACACAAAGCCAGCTAGACACTTTTGTTGGGCCGGAATACAGACGTGAGCAAAGAAGGGTTTTAACTTCGGCCCTTGTAGCCCCAGGCTGCTCACAGAACTGTAGAATCCTGGGAGCAAGAGGGCCTTTAGTTCTTGAGGCTGGTCCTCTCTCTGACAAGGGAATCCTTCTATACACACTTAATCAGCAAAGGTCCAGGTGACCCTCTCCACCACACTCAAGTCCTTTCTTCCCCTTCAGGTTCCAACTCTGCCTGGGAAGTCTAGAAATGAAGCTGGTCCCTTCTTACCAGGGGCCTTCACTACCTGTATGTCCCAGAACAGCGGCTTAATTAGTCCCTTTTTGTTCCTTTTATGTTTTTGTTGACTGGGCCTTTTCAGGCAAACTCAAATGCCTTACAGAGCCAGGCAGGTAAATGAAGAAAGCAGGCAGAGAGAGGGAAAGCATTTGTACTTGGCTTGCTGGGGACTGGAGGAGCCTGAAGGAACAGCCACAGCTCAATGCCAGAAGGCTCCATTTGGAAATATGGCCCAGTGGCTGGATATGCTGATTTTTCCACAGAAGCCAGAAACCTAGATTTCTTTACGTGAAATCTCCAGATTTTTAAATTTGGAGCAAATAACCCAGCTATACTTTTTTCTTCCTTTCTATTATGAAAACTTTCTATCATAAAAATAGAATGAATGGAATAATGAACTACATTGACTAAATAGAGCCATTACCAGATTTAATAAATGTAACATTTTTCCATGTTTATCTATTTTGTTCTGCTTAAGTAGTTTATAAAGTAACAAAATAATGATAATAATAATAATAATAAAACCAAATTCACTACCATTGAGTCAATTCTGACTCATAATGACCCTCATTGGGTTTCCAATTTAAAAATTCCTAAAAATTCCTAAATTTTTAGGAAGTAGCTTGCCTCATCTTCCTCCCATGGAGCAGCTGGTGGATTTTGAACTGCTGAACTACTGGTTACCAGCCAAATGTCTTATCCACTATGCCACCAGAGCTTCAACAAATTCAGAGAAGCTATTAAAATATTTTATCCCTAAATACTTCAGTAGGCATGCCTACAAAATACAGATATTTTCCTAAATAACCATGTTAACACTTAGCAAATTCCTTCACATCATCTAGAACCTGGTCCTTACTCAAATTTCCTCCACCATTCCAAAAACGTCTTCTTTAGATGCTTTGTTCAAACCAGAGTTCGGAAGAACTGGATTTTTTAGTTATGTGTCTTTTTTGTTTTTTCCATTGCCATCGAATCAACTCCTGCTCACAGTGACCACATGTGTGTCAGAGTAGAACTGCGTTCCACAGGATTTTCTCCTTTTTTGAATGTTTCATTGTGTTTTAGGTGAAATTTACACAGTAAATTAGTTTCTAATTCAACAATTGATACATTGATTGCTATCCTTACACTGTCAGCACTCACCTCATTTCTATCCTGCCTTCCCCATTTACATCCCTCCAGTTTCCCTGCCCTTACTTACTTTTAGGTAAATGTTCACTGTCTGGTCTGTGTCTTAGTCCTCTAATGCTGCTATAACAGAAATACCACAAGTGGATGGCTTTAACAAAACTCTCTTATATTTTAGTAGGCTAGAAGTCTGAATTCAGAGTGCTGGCTCTAGCAGAAGACTAAGCTAGAAGTCTGAGTTCACAGTCTTGGCTCTGGGGCCTAGGTGGAGGCTCCCTCAACCTTAGCCTTCAGCTCTGTCTCCTATTCCAGGCCCACTGGAGCAAGTTGGAGCCTTCTGACTCATGCAGCTGCTGACTGCTGAGGCTGACAAATCTAAGATCAGCAGGTAAAATGGCAATTGTTGGCTCACAGACTGGCCAGGCAACAATCTCAAGACCAGCAGGCAACATGGCAGACCATTGGTTCAAGCCCAGGAACTGGAGATGAAAATGGGCCAAATTCAGGATCCCAAATAAACCAAAAAGCTAGAGACTTTTCCCAAAGTGTCTCTATATATACTAGAAGTAGTAGAAGCAGCTTGAAGGCAACTGCCCCTCAACTAATTAGCTGTTCATGGCAGATTCCACCATGGAAGTGATTACACCACATCCAATCTCATCATGGGGAATAAATACATCCAGCTGCCAAGGCACTCAAAATCACAGCCCAGCCTAGCTGACAGACAAACTTAAATACCCAAGTCTCATATAGTTGATTATTTAAAAGAGCACATTCCTCGTGGGCATTATTATTTATTTTCTAGGCCAATCTATTACTTGGCCAAAAGGTGACTGCTGGCAGTGGCTTCAGTTCCAGATTCAAAGAATTTAATTATGGTGATGTTATGGTGACAATCTTGGGGGTTCCTCCAGCCTCTATCAGCCCAGTAAGTCTGGTCATATTTAGGAATTTGACTTCTATTCTACATTTTTCTCCCATTCTAACAGGGACCTTCTATTGTGTCCCTGGTCAGAATGGTCAGTGGTTGTAGCTGAGCAGCATTATTTCTTCTGGTCTCAGGCTAGAAGAGGCTGTGGTTAGTGTCGGGCATTAGTCCTAAGGACTAATTATTTCCTTGAGTCTTTAGTTTCCTTCCCTGTCCTTTGCTCCAGACAGGAAGAGATCAATAGTTGTATCTTAGATGACCATTTGCAAGCTTTTAAGACCCCAGATGCTACTGACCAAACTAGAACATAGAACATTATATTTATGAGTTTTCCTATGCCAATTGACCTGGATATCCTCCAAAACTAGGTTCCTTAGACTTCAAACTCAGTAACTCAGTCCCACTAGGTGTTTGGATATATCTAAGAATTTTCCATCACTGTCTCCTATATGCATTATTCTATATAAATGTGTATGTAGCACATACAAATATATATACACAAATTATAATTATTCACACAACTATTCCACAATTATTCCTATATATGCACATGCATGTACTCTCATATGCCCTCCTACATTTATATAGCATATGTATTTACCTATGTAACCACTTGTGATAGTTGGGGTTGCATGTCAACTTGGCTGGACCATGATTCTAAGTGGTTTAAGCAGTTGTGATGTGGTTATTCCCATGATGAGATTGGATGTATATGTTTTGAGCAGCCAATCCATTGAAAAGGAGTTTCCCTAGAGGTGTGGTCTCCTTTCAATATATATATGGACCTCCTGGGAAAAAGATAGACTCTTCTATGGCTCTGGATCCTGTTGTGCTGCCTACAACTGTCTGTGAGCAAACAATCCACCATTTGGCCTGGAGATCTTGGATTCGTCATTCATTAGAATCAATAGCTGGTATACTGCCTGCCAACCTTGAGATCGTCAGGCCCTGCAGCTGTGTGAGTGGGGATAGCCTCCAGCTTGACGTTTGATCCAAGAACTTGGGACTTGCCAGATTCTATAAATGTGTGAGCCATTTTCCTAAGATAAATTTCTCTCTATATACATGGGGGTAGCTCTGGTAGCATAGTGCCTAAGGCACTTGACTGTTAACCAGAAGGCTGAAGGCTCAAAGCCACCAGCCACTCCTCGGAAGGAAGGTTGTACAATCTACTTCTGTACTGATACCACCTCAGAAACCCAAAGAGGGGTCGCTACGAGTCGGGTCTGACTCGATGGCAAACAACAACAATATATGTGGGAGCTCTGGTAGCATAGTGCCTAAGGCATTTACCCAGAAGGATGGCAGTGCAAATCCACCAGCCACACTCATGGGAAGGAAGGTTGGGCAATCTACTTTTGTAGAGATACTGCCTCGGAAACCCAAGGAGGGGTTGCTATGAGTCAGATCCAACTCAACATATGTGTGTGTGTGTGTGTGTGTATAAATTTTACTGGTTTTGCTTCTCTAGAGAGCCCAGCCTAGCACCACTCACAAATTTTTGGTTGTTATTACTGTTGTTGCAGAACTGTATATGTTACAGCATTTACCATGGCTGTCCTTTATCCTTGCATACCTCTCAGTGTCTTCATTTATCTTGGTCATGTTGCGCTGACTTCCTCTGTATTGTGAATTGCCTACCACTTCACCAGAATTAACTCATGTCTACCATCTAGTAAGTGATTCTCCCTCTCTCTTCTTCTCATCCCTGGTAGCCATCAAAGTACGCTACTTTCTGTGTGTAAAACTATTCTTTTTTTAAATACTTTATTTTTTATTGTGATTTGGGTGAAAATTTACAGAGTAAATTCACTTTCCATACAGCAGTTCACATACACTTTGTCTCATGACATTGATCACAATTTACCACAATGCAACAGCTCCCCTCCCACTTCCTCCCAATAGTTACCTCTTCCCTGTGTCCATCCCTTCATGCACTCCTGCCCCCTGAGCTGTCTCCCTGTGCATAAGTAGCCCTTCTTTCTCCCATGCTTGTTCTCTCCAAGGAGTGTATCTACCTCAGGTAAATGTTCAAGTCAAATGCCTGTCTTTTTTTGGCTGGAAGCCACAGGTGTGTGTTCAATTCTAGACCTGAAGGGCAGCTAGGGGCCATAGTCTCAGTGGTTCCACCAGTATAAAACTATTCTTAGCTTTTTACAAAGGTGATATCATACAATATTTATCCTTTTGTGATTGACTTATTTCACTCAGTATATTGTCCTCCAGATTCATCCATGTTATAAGCTGTTTCACGGACTCATCATTATTCTTTATTGTTTTGTAGTGTTCCACTGTATGTATGTACCACAATTTGTTTATCCATTCATCTGATGATGGACACTTAAGTTGTTTCCGTCTCTTTGCTATTGTGAATAATGCTGCACTGAACATGGGTATGTATACATCTATTCATGTCACTGCTCCTACAGTTCTAGGATAGCTACCTAAAGGTGGGATTTCTGGGTGATATGGTATTTCTATTTCCAGCTTTTTGAGGAAGCATATACATTTTCCATAGTGGTTGTACCATTTTACAATTCCACCAGCAGTATATATGAGTTCCAGTCTTCCCACAACCTCATCAGCATTTGTTTTTTCTGTTTTTTTAATCAATATCATTTTTGCAGGCATGAGATGGTATCTCATTATAGTTTTGGTTTGCCTCTCTCTTAACAGCTAATGGTCACGAGCATTTCTTCGTGTATTTGTTAGTTCCCTGAATGTCTTCTTTGGTGAAATATCTGTTCGTGTCCTTTGCCCATTTTTTATTGGATTGTTTGTCTTTCTATTGTTGAGATGTTGAAGTTTTGTATGTATATTAGAGATTAGGCCCTTGTCAGATATGTCATTGCCAAACGTTTTTTCCCAGTCTGTAGGTTCTCTTTTTTTACTCTTTTGATGAAGTCTTTTGATGAGCATAAATATTTAATTTTTAGAAGGTCCTAGTTATCTAGTTTATTTTCTGTTATTTGTGCTTTTCAGTTAGGTTCAATAGTATATTTATGCCATTAATTAGAACCTCTAGTTTGTCCCTATGTTATGTCCCAGGAACTTTATAGTTTTAGATTTAACATTTAGGTCTTTGAAACATTTTGAGTTAGTTTTTGTGTATGGTGTGTGGTATGGCTCCTATTTCATTTTTCTGCAAATGGATATCCAGTTTTGCCAGCACCATTTGTTAAAAAGACTATATTTTCCTCATTGAATGAACTTTGGCCCTTTGTCAAGGTCACCTACCCATAGCTGGATGGATTTACTTCTGGATTCTCAATTCTGTTCCATTGGTCTATGTGTCTGTCATTGTATTAGTTCCAGGCTGTTATGACTACTGTGGCTGTATAGTAAGTTCTGAGGCCAGGAAGCGTGAGACCTCCTACCCACCTTTATCCTTCACCTTCTTCTTCATCTTCTTCTCCTCCTTCTTTTCCTCCTCCTTCTCCTTCTTCAGTAATGCTTTAGCTATTGAGGGCTTCTTTCTCTTCCATTTAAGTTGTAGATTATTTTTTCCATTTCATTATAGAATGTTGATGGAATTTGGATCAGGATTGCATTATATCTTTAGGTAGTACTGATGGTTTTACAATATTAAGTCTTCCTATCTATAAGTATGGTATATTTTTCCATTTACGTAGGTCTCTTTTGGATTTTTGCAATCATGTTTTATAGTTTTCCTTGTATAAGTCTTTTATGTCTCTAGTTAGATTTATTCCTGGGAAAGTTTATCCTTTTGGGGGCTAGTAAATAGTATTGTTTCATTGAATTCCTTTTAGGATTTCTCTTTGTTAATATAGAGGAATTCAATCGATTTTTCTGTGTTGATCTTCTACCCCGCCACTTTGCTGAACTCTTCTATTAGTTCCAATAAATTTCTTGTGGAATCTCTAGCATTTTCTCTATATAGGATTATGTCATCTGCTAAATACCGATAGTTTTACTTCTTTCTTACTTGAATGTCCTTTGTTTCCAAGTGTCTTATTTTCTTATTCTTCTGGCTAGTATTTCCAGTACAATATTGAATAAGAGTGATGATAATGGCATCCTTGTTTCATTCCCATTCTCAAGAGGAATGCTTTCAATCTCTCTTAGAGAGATGGTGGGCTACTCACTCACGGAAGGGTGTAGGCAGCACACCGGAGTCCCAATCCACAGAAGAATGTCTCTCTTCCCAGGATGTCCCTGGATATCCTGGAAGCAGGCCACACCCCTAGGAAACTCCCCTTGGCAGATTGGCCACTCAGAACACAGTCATCCGATCCCATCATGGGAACAACCACACAGAACTGGGGTCCAGCCAAGTTGACACACATCTCCAACTATCACAGGTAGGTAGTATGTTTCTAGAAATTTGTCCATTTCTTTTAGGTTTTTGAATTTGTTAGAATATAATTTTTCATAATATTTTGTTATGATCCTTTAATCTCAGTTGGTTCTGTTGTAATGGCTCCCATCTCATTTCTTATTTTGGTTATTTACATCTTTTCATTTTCTTTCCTTTGTCAATTTGGCCAATGGTTGTCAATTTTACTGATCTTCTCCAAGAACCAACTTCTAGACTTTTTGATTCTTTCTACACCTACTCCTCACTTATCGGCTGTCTCATTATCTGACATTTCACATTATGGCAACAGTAAAAATCAACTCTGCAACTACCTTGTGTATAAATGACACACATCTGGAGGTAATAAACACCAAGGTCCAAGGCAAGAATAATACTGTTTATGATGGTTAAAGTTATATGTCAAGTTGGCTGGGCATGATTCTCAGTAGTTTGGCAGTTACATAATGAAATTTGACAGTTATGTAATTATGTAGTCATCCTCCATTTTGTTATCTGATGTGGTCATCATCCATTTTCTCATAACACTGATTTTCACATAATGACCTGCTGTTTGGAACCAAACCATGTTGATAAGTGAGGAGTGGGTGTATAGTTTTTCTATTTTTATTATTATTTTATTTTTATTATGATTTGGGTGAAGATTTACAGAGCAAATTCACTTTCCATACAGAAGTTCACATATACTTTGTCTCATGTCATTGACCACA
>NW_006921737.1:270424-292846 GCF_000298275.1 Orycteropus afer afer | reverse complement strand
GTATTGATTTCCTTATTTCTTTTTCAGCAATCTCTTTGCTGGTGTAGAGGAATCCAACTGATTTTTGGATGTTGATCTTATATCCTGCCACATGCTAAATCTCTCAATTAGTTACAGTAGATTTTTGACTGAGTCTCTTAGGTTGTTTTTCTGTTTTCTATTTCAGTTATTTCTACTCCAATCTTTATTATTTCATTTATTTTGGTGACTGTGAGTTCTTTTGCTGCTCCTTTTCTATTTGTTTGAGTTGTAGGGTTAAGCTATTGATTCTGGCCCTTCTTTTTTTGATGCAAGCACATATTGCTATAAACACACCTTTGAGTAGTGCTTTTGCTGTGTCCCAGTGGTTTTGGTATGTTGTGTTTTCATTCTCATTTGATTCTAAAAATTTTTTATTTAATTTTTAGTCCCTTCTACCCACCAGCCACTCCTTGGAAGGAAGATGGGGCAATCTACTTCTGTAGTGATACTGCCTTGGAAACCCAAGGAGGGGTCGCTATGAGTCGGGTTGACTTGACGGCACATAACAACAATAACAACATTACCCAATAGTTTTTAAGTAAGCTATAGTTTAGTTTCCATGTATTTATTTTTTTCCTTGTTCTTTATGTTATTGATTTCTAGTTTTATAGTGTTATGATCAGAGAAAATGCTTTGTATTGTTTTGATGGTTTGAATTTACTGAAGCTTACTTTGTGGCCTAAAAACAGTCTGTTCTGGAGCATGATCCATGTGTGTTGGAGAAGAATGTGGACTGGGCTGTTATTTGGTGCTGAGTTCTGTGTATGTCTATGAGGTCAAGTTGGTTGGTTGTGTTATGTAGAACTTCTGTATCTTTGTTGAGATTCTTTCTAGTTCTGTCCATCACTGAAAGTGATGTGTTAAAGCCTCCTATTATTATTTTATAACTTTTACTTCTCTTTTTAATTCTGTTAGTTTGTTTTATGTATTTGGTAGCTCTATCATTAGGTACATAAATATTTATTATACTTTTGTCCTCTTGGTTGATCCACCCTTTAATCATTATATATAATACCCTTCTTTGTCTCTTATAATGGATTTTGACTTAAAGTCTATTTTTTCAGAGATTATTATCGTCATCCTAACTTTCCTACTTTCTTTTGGTCACTGTTTGCTTGATATATTTTTCCATCCTTTGATTTTTAATCTGTTTAATGTCTTTTTGTCTGAGGTGTGTCTATTGTAGGCAACATATTGATCAGTATCTTAGTTATCTAGTGCTGCTATATCAGAAACACCACAAGTGGATGGTGGATGGCTTTAGCAAACAGAAATTTATTCTCCCACCATTTATGAGGCTAGAAGTCCAAATTCAGTTTGTCAGCTCTAGGCTCTAGGGGAAGGCTTTCTTTCTCTGTCAGCTCTAGGGGATGTTCCTTATTTCCTTTAAACATCTGTAGGCCTAGCATTCCTTGGAGACATCCATGTGTGTTGGCATCAGTCTTCCTCTGGACTTAAGAGGTTTTCAGTTAGGGGCCTCAGGTCCAAAGGATGTGCTCTACTTTGGTTCTTCTTTCTTGGCAGTATAGAGGTCCCTCTTTTTCATTTTGCTTCTTTCTCCTTTTATCTCTTGTAAGATAAAAGGTATGCAGGCTTCACCCCAAGGAAACTCCCCTTATATTGGATAAGAGTTGTAACCTGAGTAAGGGTGTTGCAACCCACACTAATCCCATAACAGTTGATTGGGTGATCATATCAGATCACATCATAGGGGGTGTTTACATCATTACATAAGTGCCAAATTACATTAATGCATAACTGCCAAACCACTGAGAATCTTGGCCTAGTCAAGTTGACATGTATTTTGAGGGACACAATTCAATTCATGACAGTGGGTCATGTTTTTTAAATCCACTCTGCCACTGTCTCTTGACTGGTGCATTTAAGCCATCTACATTCAGGGTGATTATTGGTAGGTATGAATTTGCTGCTGCCATTGTGTTATGCTTTCTTAGTGGTGTTAATGGTTTCTTTATTTTGCTTAATTTTCTATGCTGAGTTCTTTTTGTTTATGGATTTTCTTTTGGTAGCCTTCATTGTTGTTGATTTTGTTTTTACTGAGTCTTTTTTATTTTTCTTCCTTATTTTGGTGAGTAGATTTATTAATTTTCTTTGTGGTTTCTCTGAGACTCACCTTTATCTTCTTAATATTAAAATAGTATGTTCTATTTTGATATCACCTTGACTTCCTCTTCATGTGGAAGTTCTATAACTACACCATTATTTCCCCTTTTTATTTTCAATTTGTCATCATTTACAGACTGACATCTCTGGTGGCCTGTTTTGGTTTTGCAACTTTATTTTACTTTTAAGGATTCTTTACTTGGGTCAGTATCTGACACACAACTATGTTGTGTGTGTTGATATCAGGTTGTTGTCTGATATCATTGATTCTCCACCTGAAGAACTCTCTTTAATATTTCTTGTAAAGTTGGTCTGCTTTTCACAAATTTTCTTTATTTCTGTTTATTTGGGGTGGCATAGTGCCTAAGGCATTTGACTGCTAACCAGAAGGCTGGAGGTTCAAACCCACCAGCCACTCCCTGGAAGGAAGATTGCACAATCTACTTCTGTAGTGATACCACCTCGGAAACCCAAGGAGGGGTCCCTATGAGTCAGATTCAACTTGACGGCAGTGAGTGTGTGCTAACTTTGCCATCATATCTGAAAGAAAATTTTGCTTGATATGATTCTTGGTTGGTAATTCTCTTTTTTTCAGTGTTTTATATATCATTCCACTGTATTCTTGCCTGTATGGTTTCTGCTGAAAAATCAGTAGTTAGTCTTACTGGTGCCCCTTCATAGGTGATATTTTGTTTTTCATGAGCTGCTCTCATAATTCTTTCTTTGTCTTTGGTTTGGGAAAATTTGATATATGTCCTGGTGATTATCTTTTGGGGTCTATTCTCTATGGGGTTCATTCAGCTTCTTGGATGGAAACCTCATCTTTCACATTAGGGAAGTTTTATGTCAATATATCTTCAAAAATTCTCTCTGTCCTTTCCAATTACATGTAAATTCTTCCTCCTGATAATATCCATACAACTCTTAGACTTCCTTCATTTTTTCTTCATTCTTTTTTCTTATTGTTCCTCAAACAAATTAGTATCAATGGATTTGTTCTCTATTTCACTGATTCTTTCTTCCATTGATTCAATTCTGCTTCTCTGTCCATCCATTGAGGTATCTATTTCTGGTATTGTTAATCTTCTAGATTTCTAGCTGTTGGTTCATATGATTTCTAATTGCCTATTTTGTTCTTGTATTGTTTTCCTGAATTTTAGGGTTTTGCCTGTGTTTTCCCTGATCTTTTTGTGGATCTTATACAAGTCTTTTGAACTCCTTATAGGTAATTCTTCTGCCATTTCTTCTTTAGGAAGGTTTTCTGCCCCTTTATTTTGCTCATTGTTTGAGCTATCTTATCCTGTTTCTTCATATGATTTGTTATTGTTTGCTGAAGTAATTTATTAATAATAATTTATTTATTTATTTATATTTGTAATTGACCGTATGAATGTTTGTTTTGTGCTGATTTCTTTGTTGTATTTTGATGCATCCAGAGCTTTTCCCCTTCTCTTTCTCTTTAGAATTATTTTCTTCCTGTATAATTGTAATTGTTGTTGTTTTGCAGTTCTGATCTATGTGTGACTTTGGTGGTATTATTGGCTGTGTGTGATTTTCTCTCATTGTGGGTATGGTGGGTCACATGTGCAAGTCCTCTGTGGTTGGCTCATATGCCTTCCCTTACAGATTGAGCTGAGGTGGGAGAGCAGGTTCTTCACCTAATATTCAAACCAAACTTACTGCTGTCAAGTTGGATCCGACTCATAGCAACCCTTCCTTGAGTTTCCAAGGCAGTATCACTATGGAAGTAGATTGTCCAACCTTCCTTCTGAAGAGTGGCTAGTGGGTTTGAACCACCAGCCTTCTGGTTAGCAGTCAAATGCCTTTGACATTATGCCACCAGAGCTCCTCACCTAATATTAGGTGACAATTATTAGTGTTGGGTGGTCAGGGTCCCTCCACAGCACTTGTGGGACTGTGGAGTCCTTCCAGATTGGTGCTAGCAGTTAATTTATTCTCTGAAGATCAAGACAGGATGTCTCCATATCCACTAAATGGATGAGGTAGACCCACTGTATATGCATGAACAGGCATCTCAGTAGGTGGTAGGGTGTCAAGGAATTTCACCGCAAGTGCATATAGCCTGCAGGAATTGTTTGGGTATGGAATGTGGGGTGCTGTAGCAGGGTGGATATTGGATGAGGGCACTAGAATCTTGTGCTTGTCATTTAGCAGAGGTACAGGTGGCACCTGTCAGGATGTGACAGGTGTTACTGGCAAGGTGATTTATCTGTCTGTCTGGTCACTGGGTCATAGGTGCAAGGAGTGTTCTCACTGGTCACTGGGTTGGGCACTATGTGTACATATTGCTTGTTGCTGAGTGGTCAAAGTCTGACTCTCAGGAAGGAGATGGTGAATGTGGCTGGGCTTATGCGGGTAAGTGTGAGCAGCCTATGCCTCTGGGAGGGGGTAGTGTGTAGGACCAGCTTACCACGCAAGTACAAATCATTTGCACCTCAGGAAGGGGATTGTGGTGTGGCTGTGCTTGTACAAGGCAGGCCTCCTGAGCCTCAGGGAGGGGAGTTTGGAGGGTGGGTCTTATTTTCTGCAAGTAGGGAGGACAGAGCTCTAGACAGTAATTTTCTAATGATCTATGTTTGCCTTGTCAGCTCTCAAACCTGGTCCTACTTCCTTAAGGTTATGGTGTGGCCCTCTCACATATTCCCAACCCACCACATTTCAGAGTAGTCCATAGTCTCAAGCCCCTAATCTATGAGTGCCAAGGAACCGTGTCTTGAAAATCAGTATTTTTATCCAATGTTATGTACAGCTTTTCAGGACAACATGGTATATTACTTAGGACCCCTTCACTTACAAGTGACAGCAACCCCAATAAAACTAGCTTAAACAAAAAAGGGTATTTATTATTTACACTGCTGGTGGGACTGTAAAATGATATAAGCACTGTGGAAGTCTGTATGGCAATTCCTTAAAAGGTTGGAAATAGAAATACTATTTGATCCAGCAATCCCATTACTAGGTATTTATCCTACCTAAAGAAGTTGAGAGCCAGGACATGGATAGATATATGCACACCCATGTTCACTGCAGCACTATTCACAATAGCAAAGTGATGGAAGCAACCTAAGTGCCCATCAATGGAGGAATGGATAACCAAACTATGATACATACACACAATGGAATACTATGCAACATTAAAGAATAATGTAGAATCCGCAAAACACCACATGACGTGGATGAACTTGGAGGAGATTATACTGAGTGAAATAAGTCAATCACAGTTCAAATATTGTATTAGCCCACTATTGTAAAAAGTCAAGCAAAGGTTTAAATATGGAAGGAAAGTTCCTTTGTTGGCTACCAGAGATGGGAGAGGTGGGGAGGGAAAATTGCTAGATAGGTTGGGAAAAAAAAAAAACGTATTTATTGACTTACATAACTGTGAAGACTGAGGGAATGATAACTTCAGGTATAGCTGGATCCAGGGGCTCAGACAAGGTCATCAGAGCTCTAATTTTATCTCTTGACTCTGTTTCCCTGGGTGTGTTGGCTTTATTCTCATAAAACTGCCTACTTGGCAGTGAAGATGGCTTCTGATAGCTTCAAGTCTGTATCTTTATGACTTCTAATCAAAAAGGAAAAGAAAGAGCCTCTCTCTCACAGTACTTATATCAAGTCCCAGGGAGAACTCTGATTGGCCCTTCCTGCATCATTTTCTCCTCTCTGGACTTTTCACTGTGATCGGGGGAATAATCCAATTAGTCAGCTCCAGTCACATGTCCAGCACTATAGAGGAGGGCTGTATTGTACTTAATGGTCTACTAGGGCCGTTGAAAGTTGGGGAGATGTGACTCCCTAGAGGAATTCCTTATTAGAAGGAGAAACGAATGCTAAGCAGGCAAGTACATCAGATGTCTATCATATATGGCAAAAATCTCTACAAAGACTTTAAAATAGTCTAGCCATGTGAAAGAGCAATGCAACTCCTAGGAATTTATGCAAAAAAAAAAAATATTAATGGACAAGAGAGATTTGACCCCAAGGATGTTTATACTCACAGTACTGTTTATAATAGTAAAATGTTTTCAGTACTTAAATATCCATCAAGAGGGGATTGAACAACTTAGTGCACATCTGTCAATAAAATACTAAACAGCTGGTAAAAATGATATGTAGTTTTGTTATTAATAACATAGGAAGACCTCCATGATACATTGCTAAGTGGAAGGTTAAGAAACATCACACATTATAATCTGATTCTGTAAATTTGGTGAAAACCCACTGGGAAATAAACATTGTTAGGAACTACATTGCAGGCATCAAAGAAGTTATTTCTGGGTGGTTATATCCATTTCTTCAACTTGCTTATTCTTATTTTCTAAATTTTCTACAATAAAAACTTGAATTTTTCAAACCTTTTTTTCTTTGTTTTCTTTTTTGGGGAAACTATTGTTGTTGTTAGGTGCCATTGAGTTGATTTTCAACTCATAGCAACCCCATATGACAGAATAGAACTATCCTATATGGTTTTCTAGGCTTCTGTAATCTTTACAGAAACAGACTGCCAGGTCTTTTTTTCCATGGAGATGCTGGATGGGTTTAAACTACCAACCTTTTAGTTAGCTGACTAAAAGTGCTAATGAGTGCATCACCAGGACTCCCTTCAAGTATCACTTTTTGTTGTTGTTGTTTTTGGTCAATTCAACTTTTTACAGGTGTAAAACTTATTGATAGCAATACAATAATCGGCTGTGCAACCCTACCTTTAATTGATGCAATTTTTCCACCACTGTTAACCCCCTTTTTCTGCCTCCTTCCCCTAGTAACCACTAATAAATTTTGGTCTCCATATATTTGCCTTTTCTTTTTATATAAGTGAGGTCATAAAATATTTGTCCTTTTTTGATTGGCTTCTTTCACTCAGATAATATCTTCAAGCTCATTCATACTGTAGCATATATCAAGACTTTTTTTTTTCTCCTATTCGCTGAATAGTATTCCACTGTATGTATGTACCTGTTTATCCATTCATCTGTTGATGGGCATTTTAGTTGTTATCACCTTTTGGCTATTGTTAATAGGCTGCAATGAGCATTTGTGTACAAATCTCTATTTGAGTCTCTGCTTTTAAGTCCCTTGGGTATGTACCTAGGAATGGAATTGCTGGGTCATATGGTATTTCTATTTTTAGTTTTTTGAGGAACACCGTACATTGCTTTCCACAATGGCTGTACTATTTTGCATGCCCACAGCAATGAATAAGGGTTCCAGTTTCTTCACATTCTTGCCAGTATTTGTTATTTTCTGTTTGTTTGTTTGTTTTTTAAATCTTAGTCATCCTAATGGGAGTGAAAACCGAAAACACCAAACTCACTGCAGTTGAGTTGATTTTGACTAATAGCGACCCCTCCTTGGGTTTCTGAAGCAGTATCTCTACGTAAGTAGTAGATTTCCCCGTCTTCTTCCAAGGAGTGGTTGGTGGATTTGAACCACCAGCCTTCTGGTCAGCAGTCAAATGCCTTAGACACCCCGCCACCAGGGTTCCTAATGGGAGCAAAGTGGTATCTTATTGTGGTTTTTTATTTGTATTTCTCTGATGGTTAATAACACTGATGGCTAATAACGCTGAGCATCTTTTCATGTGCTTAATGGCCATTTGAATGTTCTCTTTGGTGAAACATCTATTCAAGTCCTTTGCCCATTTTATGACTGGTTATTTATCTTCGCAAAAAAGGCACATGGGTGGCAACTTCTGACCTCTAATTTCACAAAGGAGACAGAACATCACCATAAGGCCAGACATGCTGCCACCCTCCAACCTTCTTACCAATTCTGGTACCAACTGTCCTTTCTATGGCACTCTCTACTTCTCTGCTGGGTTTGATAATTTGCTGCAATGGCCACACAGAACTCAGAGACAATACTCATGATGATGGGGTTTATTAGGAAGCAAAAGGTTGTTACAATTCAGGTTCAGGAATGCTCAGGATACAGTTCTCCAATCAGGACAGTCTCCCCTCTGTCATGGCCTTTTGGCCTGGCCTCTGCCCTACCTGGGCAAGTGTTACAAAGCTCTTTTATCTCTGATGGTTGGTGCCTCTAGGTGCACTTACTCCACCAGCAAGCCTGAAGGCACTCAGCTTTCCTGCTACATGGGCCAGCAAGTCTGCTGCTCTGTTATGCTCATTTCTTGGTTCTGCTGCCTCCTTTCCTGTCCCTGGGATGGCTCATTTTAAGCCCTGCGAGATGGCAAAACCAGTCCTCACATTCCAGACCAAAAACCAAATTTACTGCCATAGACTTGGATCTGACTTATAACAACCACTCCTTGAGTTTCTGAGGTGGTATCACTACAGAAGTAGATTGCCCAACCTTCTTTCCAGGGAGTGGCTGGTGGGTTTGAACCACTGGCCTTCTGGTTAGCAGTCAAGTGCCTTAGGCACTATGCTACCAGAGCTCCTCTGCAGCTGTATAGTATGTTTGAAAATCAGGAAATGTGAGTCCTTGTACTTTGTTTTTCTCATTTAGCATTGTTGTAGACATTTGGGGTCATTTGCCATCCATATAAATTTGAGTATTGGTTTTTCTGTTTTTGTAAAGAAGATTATTAAAATTTTGATCAGGCTTGCATTGAATATATGGATCGTTTTGAATTATATTGGCATCTTAACAATATTAAGACCTTCAATTCATGAACATAGGACATCTTTTCCTTTATTTAAATCACCTTTAATCTCTATCAGCAGTGTTTTATAGTTTTCATTGTATAAGTCCTTCATATCCCTTGTTAAATTTATTCCTGGGTATTTTATTCCCTTAGATGCTATTGTAAATGGATTTGTTTCCCTAACTTCCCTTTCAGATTTCTCATTATTGGTGTATAGAAACCCATTTTTTTTTGTTTGTTGACCTTGCTAAATTCTTCTATTAACTCTAGATGTTAAGTATTACTTCTTAATAAGATAAAATATGCGTGTTCATGTATGTTTATTTTAAAGAAATTGGGATAAACACACAAGAGCACCCCATGAATAAACATAACAGGGAAGGAAAACGAGAACTGGGATGATGCAGGACCACACCCACAAGGTATGACATGCTAAAGATGAGAGGACACCAAGCCCATAGGTGCCTGTGGGCACAATGTGCGTCTACTTATGAATTACGATGTTTACATTATTCCTTGTCATCTCCAAATGAGCCACTCTGTGCCAAGAGAGCCAATGATGCTGACCACGCTTATTATCACCACTCACAGTTACCACATCAATCGCAGGGTGGGGATCACTTACAGTTATTACACTAATCACAAGGATAGACTGGGCAGGCCAGCATGGGCTAACTAGAGTCATTGCCCTTTAGGTGAAATACAGCAGTCATCTTTGTCTCAGTTTTGGAGAGCCTTTTGGTGCATCTGGTCTTGCCCATGAAGACAGCCTTTTCCCAGCCAGCCCTGTCCCCACCCCGACTCCTGCCAGTTCTGGAAAGAGCAGCTTGGACTAGTCCTGGCTGCTCTCAGATTAACTGAGCAGTCACCCACTCTGGTAGTAAAAGCCAATTGAACAGCAGTCATGGTGGTGCCCACTGCCAGTCTTGGCTCAACAGTCTCTACCCTACCTCTTTCTTCTACTTCCCTAGGGGCTATGATAAAAGGCTATGCCTCTACCACCCTCTAGTCCCAAAGCAAAGGCAGCCTCCGTACAGGGGCTTATTGGAGAAAGTGCTGGAGCTTCTGGGCTTGGATCTCTTTCTGCTTCCATCACATGGGGATTATGAGGGATTTTTCCTTAAGTTGCACCTTTGGAGTCTATGGCCTTTCCCTTTTCTTCTCCCTCCACAACTGTTCCCCTCCAATGGACAATGCATTACTACAGATTCAATCTTTTCAGGTCACTCCTTGCCCAAAATCTTCTCTGGCTTCCTCCACAGCCTATATAAAGCCAAACTCCACAGTTTGGCAGTAAAAGGGCCACAACAAACCACCACATGTCTGTCTACCTTTATCTCCCACTCTGCTCCCCATATGAATAAACCAAACCAGTCATTGTCAAATCAATTCTGAGTCAGGGCGACTACATGTGTGCAGAATAGAACCCTGCTCCAAAGGGTTTTTAATGGCTGTGGTCTCACAGAAGCAGATCACCAAGTCTTTCTTTCAAGGCACCCCTGGGTAAGTTTGAACTGCAACCTTCCAGTTAGTAGCCTTGTTGTTGTTGTTGTTGTTGTTATGTGCCATTGGTCGGACCCAACTCATAGCGACCCCTCCTTGGGTTTCCGAGGTGGTATCACTATGGAAGTAGATTGTCCAATCTTCCTTTCGAGGAGTGGCTGGTGGGTTTGAACTGCCAGCCTTCTGGTTAGCAGTCAAGTGCCTTAGACACTACACTACCAGAGTTCCAATTAGTAGCCTAGTGATTAACTATTTGTACCACCCAAGGGTATCAACCCAACTCAGCTTCTTATCTTCTGGTCTCTATTCATGCTGTTCCCTCTAAACTGTCACCTACAAAATTCCTAAGTCCTGTCTATCCTTCAAGGCTGAATTCAAACCGCACCTGTTCCTTGAGGCATCCATTGCTCATTCTTCGTCCCTTCATGAAAGCTGTCACACAGTCTGCTTTGTACTAGGATCAGTATGTCTATGTGTGTTTCCCTTGCTAGATGGTTAACTCCTAGAGCCATGTTGAACCAAAGTATCTTCTCCACTAATGCATTCAAGGCAGTTTTAAGGTATGTTGTTGTTGTTGTTGTTATGTGCCATTGAGTTGGCCCCGACTCATAGCGACCCCTCCTTGGGTTTCCGAGGCAGTATCACTACGGAAGTAGGATTGCCCAACCTTCCTTCCGAGGAGTGGCTGGTGGGTTTGAACCGCCAGCCTTCTGGTTAGCAGTCAAGTGCTTTAGCCACTATGCTACCAGAGCTCCTTTTTAAGGTATAGTGTGCATAATTTGTTACACAAAAATTGATTTCAAATCTGCCACTTACTAATTGAGTGATCTTGAGCAAGCTATGTGACCTCTCTAAACCTGTTTCTTATTTGGACTTGGTTGTTGTGAAGATTAAATGAGATCATAAATATTAGCTTTTTTATATTACCATTATTATATTTATTATTTTAAAAATATCAAATACTGCAAATAAATCAAATACTGCAAATTACCTTCTTTTTATAAATTAGAGCAGACTGGAAATCATCATGTCATTCTCACTTGCATTCTATGGTATATTGCAGATGGCCACACATTCTTCTTATTAGGATATATGTCCTCCCCTTGAATCTAGCAGAATCTGTGACTGCTTGGTCAACAGAATACAGCAGAAGTAAGACTCTGTCAGTTTCTCAGCTTAGGTTTTAAGAGACCAGCAGCTTCCATTTTCTGCCTTTTGGAACTGTCACTCTTAGAACCCAACCACCATGTCATGAAGAAACCCAAGCCACCTTGTAGAAAGACCCATATGGAGAAGAACCTAGGTCCCAAGCCCACAGCCCCAGCTGAACTTTCAGCTGAAAGACAGCACTAACTTGCCAGCCAAGTGAGTGAGCCGTTTTAGAAGAAGACCCTTCATTCCCAGTCAAACTACTGCCACATGGAGTGGAAATAAACTATTCTCACTGAGTCCTGCTCAAATTGAGTATTTGTGAGCAAAATAAATGCTTGTTTTTGTTTAAAGCCATTAAATGTTGGGGTGGTTTGTTATGAAGTGATAGGTAACTGGAACACATTCTGAAATGCTTATGTTTTGCATGCAAGTGAGAAAGAGATAGAATCCATTTAGCTTGCTGAGAATATATATATATTTCTCTGGAGAATCCCAACTTACAGAGCCACATTCCCTCAAAGGATCATCACAACCTCTATTCTAGCCAATTTCTCTGCCCGGTAACACTAGCTTAGAACATTGAGTCCCAGAATTGAGCCTCATTGGATTGGCTAGTGTGTGGAGCACATTCTGGAACAAATCACGTGGCCAGGATGCTGAAATACATTGATTGGCTCAGCCTGGGTCACATGCACTGCTAGAGGTAGGATCAGTTTCACCCAAACCACATGATTTGGAAACAATAGAAGAGTGATTCCTCTAAGGAAAATGAGGGTGCTCTCACTAGAAAAAGAGGAATGAATGTTGTACAGGCAAGGCAATCCACTGGGGTGATACTGATCAAGTTTTTAAATCCCTTTCTGGGTCCCAATATCTGCAGCTATTAAAAACAACCACCCATATAATGGAAAAATTCAGAAGAGTTAATAGTTACGGTTGAACAATATGATGAACATAATTAATGTCACTGAACTCTACATGTGTAGATTATAGAAATGGTAAATGTTTTGTTATCTATATATTTACCATGATAAAATAATCATATTTAAAAAACAACAAGAACAAAAAAGGGGGTAACGGTGATGGAAAAATTCCATTAATGAAGGGTAAGTTTGTACAGCTGGTTATTGTAATTGCTATCAATAAGTCATATACTTGTAAAAAGTTGAATTTACAAAAATTGTGTGATAGATATTATTTTTGTTACTTTGTGCTGCTCTAACAGAAGATACCACAAATGGGTGGCTTTAACAAACAGGGATTTATTCTCTTATAGTTTTGAAGGCTAGAAGTCCAAGTTTAAAGTGCTAGCTCTAGGGGCTGGGTGAAAGCCCTTGACCTTGGACTTCAGCTCTGCCTTTTGCTCCCGGCCCACTGGAGCTGGAGGCATTTCTTCACTCAGGCCGCTGTTGGCTACTGAGGCTAACAAGCCCAATGTCAACAAGTAAAATGTCACAGTCCCAAGATTACCAAACAACACGGCAGGCCACTAATTCAAGTCCAGAGACAGTCAGTCCCAAGATTAGCAGGAAACATGGCAGGCTGCTGAATGAAGACTCTGCTACATGCAGAGTCCAAGTGGGCCAAAAAGCTGCAGAGACTTTTCCCAAAGTGCCTAAAGCATTTGGCTGCTAACCAGAAGGCTGGTGGTTCAAATCCACCAGCCACTCCCCAGAAGGAAGGTTGGGCAATCTACTTCCATAGTGATATGGCCTGGGAAACCCAAGGAAGGGTCACTATGAGTCGGACCCAACTTGACAGCAGTGAGTTTTGAGTTCTCCTTATATGCTGGAAGCAGACTATATCCTGAAAGCAGCTACTCAGCTGCTCGCAGCAAATTCCACCATGACGTTGATTGCCAGACTCATCATGGGGAATAACTACAACCAGCTGCCCAGCCACTCAAAACCAGGCCCAGCCAAGTTGACACATAACCTTAACTACCACAGATATAGTTACAGTAATATTTATGTACAACCAAACACCTCATGGGATTTGGTTCTTTGATTTGGAGGTTTAGGGTCATGATTTCACTGAGTACTCCAGTCAACTGGCCTAATATTGTGTTTGGCGCATCTGTTCTACTGCCTAGTTGGTTGCATAGTGCCTCAGGTCTTAAAAGTTTGTGAGAGGCTTTCCAAGGCACAAAAATTAGTTTCTATTCACCTGGAGCAAGGAGGGGGATATGGAATGTGTGGCTAATTGCCTCTGTGAGTAATTGCCTCCTTTGCCACGAGACCAGAACTGGATGGTGCCTGGCTACCATTACTGAACATTTTGAGCAAAGATTCCATAGAAGAATCCTGATCAAAAGAGGGGAAAATGCAGAACAGAGTTTAAAATTCTCATGGACTCTAGACTTTCTGGAACCATGGAGGGTAGATGAACTTCTGAAACTATTGTCCTGAGATAATCTTTAAAGGTAAACCAAAAATATCCCCTGAATATCTTAAAAACCAGGCAGTAGTTTAGCTTAACTAGTAAAAAAAGGTCTGCCTTTTTTTAAGAACTATCTGTATGGTATCAAATTGACAACAGCAACTTGAAAGATTAGATAGGAACCTTAGGGGGCAGTGGGTTTATGTTAATGGGGGAGAAACAACTCAGAAAAGGAGGGTGAGAATGGTTACACAACTGGAAGAATATAATCAATGTCACTAATTTGTACAAGTAGAAACTGTGTAACTGGTATATGTTTTGCTGTGTATATTCTCACCAACAAAAAATTAAATAAATTTTAGAAAACAATAACAGCCACAATCTACCTCACAACACTGCTACAACAATTAAGTGAGATGATGAATGCAGTGCTTCTCATGTGGGATCAAAGATCCTCACTCACTGGTCATAATTGGAATCCACTCGATGGCAACTGGTCAAAAATAACTAACTAAAATGAAAAAGAACTAGAGTTCAGTATTTGTTTACAGTTTCTTGAGGTAAAACCCATGTACAGTGAAATGCAGAATCTTAAGTGAACATTTGCCAAATTTTGGCAAATTCTGACTTCTTGGCTTAGTTCTTATGTTACTCCCAAATGTTACTGGAGAGGAGAGACACAATCTCATCTTGTGGGGCTATGGACACATAAGAAGGGGTAAGGAGAGAGGCATGTTTGTCGAGGCTCTTTAGAATCCACTTCTAAACCCCATGAGCTGGTTATTTGGAACCTTGAAGAAGAGCTAAGACAAGGCTTCCTTCAGAAGCTGGTCCTGCTCAGCTTGTGGGTGTTCTTGGCATATTGTGGAAATCTTTCTTTAGCCTCGAATGAAACTAGCCTGATAAGCTTACCAAGTTTACCACAGTTTCCTTTGACAAAATATTTTCATTTGGCACTATGCTTTGGAAGAATGAATTAAAAGTGGATACCCCAGCCCACCACTCCCAAACCACTTGGTAGCTATTCACAATAAGATTGAAATCTTTTCTCGTGGCTCCTATTAGCTGGCTCAGGCCTCACTGGCTTAGTCCAGTTCAGGTTATGAAGTTGCAAGGCCACACTCCTGAAAGATGCAGGGCAGATTCCTAGGGGTACATGGCCTCAGCTCCCGTGCCTGGTCCTCCAAATTAGCTCTAGTCCTCCCCTCTGCTCTGGTCATGTCTCAATTTTGGAAGCTGCAATCCTACCCAACCCCATCCTCACCTGAGATCTTCATTGCTTCCCAACCCTCCACCTAGAACATAATGTCTTCCCTAAGCCTCTGTAAACACTTCCAAGTGTAGTAAGAGGAGTTTGAGCTCCTTCCTCAAAAGTGAGGCTATCCTAGAGAACCACTGGATGGTGCAAATGATTAATCACTCAGCTTCTGAAAGATCACAGTCTTTTTGTGTGTGGGGGTGGGAAGTACACAGTGAAGCTATCTCCCTTTGGGGAGGGCCTGAGGATGATGATCCTCAGGGTGAGAAATGCTCCAATCATACCTGACAGACTCAGATTCTTTACAGCATAACTGATTTCAGAGAACTTTGCTCTTATAAAGTTTATCCTGCTCAGCAGCCCCATGGCTTCCCATCTATTTTAGCCCCATCACCTAAAGGCCTTCCATGAGGAGCCTGGACTACCACTCCAGGGGACATTTTCTTGATCCTTGTGTTCCCACGTCTATAAATGGACCCAATGTTCCAGACCATTTCCATAGGACTGGAATTGAGGGGTTTCTGAGTACTGTGTAGTCCTGATAAGGCAGGCCTAGGTCATGCCTCATTGGTTTCAGCCACAGCTTGGCTCTCTCTGCTAGAAAAGGGAGGGCCAGTATCAGGAATTATACTGGGCCTTAGACAGGGGAGGAGGGGGATGAGAAAGACAGTTGGGTCCCAGGCCTCAGACTAGCAGGGATTAGGAAGATGATTTGCACAGGGGTGGGGCAGGCACCTCCTGCCTTATCCCTAGCACTTCTGTACCCACTGCACCCTCCACCTCATCTCTGGCCCGCTATCCTGCCTTGCCAGTAAGTCCATAGGCCAGTCAGCCAGCTGTGTGATGTTTAGCAACTCACTTAACCTTTCTGAGCTATGAAAATGGGAATTAAAAAATACTACCCAGAAAAGTTTTTGGAGGGTTAAATATGAATGCTCCCAGCACAATGCTAGGTACTCAGAAAGAAAGAAATAAACATAATTTTTCTTTCTACTTTCTTCTCTATAATGGCTTTGCCACATTGTTCTGGCTCTATCAAAGAAGCTAGGCAAGCTGACAGTTTCCAAAAGGGGTAGGGAAACCACAGCTATCTTTTCATGCCCAGAAATATTGCCACAGATGGTTGGCGTCCTGGAGAGACCACCAGGTGATGCTGGAGTACTGAGACCCTGAGCCAAATGGACACTTGGAGAAATGGCTACTGAAAAGGAGAGACCATATTCTCAGAGAACCTGTGCCTTACCTAGACCTGCCAAGGACAACATGTATACTTTGTGTTCCTGTATTCTTTGTGCCCATAAAACTCCTCAGACTCTCTTGTGGGAGACCTCAAGACTCCCTGCTCAACAACAACTGGAGTTGGCAGAATCCCTTGGCTGTGTTTTTGAGGAGAAAACCCAAAGTCATTGCTGCTGAGTCTATTCTGACTCATAGTGAGCCAGTAGAACAGAGTGGAACTGCCTCATAGGGTTCCCAAGGTTGTAAATCTTTACAGAAGCAGATTGCCACATTGTTCTCCTGCAGAGCAGCTGGTGGGTTCGAACTTCTGACCTTTTGTTTAGCAGCCAAACTCTTAGCTACTGTGCCACCAGAGTTCCTTTTCAAAGGAGAGAAAGAATATCTTCATTTGTCACCCTCAAGTAGAAACCAAAGTCTTAGAACTAGAAGGAAGCTTACTCATAAGGCCAGATCCTACTCCAATCCAATTCAATTAGAATCTTTGGGGTAGGGCCAACTTTGGGTATTTTTTAAAGTCCCCAGGTAATTCTAATATGTAACCAAGGTTAAGAACCACTGGTCTAGTCCAAACTCCTCATTATTAAAGGGGAATAAAACAACCCCAGAAAGATTAAGAGAAATAAAATATTTAACAATCCAGAGTGTGGTACAAGGTAGATTCCCCCAAAATAGAAGCTATTATAAGTTCATTATTGCTATTATTATCCCAGGTCCCTAGGTGGCACAAATGCTTTGCACTAGCTGGTAACTGAAAGGTTGGTGGTTCAAACCCACCCAGTGGCACTGCAGAAGAAAAGCCCTGGTGATCTGCTTCTGTAAAGATTACAGCAAAGAAAACCCTGTGGAATAGTTCTACTCTGTAACACATAGGGTCACCATGAGTCAGAACTGACTTGATGGCACAAGACAATAACACGTTATTACCCCAGACAGAGTCAGCTTCATGGGCCAATCAGATGTGCAACAATCAGATGTGCAGTCACATGGGGCCCAACACTTAGAAGGGCCTTGAGCTCGGTTTAATGCTCTGCTATTGCCATCTTGAAATTCTGAATATTTTAAAAAACAAAGGGCCCTGTGTTTTCACTTTGCACTGGGTCCTGCAAATTACATAGCTGGTCCTAGCCCCAGATTATACAGCTCTTAAAAACAGAGTGGATTATAACCCTCATTAAAGAAAGATATGGAACATACTCAGAGCTCAGAGGCTTGCTGGCTGTGGGGCAGGGAAGAGTGACATGTGGCTTCCTTTCTCCATGACCTCTGGCCTGGCTCTCCAGCACCCAAGGAAGTCCCTTCTTCCATCAGGTGGGGAAGGCTATCAAAGCTCTGGAAGGCAGTAGTGGGAGTTGGACAAACCTGGGTAAGAGCCTGTTGTGATTGATTAATTGAAACTGGAATAGACCAGAATTTGTAAAATGTGGGTGTGCCAGATTGATAATCAGAATGAGAAAAACTATGGATACATCAGAAACATAATAGAAACTTAGTCTCCCTCTTAGAAAACAAGGGCAGCATGTGCACTGCATAGCAATCAAATCTGTACAAGCAGAGTCTGAAACAGCAGTGCCCAGCTCAAAGATGGCATCTGACCAGGCCACTTGGAATGTATGTCATTCTCCACAGTCCTAACAATAATGCAATCTGCCTCAGCAGGCTCCTGAAAGGGCTCACAACACCTCTTCCAAGTGTCCTATTCCAGGGCTTTGGCCCATAATTTTCCCATTGTGGTTATCATTCCAGAACACTCACCTTTTACATATCAGGGTCTGTTCCAATTTTGCTGCATTGGCCATGGCTGAACTGGGTTGAACTAGGTCAAAGCCCTGGTAAGAGCTTCAGTCCTCTCTCTTCATATCTGAGCCTCAGTTTCCTCATCTATTAAAGGAATGAACTTAAACCTGCTTTGTAGAATTACAGAATAGCTTGAATCTAGGTGTGCCCAGCACCATGACTGTTCCACTGAAAAACAAAAAAAAACAGTTTCTGCAGTGTTGATTCTGACTCATAATAAACTTACGTATCAGAAAGAACTGTGCTCCGTAGGGTTTTCAATGACTGAGTTTTCAGAAGTTGATCTCCAAGTCTTACTTCTGAGGTGCCTCTGGGTGGACTGAAAATACCAATTTTCTGGTTAGCAGCTGAGTGTGTTAACTGTTCGCACCACCCAGGGATTGCAAACGTCTCACTAACACTCAGAAATATGTGACTTTTCCCTTTAGTGGCACCCAAGTGTACCAGGTGCAGCCTGCCAGCCACCCCAAAGGCCTTTCTCCCTGGGAGGCCCAACTATAGTAACTTAGTCCCCAAGCTCCTGCTTTTCATTCAAATAAACTAAGGACAAGCAGTTGGAGGAAAAAGATTTAATCTTGGAATGGGCTGGGTCAGCGCCAAGCTCTTTCCAAAGGGCTGCTGCTGCTGCCCTCTGGTGGTAAAATAAGAAAAGGCTTTATGATTGTAGAAGCTTAGTCTAAGGAAAGGGAAGCCTCAGATTTCTTTGTGACTACTGGCTAGTTTGGCCAATGCGGGTGCTTATGCTGCCCTCTGGTGGTAAACTTTCTGTGCCTACATGCATTCCTAACTTCCTTCTTGGAAATGAACATACTATCAATTCAACTGGGAGCTCAGGTAGCATAGTGCCTTAGGCCCTTGACTGCTAACCAGAAGGCTTGAGGTATAAACCCACCAGCTACTACTCCTCAGAAGGAAGGTAGGGCAATCTACTTCTGTAGTGATACCGCCTTGGAAACCCAAGGAGAGGTCGCTATGAGTCGGGTCTGACTCGACGGCACATAACAACAACATCAATTCAACTTAACCAACACTCAGAGAAGAGTTGACACCAATTCTACTCAAACCATTTCAGAACGTAGAAAAGGAAGGAATACTCCCTAATTCATTCCATGAAGCCAGCATAATCCTGATACAAAAGCCAGGCAAAGATATCAGAAAAAAAGAAAATTACAGACCAATATCCCTCAGGAATGTGTACAGAAGTTTTCCATAAAATCAGCCAACAGAGAATTCAAAAGAGAAAGATCCAGTAAGATTGTGGAATAGGCAGACAGATTGCACAGACCCTCGTCAACAAAGAAAAGGTGAACCAATTAACAGATACAGAAGATAATCCTAGAGCCCTGAGCTTTGAAAAGAAGGATACAGAAGTGGACTAAACTCCAACTGGTAGAAGAACTTGCATGAAAACACCAAAAAAGGAAACATACAGAGCTGCGGTCTGTCAGCAATCCTGACAGGCATGGACAGCTTGGATATTGCCAAGTGGTCTTAGGACCTAAGAATTAACCTAAAAATCGGCCCTGCTAGCCAGGGGCTACACAGAGGACTGCACTGGTGGCTGATGAATAAAAGGGGAAGCAGCGAAGAGGAAGGCGGGCTGACCTGTGGACTTTTGCCTGTTTGGAGGGTGCAGCCATTTTGACTGTTTAAAAGCTGTTGGACCATTTTGGATACTTAAAGCAACAACATTCTCCCAGATTCCAAGGATTTAAGAATAGGCTCCACTTGCCAGGAACCACAAGGACATTCAGGACGCTAACAACTGGAAAGGTGGGCTATTCCCCTTGTTACTCTTAGACCACACACCCTCTTGGTGAATGGAGATGTGGCCATCCCTCACTCCCACCCACCTTCCGGGCCAGCAGGAATTCCATCCCAGTCTCTGTGCGGTGATGGAGCCTGGGTACCCTGCCCCACCCTGCCCAGAATTTTTTCCCCTTGTTTTTAGTTTGTTTTTATCTGTTTTAAAATTATTATTTTTATTTTATTTTGTCCTTTTTGTTATTATTCTTTATTCTTTCCTTCCCAGGTTCTAGTTTGCAGCTTTTTCTCTCTTCCTTGTTCCTAGTTCCCATTTTTTTCTTTCTCGTGGTTAACCCCATTCCTTGTTTTTCTTTTTGCATTTTTCCCATTTTTCCCTCATTATTCTCCTACTCTACCTCTTTTCTCTTATCATCTTCTCCCCAGATATTGTGGGTTTTTTTTTTTAATCTTTTTTTTTTTTTTTGGTGATTGTTCCTGTGTGTTTACACGATGTGTTTTTTGTCCTCTTGCTTTAACTTCTTCTTCTTCTTTCTTCTTTTTAAGGATAGATTTTTTTTTTTTTTTTTACTTTTTTTTCCTAATTTTGCATTTGAATTTTTAACTTTTTTTTTTAAAGAGCTTGTTTTACGTTCAACATTACATGTACATTTAGTTTCACTCCCCATTCACCATGTCCAACCCCAACCCAGTCTCCTCCCCTCCCTACCCAGTAACCCTCCCCTGTGCTCCTCATATTCATGCAATCCTGTTTGTCCTGCATTTCCTCAATTTGAACGTTGGTCCTCTGGTGTCCCATGGTCTATTGCTCTAAGGGATGTATTACCATCCCTTAATGTGGCTGCGTCATCCTGTGTTGAGTGGTCTGCATGTACATCTTGTTAACTATTGGGCTGAGGGCCAGCCCCTGGGGGGTGAGTTCTACCCCAGGTGCAGAATGTATTCCAGGGCCATAGTATTGGGAGTCTCATCAGACTTCATCAGACCAGTAATTCTGGTCATTATTGAGATTTTGGATTTTTTTCCACGTTTTTCCTCCCACTCTATCCAGGATCTCCAGATTTGATCCTTTTCTGAGTGGTTGGTATTGGTAGCCAGGCACCATCTAGTTCTTTTGGTCCTGAGGGCCATCATGTCCTTTAACTGACTGCTTCCAAATGCCCTTGCTTTTTTTTTTTTTTTTGCATTCTTTTTCACTTCTGACGCTAGGAAACCATTAGCTGCATCTTAGGCGGCCACTTGAAAGCTTTTAAGACCTCAGTTGCTACTCACCAATGTAAGATGTGGAACAAGGCTATTATGTATTTTGTTGTGCCAATTGAGTCTGGTGTCCCCCAGTACTATGGTCCTGAGATGGTAGATCTATTGGATCTCTCTCCCATAGTGTCTGGTTTTCTGTGAGGGATTATTCTGTGTCTGTCTTCTATTGTTTCTGTAAGGATTGCAGGTATTTTGTATCACTGGTATCTGTGCAAGACTAGCCTCAGCTGACTCTATCCTTGGTCTAGAGTATACTTCTGTTCACTGACCCCCGTCTGATCCTCTCAGGTGTTTATCTGTAGCCTGGTGTCTGGTGTTTATGGTAATGCAGTATTGTGGACACATTTGGTTGGTATTAGCATCTGTCGTCTATCTCTTATGTGCACAATTTGGTGTCCTCCCATTTCCCAGTGTTATCATGGTAGTCATAAACCCTTTCCGTATATCCCTCCCTTTACCTACTTTAGTGTGTGGGCCCCAACCAGCCCAAATCAACCCCTTACATTCCCTCCCCATCCTGGAAACCTAAAAAGTGAGTTCCCTTTCCCAAGCAAACCCTTCTTTGTCTTTTTACAGTAATGGGTTCATAAAGTACTTGTCTTTCTGCAATTGACTTATTTCACTCAGCATAATGTCCTCCAGGTTCATCCATGTTGTGAGATGATTGGCGTATTCCTCATTGTTCCTTAATGTAGCATAGTATTCCATTGTGTGCATGTACCATAATTTGGTTATCCATTCATCCTCTGATGGGTGTTTAGGTTGGTTCCATCTCTTTGCTATAGTGAATTGGGTTGCGATGAACATAGGTGTACATATGTCTATTCATGCGCTATCTCTCACCTCTTTAGGATATATTCCTAGTAATGGAATTACCGGTTCAGTGGTATTTCTATTTTCAGCTATTTAAAGAAATGCCATACCATTTGCCACAATGGTTGTACCATTTTACAATTCCACCAGCAGTGCACAAGAGTTCCAATCTCTCTACAACCTTGCCAGCATTTGTTATTTTCTGTCTTGTTGAACTTTGCTACTAGTGCTGGGGCAAGATGGTATCTCATGGTTGTTTTGATTTGCATCTCTCTAATGGCTAATGATCGTGAGCATTTCTTCATATGTTTGCTCGCTGCTTGAATATCCTCCTTGGTAAAATGTCTATTCATGTCTTCTGCCCATTTTTTTAATTGGATTGTTTGTATTTTTGTTATTGAGGTGTTGGAGTTTTCTATAAATTCTAGAGATAAGTCCCTTGTCAGATATGTCATTACCAAATATTTTTTCCCAATCTGTAGGTTCT